>NW_022589704.1:3157554-3289557 GCF_004348235.1 Phoca vitulina | reverse complement strand
CTGGCCCTGGCTCTGCCGGAAGGTCCTGGCCAGCTCGAAAACCCCGGGTCCTTCCATCGGCCACCTGCACTGGTGCTCATGCCCTCATCTGAGCCCTCGAGCTGATTTCCTTCCCAGCTGGAGGCCTTGCCTAGAGCCCAGACTACCTGAAGTCCACTGACTAATGGGCCAAAGGCCTCTCCCTGGAAGGCACCTCCTGGAATTTTCCTCAGTATGAGGACTGGTCAGAATGCAGCATGTGGGGGAATGGATGTTTCTGGAATCATCACTGTCCTTGTTTTGGAGTCCTGGAGAAGCCGAGTGACTCAATGCAGGGGCCTTGGGTCATAACATAGCAGTGCAAGGCCACCAGCCCTCCAACCATCTTGTACCGCAAGCTGCGGCTACCCCAAGGGCCGAAATGGGCGTCCCTGGAACATCAGTGGGGGCCGCACAGGGGGCCCTGATGGTCACAGTCGCCTCTTCCCTGGCACTTGTGAGTCTGTTGGTCCGATCCTCCTGGTGAGTCTCCCAGGGTGGTGTGTTCACTGCAGCTCCCACGGAGGGAGGCCACAAGAGGCCAGGCGGCCCAGCCACGCCAGGGTTCTCACTTCTCACCTGCTCTGGAGCTCTGCACCCCATCTTCCTCCACCCACAAAGTCTTCTCGCACAGCACCCCGGCCGTGGTGTGGCCTGGCCGTCCTGCATGCGTCAGGAGGGAGGGAAGCACGGATGGGGGGCTGTGCTGCCTTGGAGGGCACCGCTGTTGACAAGGACAGGGGTCCGAGGGCGCTGAAGGCCCGTCCCGCACGGTGACGTCCTGAAAAGTTCCATCTGTTTGGCGGGCACCCACTGGGGGAGGCGAACCAACCCGGGGGCCGGCTGTGTTCCAGGAGCCCACCACCGAGGGAGCACGTAACTTCGACCCCAGGGATGCCTGGATGCTCTTCATCAGGCAGAGTGACAAAGGTGTCAACGGCAAGAGGGGAGGCAGAGGCAAGGCCAGGAAGCTGAAGGTGAGCACAAGAGCCCCAGCTCTGTGTGTGTGTTTCCTGTGGGGGGCGGGTACGGCAAGCAGGGGGCCTCCACCTGCGGGCCCTCCATGCACTGCCAGCCCACCACCACCACCCCCTTGCACCCCTCACCAGCCCCACTGGCGCACCCTGAGCCTTGCCAGCGAGGACAGACCCTCCCCCTTGGCCTGGGGTCAGAGAGCACAGAAAGGGCCAAGCTGGGGGGGCCCAGGCGACCCTGAGTTTGAGGCTTGTACCTATCATTTTTCCTGCACCCCTAGAAAGCTAGGCAACCCCATCAGCCACCCCCCTTTCTCTTCCCTCTGTATCCTAGTGAGGGAGGCCTGGGCTGGCCTAGGGGGGCAGTCAGGGACCGAGCTGGGGGGCTGCAGTGGGGCTGGAGTGACACACCGTCTGGCTCCCAGGAGGTGGGGAGCCTGGGGACCCTGCATGCTGTGGGGTTCCAACTGTCATTCAGCCTAGCCAGAACCCTGGCACCTGGTCCTGATGTCTACCTGTCCCCTGGGATGGGGAGCTCTGGCTAAGGCTGTGTTGCTCACACTGGGTTTGGGCTTCTCTGCCACCCCCTCCCCCCCAGGGCTGGCCTCTCCCTGCCCCGGGTCGGCCCCAACACTGGAGTGCCGGGCTCTGGCCTTGCCTCACTGCCACCCCTTGGAGCCACCTGGCCCCACCCCAAGCTAAGCTGGGGCTGCCCTGTGCCCTTCCTTGCGGGGGACTGACTTGCTCCTGTGTTGGGGTCCCACCCCTGCCCAGGTGGGCTCCCTGAGGGCCCCAGGCCCCAGCGCAGGGCCAGGCACAGTGAGAACCTGCTGACCTCGGCTGACCTGCGGTGTCCCTCTCTCCCTCTTTCCCTCCATCCGGGAACACCTCTGTGTCCCCACTTGGGGTCCTTGCCTGCTTGGAGCGCCCCCCCCCCAGGGGCCCACCACCCCAGCCGGCCCTGGGCCTCAGGCACAATCCAGTCCTCACACTCAGAGCTGGTGGCTTTCAAAGCGGAGCCTTACTGTCTCCGCAGAGGAGTCGGAGGCCCAGAGGCTGACCTCTGCCCCACAGGTCAAAGCAGGACCCCCTCTTGCCTGCCTCTTAGTGGCAAGAGCTTGCAAAGGGGTCCCAGCAGTCCCCTGCCTCCCTGCTCAGTTAGCCTCACTGCTGAGGTTCCTTTTCAGCTTGGCCTGCCAGGGCCCCCAGGGCCCCCCGGCCCCCAGGGCCCCCCTGGCCCCATCATCCCTCCTGAGGTACTGCTGAAGGAGTTCCAGCTGCTGCTGAAAGGTAGGGGGAGTGCACCTGTGGGGGCACACACCCCCTCGGTGTGCGTGCAGCTGCGGGAGGGTCTCCTGGGGGAGCCGAGATGGCTAGATATCCCCCCATCGGCCGGCACTCAAGGAGGCCCCTCTGTGCTGGGCTCAGGGGCGGGGGTTGGCAGGAGTGTGGCAAGAAGGAGGCTTCACAGAGAAGGTGGACTTGGCACTCAGTGTTCCGTGGGGGCTCAGGGAGCAGCACCCATGCCCCCTCTGGGAGTCAGGTGAGCCCAGCCAAGGCCAGGACACCTGCACCCAACCCCGGCCAAGTGAGGATCGTCGGGAAGGGATCCGAGGTCCTTAACCTTGCAAAGTGCTCTTCTGATCACAAAGAAACCATGGGGATTTGAGACTCACCCCAGGTGACACGGGTGTCCCCTGGGATGGGGAGACCCCAACTGAGACCCCAACTTCTTCCCCTGGATCACCGTGTCCCTGCCTGTTCCCGGGGCAGGTGTCAGCGGACGGCCAAGAGCCCCACGGGGGGCAGGAAGGAGCGTGTAGTGGGCAGCGCAGGTGCGGCCCAAGCTGGGGCCGCTGAGCTGGAGGCGGCAGGGGGAGGGCGGACAGCTGAGCCGAGCTGTCCTGCCCAGGAGCTGGCCCTGCATGTTCACTGTGTTTACCAGAGTTCACTTTATTATGAGAACTACTAAGAGAGCCTTTCCCCCGTTCAATTCTGTACTGTTTATTTAACAAGACCAGCTTCGGAAAGCTAAAGAACCCCGCGCAGTACTTCCTTACGCAGCTGCCTTGCAGAAGTGAGCAGGGCCGCTTACACGACTGCGCTCCGGGCACAGGAGAACTGGAAGCGGAGGGGACAGCAGCGTCGGGGGAGGCGTGGGGCGGCTGGCGGGGTGAGGCGGGAGAGCCCGGGCGGCGTGGGGCAGGGCAGGGTACCGCGAGCTCCCTGCTAGCCAAAGCCTGAAGGGAAGCGGCAGCAGCGCGGGCTCGGCAAGCGGGGCCTGCGGGCCCTGCAGCCCCGGAGGGGTCTGCGCGGATCCCCGGGCGGGGACGGCGCGTCGGTCGGCTGCCGTGGGCAGCGGGCTCCCGGCGCTCGGCAGGGCGGGCTCCGAGCGAGGGGCAGGGGCGCGGGCGGGCGCGGCCACGGCTGGCTCTGCGGCAGGCGCGGTGCGGCAGCGCGAGCGCACGGAGCCCGAGCCCTGCACGCGCGGCCCCGCCGACGGCACGGCCGCCATCCGGGAGAACGAGGAGGCGGCGGCGGGCGACGCGGGCGTGCTGGCGCTGTTGGCGGCCCCCCCGGCCCCGGGCCCGCGGGCGCCGCGCGTCGAGGCCGCCTTCCACGGCCGCCTGCGCCGGGACGCGTCGGTGGAGCGGCGCGCGCTGCACGAGCTGGGCGGCTACTACCTGGTGAGTCCGGGCCGGCGGGCGGGGGGCGCGGGCGGCGGGCGGGCCCCGACTGACCTCCGTGCGCCCCGCAGCCCGACGCCGAGGGCGCCTTCCGCCGCGGCCCCGGCCTGAACCTGACCAGCGGCCAGTACACGGCGCCCGTCGCCGGTTTCTACGCGCTCGCCGCCACGCTGCACGCGGGTGAGGCCCGGGGCGGGAGGGGTCCGCCCCAGCGCGCGTGGCCCCCGGCCGCCCGTGACCGCCCCGCCTTGCCCCGCAGCGCTCGCCGAGCAGCCCAGGCGGGGGCCGCCGCGCCCCCGGGACCGCCTGCGCCTGCTCATCTGCATCCAGTCCCGGTGCCAGCGGAACGCGTGAGTGGGCGCGGGGGGGGGGACCCCGGCGCCAGACCCGCCCCCACGTGGCCCCCACCCGCGCCCCGTCTGGCTTGGACAGACCCCCTCCTCCATCGCCCGCCCATCGCCGCCGCACCGTGGCCCCGGGCGATCCCACACCTCTTCCTGGCCTCCCAGTGCCAGCAGGGGTTGGCAGCAGGCCTTCCCTTCCCGGCAGCGGGGGCTCCCTGTTCTTAACCCACCGCTTCCCAGCCTCGGGCTCCCCTCACCCCTGCAGGGGCCTGTCACCCAGAGGCACCAGTGGTTCCTCCTCGGAGAGGCCTCTCCTGACCACTGCAGCCCACCACCAGTCTCTCTCCTCGTGGCCGTGGGCTCCCTGACATGATCGCACCCCCCTTTCCTCGCACCTGTGGCCCCCGAGGGCAGCGGCTGGGCCTCTGAACCCCCAGCGGAGCCCAGGCACCCCACAACAGCTGTAGAAGGGAATCAAGTTCAGAACTTCTCATCCTGCGTTCGGAGGCCTGAACCCACATTTTAGCGTCAGTTGCTGCCACCCGGCCCCAGCCCAGCCCATGTCCTGTTTCCAGCAGAGCCAGGACTTCTCAGCCCCTGGCCCGGGCCCCGGCTTGCCTTTCCCGGCACCCGCAGAACCCCTTTGGCCCTGTGGACACTGTCCTGACTCTTCTTGGGGATCCAGTTCAGCCACCACCTCCACCAGAACATCTGGCCAAGACAGTTGTTACCACTGCACTTAGCTGGGCCCGTGTTGGTTGCTGGGGTGATCTGTGGGTGAGGTTGGTGGAGCCTGGGGGTGTGGGCTGATCCTCTTTCTGTTTCGGCCACAGCTCCCTGGAGGCTGTCATGGGCCTGGAGGGCAGCAGTGAGCTCTTCACCATCTCGGTCAATGGCGTTCTGTACCTGCAGGTGCGTGGGGCAGGCTTGGGCACGACTGGGGGGTGACCTGGAAGGGAGGGGTGCTGATGGGGGCTCTGGATCTCTGGGAGCAGTGCCGGCAGACTCCGGGCCTGGGAGAGGTTGCGGGCCACACCAGGGGGTTCACGCAGGCTCACGCTTCCCCCAAGCGCTGGCCGGTCCTCCTCAGCAGGCGCTTCGCTGCTCAGTCTGCAGTCAGACCTGCCCATCATCCCACACTGAGGGCAGGTGCTCTGTGTAGGGGCTGGTGGCAGAGGGAACGGAGGTCCGCTCCACGCTGGCCTGGGCCTGTTGAGACTGTGGGAAGCAGGAGGCCTACCTTCTACACAGAACCCTACCTGACAGTCTCTTTCTGGCACTGGGGGGCTTTTGGCAAGGGATCGAGAAACCTTGCGAAGGTGGGATTTACTGAACAAGAAAACACTGAAGTGCGGGTGTATGGAATCACAGCGGGCCCTTCCACAGCACTACACCAGGCCCTGTTCTAAGCTCTTTACGTAAATTATCTGCTTATTATCATAGTGCTTTGAAGTCGGTAGTACTTTTTTGCTTTTTTAAGAAAATGTTATTGAAGTACAGCTGACGTACAGCGTTTCCACTGTTTCTAAATAAGGGAACTAAGGCGGAGAAGGGTTAAGTAATGTGCTCACGCCATGTGGAATCGGGGGCCGGCTGAGTCCGGCTGGCTGTGGGTGCTGGAAGGCATTCAAGGGTCTGGCCCCAGGTACTGCTGGGGGCCGCATGGTCCACCTGGGGTCCTAAGATGCGGAAGGTGGGTGGGCCCCCAGGTTCTGCTTCTCTGGGAGTTCTCAGGGAATGTGCCGCTGTCGCTATGTGGACCACACTTGGAGCAGGCAGGCCAGGGTCCCGGGCCCACGAAGGCTCTGCTAAATGGCTGGAGGCCACCCTCACCCCAGTTTGGAGAACCACATGCAGCAGAGAAACCTGTTTTGGGTCTTGAACCTGTTGCTGGCCCCGAGCAGAGGCTCACCCAGACACACGTGAGCTATGGGAGCAGCGAGCCGGGGAGAAAGCCCTGGAAGAGGGGTCAGAGGCGCCGGGTTTGAGGGCGAGGCCGGCCCAGCCCGGCCCTGGTCCTGAGAGCTTCGGGGGCTGGTCTGCTTGTGTGTGGGGCGCACGTGCGGGCCAGCAGAACCCGGGCTGACTATGGCCTTCCCTGCAGACAGGCCAGTACACCTCCGTCTTCCTGGACAACGCCAGTGGCTCAGCCCTCACGGTGCACAGCGGCTCCCACTTCAGCGCCGTCCTCCTTGGCGTGTGAGCGGCCACACCGCGCCCTTCGTTTCGCCCGGTGAACGGAAGTGGGGTCCGAACATTCTCTGGGCGGTGTTGGGGTGGCGGAGGCCACACGCAGGACGAAGCCCACTGGAGCCGCCCGCACTGGCCACTGCAGGTCAGCCCAGAGGTGGCCGACTACCGGCAGCCCGGGGAGGGGACACGCAAACGGGCAGTCCCAGAACCAGGAGGGATTTCAGGGTGCCGTCTTTCAAAAGGAGAAGAGCCCCGTTGGGCTGTTATTCAGCCCATGTTTCTAGCGGGCTCAGTGTCCAGGAGGACTTGCTTTTGTTCCTGGTTGCAGACCGGTTCCCCTTCTGGCCTATAGGGCAGCTTGCCCAGATGGCCTCAGCCTCTTTGCCTTGGCCCAGCCCCACCTTTTTCATTTTTTAGTGTTTTTGTGGGCTGCCGGAACGCCAGCACGGAGGGGAAAGGCTGGTCACCTGCCTGGATGCCCTGCGGGGAGGAGGGGCAGCCTGCACCGGCCAGAGGGCCTCCCAGGGAGAGCGTGCTGGGCCCGCACAGCAGCCTCCCCGTCCCTCCCCTCGTCTCCACCTGGGGCCTCCTGGTCCCCACCTGCCTCTCCCCACCGGTGCCTTTGGCCTGGACCTCCTGCAGTGACCACAGGACTCAGAGTCTCACGGCCCCTTGGCACAGCAGCCTTGGGCGCCAGAGTGACACTGGAAAGGGGCTTGTGGGGGGACAGAGAACTCGTAAGTTCCCCCTGCAGATGGCCTTTGCAGAGCGCCCTGTGGCCCCCCCACTGCTGTAAAGCCTGTCCTAGACAGGTCCCTCTTCCCATCCCCTAGGAGGCTCTGACTCACCGTGGGGACCCAGCCACCAAACGAAAGATCTAGAACATCTTTGCAGATCAGAGACGAGCAGGCCCTGCCCATCCATCTGAACAGATAAAGCAGAGGCTTCCCATGAGCCAACAACTCCCACTGCCCACCCGTGGCCCCGCGGGGTCCAGCCAGCTCTGTGGTTCTCCCATGTGTCTTCCCCCTGGGGAGACATGCAGCCCTGAGCTCAGGTGGAGAAAAGACAGATGGAGATGGTGCCCAGAAAGCTGGTCTTGGTTCCCCAAGATCTGGATCCCGAGTCCACCGTGATGCTGTAGCAGTGGTGGGACCGGGGCGGGGGGGGGGGGGGGGGCGTGTCCTGGCAGGGGAAACGGGCATCCACCTGCAGCAGGTTCCTTCCAAGGTGTAGGCCCCCCCGACCCCCTGCGTGGCTGCAGGGACATGGTACCACAAGGTGTCCTGGAGGCCAGGCTGGTCTGACTGGGGTGTGTCCAGGCCTCCAGAGAACAGGGCAGTGGCCACAGTCACTGGGACTGACCAGCTGGCCTCAGGCGGAGCAGGTGACTGCGGCCAGGTCTGCCGGACCCCCAGAGCCTACAGCGTCCCTCTCCACTGAGAGCCCACTCCCTCTCTCCCTCCCTCCCGGCCTGGGGGGGGGCCCAGGCGCCCCACACGTAGGGAGCCACGTGGTGCCCTTGGCAGGCCCGGCGCGATTCTCAGTAGGGCCCGAATCCGCCCTACCGGGAAGCACTCTGATAAGGGCTGTGGGGCCACACCCTTCTCTGGATTTCACTTTGCACCCAGCGGGCGCAGATACTTCAAAGAAGTTCTCCTTCACCCTTGAAAAAGCCACAGATCTTTCCTTTGCTCAACCTAAGTGTATTATACCACAATTTGTTGAAGTATTTATTGTGTCATGTTGCCAGATGGAATGTATTTATATATATAACTGACTGGATGAGATGCTCAAGTACTTCAGAGTTCTCGTGCTACGCGACTATCCAGAGTTATAAAGAGTTATAAAGGGCAGACCTTAAAATAACGGATCTTCATCATTTCACCCAGACCCACTGCGGATGGCGAGCAGTGGACTGGGGGAGGGGAGGTGGAGGGTGGCCTCCCGCCCCAGGGGGGCCCTGGACCATGCGAAGACCATGGCAGGGGTGGGGGCCTGCCAGGGAAGCCTCCACGCGAAGCCACCCCCAGCTCTGGGATGGTGGTGTTCGGGGAGTTAGGGGCGCCTGGGTTGTGGTGGGGAGATGTGGACTAATCAACTGTCCTATTTCTCGGCTCTGGGATGC
The DNA here is from genome assembly GCF_004348235.1 of Phoca vitulina. Lineage (NCBI taxonomy): Eukaryota > Metazoa > Chordata > Mammalia > Carnivora > Phocidae > Phoca > Phoca vitulina. Next base: position 3,281,213 of record NW_022589704.1, on the reverse strand, counting down.
CGGGGTCCTTTCTTCAGGGGTGCCCGCCGTGCGAGGTCAGGGATGGAACCTGTGCTCCACACTGGGGAAGGGCGTGCTCAGAACGCTCCCGAGGTGCTTGCAGCAGGGACTCTGCTCTGCTAACGGAGCTGAAGGGGCGATAAGGCGTGAGCTGGGCGGGGGCCCGAGAGCATTAGCAAACAGCCTCTTCCCAGGCAAGGTTTTAGAAACTTTCATCATCCTGCGGCAAACTCTACACAAGGCCTAGGAGCCGCTTTACTGAAATACGATTACAGCGACCGTGTGACCTGTTTTCTACAAGGACTCGAGAAGTACTTTATTCTTGTATACGGGCTAGTTACGCACTTGTTAACATCTTTACCACAAGGGTCCCCCTTCCAAGTGTCCCCGCAAAGACCGGCCTCAGCCCGGCACAGGGCAGAGGGAGCACACATTCCTGAAACTGGAAGCTGGGGTTCAGAGGCCGTTCCAGACGGCAGCCCGACTGCTCAAAGCAGGAGCCTGCCCGCTTCCCACCCCCACCCACGGCATCCAGATGCCAGTCCCGGGCATGCCGGCGCTCCACAGTCCTTGGCCACACACCGCATCTACCACCAGTGGGGTTGAATCCGAAAGCAGCCGAATTCCATGCCGTTCTGGGAGGGCCTGCCCGAGACCCGCTACGCCAGACAGTAGCAGCTTCGTATCCCGTCCCCCAGCAAAACCTCGCATCCTGCTCAACGTTTACGTAGCCTTCCTTCACTCTGACAGCTCATCTGGGCAGGTTCCCACCTCAGTCTCCTCCCTATACAATGCCACTTCCCCAACCAGGGTCATTTCAAGGGCAAGAGAGCACAGGAAAGGTGCCAGGAACTACAAAACGCTGCACACTGAGCAGCCTGTGGGTCCCTATCACAGGCCAATCCGAGATGCCACCGATGGTTTAATAAGGAAGACCCAGAGCGTATCCAGAAACACACACAACCCCTGAAGGGTCAGGAATTGCTCAAAAGTAATAAAATAAAACACTAGGAAAAAAAAAAGAAACCTTTATTTACAACCATGGGAGTCCCACAGGAGTACACGAAACACACAGAATGTGCACACACACACGATGAACCTGTGAAGTCAATACCATGCCGCGCTCCCGGCCCCGCCGCGCCCTCGCTGCCCCGCCGGCCCTCACGGGGACCCTATCCGCACCACCATCACGGTGACGTTGTCCGCCGAGCCCCGCTGCACCGCCTTGTTGGCCAGCCTGTTGCAGGCGGCTTCGTAGCGGGCGTCCACGGTGGGCTTCCCTTCCCGGCTCTGGATCTTCTCATCCTAGCGGGCAGGAGAGGGTCCCCTGTCACCCTCCGAGACGCCATCTCCACGAGGCGGCGCTGTTCCCCAGCCACCGTCAGAGCAAGGCAGTGAGTCCCCGCGGGGGAGCTCACTGGGCAAACCGCCCCAGGCCCGCACCCCAAGCGCAGCTCCCACAGCTGGTCCTCGCTGGTGAGCTCTCTTACCTCCAGGCAGGACAGGATGAAGTTCACCGCTTCTTCTGGCGTGAAGACCTTGAAGAGGCCGTCACAGGCCAGCAGAATGAACCTACAGCACGGACGAGAAATATAAACGGGCCGTGGCAGCAAACCTTATAAAACAGCGTGACGATGGAGATGAGATAAATACTCGAAGGCTAAGACATGAGCTTCCCCACAGTGTTGAGACAGAATCCTCCTTGTTTGTTCATTCTCACACCCAGGTCCTGGTTTTCCTCCTCTGAGGGGCACTCATCCAAAAGTACTCACTGATCACACGCTGTGCCTGGAACCCAGCAGGCACAAGGCCGGGCAGGCTCCCACCCCCTCCATTTTGGCGACATACCCCGAGTGACCCGTCCCACAAACCCACGACGACGACCCCAAGCAGGGGCGCTCGCACAGTGCACACAACAGGGGGCCCGGGGTTCAGAGAACCAGAGGGGCTGGTGGAAGCGTCCCAGGCCCCCAAGGTTGGTAAGAGCACAGTGGCCACGCGGGCCAGAGGCACGAGTAGAGACTGGGCAGAGGCCGAGCAGGCAGGGCCAGGGGGAGGCTCCCTCGCACAGCACAGGGGGCAGGCCTAGCAGGGGCTCCTCACCGAGGGCGTCCCCTGGCTGTGGCCGGGCAGGGCGCCATCTCCGTGGGCAGCTGAGCACGGCCACCTCTTTCTCCACCTAGCCCGGCTCTGCTTCAACACCACCCCTGGTTCTCCATCAAGCATGAGCTAAAATTCAAACTCCTCAGCGCGGGACTCAGGACCCTTCCCAACCCGTCCCCAGAGCACCTTGCTGTCACTCCTCCATCACTCTCCAGGACTGGCATCTGCCTGGCCTTCTGTCCCACTGTCCCACTATAAGGGCTCTGTGGGTTTTCCCTCTGCCGGAGAGCCGTTCTCCTTCCTCCAACAGGGATGTGGCCCAAGTCTCCCAGAGCACCCCACACTCCCCTGACACACGGTGCCGGAATCACCCACTCACATGTACGCTAGCCTACCAGACTGGGGAGCCCCCGGGTCTGTCCGTCCTGCCCCGCCAGGCCCGGGCAGTGCCCCTGACAGGGCCTCCCCGACCCACACCAGGTTCAGGATCCAAACTACAAGTCCGGAAGAGAACAAGACCCTGTGCCTTTGCTGGGGCGCTGTTACCTGTCATTGGGGGTCAGCTGGCAGCGTCTGATGTCCGGCACCGAGGTGACCCCGCAGCGCTTGTACTGCCCGTCCCCGATGGAGCGCGACACTTCCAGCACGCCCAACACACGACCGTCCCTAAAATGAGGGAAACACAAAGACTCCATCTGACAGATCACGGGTTCATGAGACTTCCAGGCAGGTCTTCCGGGCAGAGCGAGGGATGGAGCCTGTGGCAGCTGCCTCATTAACCAGCACGCTGCCCCTGCGCACTTCGTGCTGCTCGTCACCGCCCTAGATCAGGAACGTCCCTGCTGTCCTCGGCGCCCCAGCCCCGCAGCACCCTGACGGAGCAGCCCGCAGCCTAACCCGCTGATCTGCCCGCAGCCAGGCTGGACTTGACGGGACTGGGCTGGGGCCTGGCTTTGCTTCTGTTTTTTGTCCTAAAGCTCCTTCAGGTGATTTGAGCATGCAGCCAGGATAAGAACGGCTGGACTAGACTAGAAGGATTTGTATTTACACCAATTCAGACCTGGAAAACCCCTGGAAGCGACTAGTCCCAGATTCTGAAGCAGGTTTTCTTTACATGGGCTATGGATAGGCTTCACTTTAAACTGGATTAATTGTAGTATTCTGCACATTCAACTTCTACCCGTTCTATTTTTAAATGAGGCATCCAGAATCGGGAGGCGACCTCTAAACAGGATGCGTGTCATTAGAGTTCTCTGAGCAGGGGAGAGAGCCCTGGCTCGGTGCCCCCAAGAACAGTTCTGGCGGGCCTACGCGCTACGCGAGCTTGCAGGCCCTCAGACCTTCACGTGTGAAACCAGAGAAGCCACACAACAAGAGACCTGAGTGCTCGGCAAACCCCAACGCTGTTCGTGGAGGTCTTTGGAGGTTTCCCAACGGACGAGAGCTCTGGAGAGGCGAGGCGGATGGACGTGTGTGGTAGGAAACGCCTCCCTGGCCTGGGCTGCCGCGTTGGGGTCAGGATCCAGCATGGCCGCCGGCACTTCACCACAGCCACAAAGTCACCCTCCCAGTGGGCACAGACCTGCTGGCATCTACAGACAGCTGAGCAGTCTTCTCGAGTACTATCAGTGAAAGGAACAGCGAGAGGGGCCAGAGGACTCAGGAGCAGGGCCGAAGCCCAAAGGGCGGGGCGTCTCTCAGGAAGCAGCGCCAAGCACAAGCACCGTGAGAACCCAACGAAGGGCTCCTTCAGTGACCAAGTGACGAGGTACTGGGCGTGGATCCCCCCCACCTGAGTCACGAAGCTGGCTTGTTTCAACAAGACTGAGTGGCAGGTCCCAAACACCCGTTCGTGCCGCAACCCGGTAGAGAGAACACGAACGACTCCCGAGCCGCACCACAGAAGCCAGCACCGTGCTCCCCGCCCTGCTGGAGGGACAGGGGACAGCGGGAGTCCACGGAACCGCGGACCCAGGAGAAGCCCGCCATCTGTATTTCAGAGCACGGCAGGACAAGCTGACCGCACTCTGAGTCCTTCAGGACCGGCTTCCAGAGGAGAGGAAATGCACACAAGCCACTTCATGACCCACGAAAAATGCAGGCCAACGGGCCACTGGTGACCCCACACGACCGCTGGCCTCCCCTGCCGGCCAGCCCGAGTGCAGCCAAGCGGTGACCGTGCCACACGGGAAGTGGGAGGAGGTAAGGCGGACGCTGGGTTCAAAGACCCTACAAGTAGGTGGGGGAACAGGGATCTAGACGAGGCGGGCGAGAACCCAACCCCGGAGTCCTTCCTTCCCGCGGCTGTCTGCGACCAACCTTCACACAGGCCGGCCTCACATGCGCACACAAAGCTAATAGGGCAAGACGTTAACTACTGAATCCAGGCGGTTGATGTTTTACTAGTTTAAATTCTTTTCCGAAAAACTTTCAAACGAATGCTTTAATGATACAAGTGGAAGGGTGTGGAGAAAAACACCCAGCAGGCCAGCCCAGGCCTCCGGTGAGGGACAGACCAGAGCCCGGCCCTGCTGCCGTGAGGGACCCATCCCGAGCCGCACTGTCCAGTCACGTCTCTAAGGCACCCAAACCCTGCTCTTAATTTTGTGCAGAGTGGGAAACAGAAAATAACTGCCAGCCATAAGACTGTCAATGTCAAAATCTCTCCATGGAGTTCAGGCAAAAGCAGAATTTTAAAGTTCTAAGAAACTTCTGAACAAACTCAGAGTTCTGACTGCTCCCCAGAGAGCCCCCGGCACCACCGGCCAGAACCCGGCTCGCCACAGTGAACGACGGGGACGAAGCTGCCGTTCCAAGGACAAGCAACTACAATCTTACAGGGATACCTTACTGCTCTCTCATCCCAACGCAACATAATATCCTAATGGTCAAGCTGTAAAATGAACCAGAAGACACTCTGGCCAAACTCCTAGCACAACGTCCTTGAAGGGGAATTCTCCTGCGGTCCAGAAAAGACGTTCGCCTCCAGCAGCCACCTCAGGGACGCGGCGGATCTAAACCAGGGCAGGCACGCGGTCGTCAGAGACACCCGGGGAGGTGAACCGGGGCCGCAGACAGAGCCAGCCAGGCAGGGCCCTCTGTGCCAGGAAGCCCAGGGATGCTCAGCACGCGCTACAAAGACCTACTGTCTTCACCACTTCAGATCTCCTCTCTGGAGAATTTGCCTACAACTGTAGCTTATTCAGAGTAGCATTTAAGAAAGTTCCTAGGCACAGAGAAAATGTTGCAGATGGAGAACGTGAATTTGAGGCAGGCTTCCTCTTCTGCGAATGCAGGGAGCCATGTTTCCGGTACCCTCTTTTGCTCCCACTTGGACGTGATGTGAAATCCTACAACATCCATTCACCTGCTTCCCCAGGTTAGACCTCGGACAGTCTCATCTCGCTGCAGACTGCATCACATGGAAGGTTCTACCCGACCACTCCCACAGGGGACAGCCCACCTCCCCGGAGTGCCCGCCAGTCCCCGTCACCTGACGTTTCCTCCAGCCTTCTGTATTCTCATTCGCTCTTCGTACTGTGTGGGATTATGCTCCTTGCTGAGGCTTAAGGCTGCATGCTTTTGACTCTCCTCATTAAAACGACACAGGATTGCCTGGGAACATGGAGATTACAACAGTCAGGAAACTCAAAGTCGCCAGCTGAAGACAAAGCTTAACCATGGACTTTCAGATTCCACCTCCTGCTGACAAACACGAGTTCAGAGGCTCAAGCAGCAGAGGAGCGTCCCGGCAGCCAGGGAGAGAAGCCCTGCTCTGCGTCTCCAGTCTGCAGCTCGCACCGCTGGCTGAGCACCGTGCCCTTCCCCCGTGGGCTGCTGTCTTCTCGCCTGTGACACAGAGAAGGGAGGCCCCTGCCGAGGGTCAAAGCCCCTCCAAGTGGCACTATCCCATGAGTCTACAGGAGGCAGACATGGGGGCGGAGGGCGCCGACCACACTGGCCTCCATGTGCCCCACCGTCATGTCTGCCGCATGGGGACTTCTGGGAAAACCTCAGACTTCCAGAGAAGGAAGCCGAGGCCTGGAGAATGGGTATCGTGCCTACAGTCACGGAGCAGAGCCAGGAGCAGAGCCAGCAGAGCAATGCGGATCTGACTCCAGAGGCTTTTTTTTGGCTGATTTTACATGTTATTTGTTACATTACTTAGCCTAAACACATGTGCACCTGGGACCATCTACTAGAAAATCACCAGAATATAAGACCCACTCGTGCAGGGACTGCCTGTGATGTTCACTGCCGCACCCCCAGGGCCGGGCATTTATTTAGAAGTCACTCTGTGATGGGGGTGGGAGCAGCAGGTCAGCAGACGCCGCCTGAGCGTGGGAACGGTCACTACGGCACTGTGACTGCTGACGGAGCGCAAGACTCGCTGCAAGAGGTGATGGAAATGACCGTCGGGTTCTGAAGGGGAGCGGGGGGCCCTGACTGTAGGGTGCCGCCCTCCAGCTTGAGGTCACTCCCCACAACTGGGGCTGGGATACGGGTGTCACCATGGGACATGTCACAGTGGGAAACTGGGTTTTCTTCCCTTGGCCATGTGGCCTGGGCTCTGGACAAATGGCACATCACCTAGCACTTCTCCAACTACTTTTGACTTTTTCTGAAATCACAATGACTTTGGGAGGCAAGGGTTACTGTCTGAGGTCAGAGAAACGCAGCTGGGAAATACTTAAGCGCCTTGCACACCAATGGCCCACAGCCCCGAGATAGGCATGCACACACACTGCCCAGGGCGTAAGTGTGCCAGAGAACAAACTGCCTCGAGCGTGGCTGCCGGTCCCCCACCCGGATCGTCGACTCTGCAGAGGCCCCGGCAGCAGCCCCACAAGACAGACTTCACCCCCGCCGGCACGTCCATCCTGCTGCACACTCGCGGGCCACCCGACTAGCACACACCCGACTATCTCCGAGGTTGGCGATATAGAGAATGTTGTCCACGGCCAGAACACACGTCGCGGTGGAGCCATCCTTCCAGGCAGGCTTCCTGCAGGGAGACACGTCGGAAGTCCAGTCACCACCAACATGCCAGCAACTTCGAGATGCACTCCAGAGCTGACTGGTCAGTCAACGTGGCAAGTTTCTCAACAACTTTCTTTTTTACCGTTTCAGATTCAGTTACAGTTATGAGAGCTTACTCAGTGCTAGGTACTTTTCAGACAGTGAGCACTAACATTCGGCTAAAAGAAGACCTAAAATGTGTTTAAGGAAAACCACACACAAACACATACCCACCACTCACATATCTTTATGTGGTCACACTTACTGGCTTGAAGCTTGTTTAAGAAACTCTTCATCAGTATGCTTGAAAGTGTCCAAAAGGCATCTCTTCACGGTTTTCTCTACACTGATTACATCTCCTATTACAGAAAAAACAAGACAACAAACTCTTAAGAGGAAATTCTCCTCTTGCTGCCATTTTGTTTTTGTACTGTGACCAAGAACATCTCTACTTCCTCGCCTGCAAGGCAGGCTCGTTTGAGTCTGGTCTACAGTCTCCCAAATACACACTCCTACACAAACATTCCACACAATGTGCCATCACGCAGACAAGAAGTCCTAGGCCAGCACCCTACTCGGCCACCACCTGCTCACCCCAGAGCCCACTCTCCTCGGCCCCACCTTCAGAGAGCCACTAAGGATTCTTTCCAATGTGGCTTATCTTCCTGATTTACACAAACAACAAACACCAAGACGGACACAAACCAATTTAGTTCTCAGTCCCACCTTTAGGAAACTTCCTGATTAAGTTCTGATGCAAATTCTGTGCAGCAAACTTTGAGGCTCGAATTCCTCCATGACCATCAAAAACAGCGAAATACGAAACCCGGGTACTGGAAGAATGAACTGACGGTTAATGAGATTTTCACAAAGATCACGCCTCCCCACTAAGACCTCTAAATCCTTTTTTTTTTTTTAAATTTTATTTACGAGAGAGAGTGCACATGTGCACATGGGTGGGGGGAGGGGTAGAGAGGGAGAAGCAGGCTTCCCGCTAAGCAGGGAGCCCAACATGGGGCTCGATCCCAGAACCTCAAGATTATGACCTGAGCTTAACTGACTGAGCTACGCAGGCGTCCCAAGGCCTCTAAATCTTATCTCAAACAGTGGGCATTCACAAGACAGAGGATGTCCCTTGGTAAAGACACCACATTGTCACAAATGAGAAAAAAGGACACAGCATTAACTGAGACAAATGTTGAAGTAACTTTGATGGTATTTTCATTTTTATTTTTTTTTTAAATTCACTGATTTAAGTAATCTCTACACCCAACATGGGGCTCAAACTCACGACCCTGAAATCAAGAGTTGCACGCTCTACCGACTGAGCCAGCCAGGCACCCCAAGTTTTTAACTTTTAATTTAAAAATGCCATGAAAATAGGGGTGCCTGGCTGGCTCAGTCAGAAGAGTGTGTGACTCTTTGATCTCCGGGTTGTGGATTTGAGCCCCACAATGGGTACAGAGATTACTTAAAAATAATAATTTAAAAAAAATTGAAGACTCACATTTTTTTTTTAAAAATCAAGATCTATTAACTGATCTTTCACTGAAGACTAGAACTTTTTTCTATTTAAATCGGATTTAGTTTTATAAGCTAACACACTGATAAAACAGTTACTGATCCAAGACAATAAAAAACATCTAAGAGAGCAGAGGGTAATTCCAGAACTGCTGCTCAGACTGATCCAACATCTAATTCTCGAAGCCCATCTCACCACTCTTATCCCTATTCCCCTTCCAGATTTTGCCAGAAAATGTGCATATATGGAACAAATGTCATTAATGATTTGAACTGTTTTGAGAAGAATGAACGAAAATGCCTATGAGAAATGACATTTTCTGTGCAGAGCTGCTTTTTCAAACATGGTTTGAGTTCCTTTTCAATGGAGACATCCTGAGCCATGAAAAAACAACTTCCTCTGGTTCCTAACCCTGAACCGTTCTCATATGCATGGTACTTGCTCAGTACGGTTTAGTGATCCCAGTGAGGTCTGCTCTCCTGGGGCTCTCCAGAAGTCCCTTTCCTGGCTTCAAAAGTAACCCCAGAGCACACTCCAGGTGAGCAAGGGCAGCCTAACAACAGTGAGCACATGTACATACACAGTCCCCTCCACGGAGGACCAGGTCCCCTGCAGGGGCCTTACTTCCTCAACTGGACAAAGGCCTCTGGCACCAATGGCTCAGCACACTGCATGTTAATGGCCACCTGGTGTCAGTTACTGAATGTAACCTACACATTACGTGACTATGGAAACCTGGTGGCATACGGACTACGTAATTATATAGTAGACAGCTCATCGTATGTGTAAATGTAATGCACGTTCACTTACCTTGGTAGGACATACCCTGATGTCCTACCTTCTGGTGGTTTTCCTCCATGCCTAAAGCTTATCCAAAGGCTTCATTTTAGTTTGTGCAGTTGCAGGGAAATTTTCCCTGTTTTTCTTCTCCTTGATGCCATTTCTGCTTTTTCTTCTCTTTTTGGGCCCTATTACGCTAGCTCTCCTTGATCCCATGTGCAGCTGTAATTAGCAGCTTTCCGCTCTACCTACCGGCTCACGGAATAAGAATATTCTCTGCTGGAAGCTCTTCAGATACTGATGAAGAATACCACACCCCAAAGACCCACAACGTGGAGACTCCTTTCCCGTTTAACAGGTTTCTCAGCTTCGGCAGGAAGGACATTTGGGGCTGGACAATTCTCTGCTGCAGGGCTGTCCTGTGCTCTGTAGGATGTTTAGCAGCATCCCAAGCCCCCCCAACCACCAGATGCCAGTTGCACACCCCTCCACGTGACACCCAAAAATGTCAGGGAGGGGCAGCAGTGTGCAAAATCAACCCCAGCTAAGAACCCCTGACCCCGAACCAAGCAGTCCCATCGATAAGCCATTCTTTCCAGTAAATACAACTGAACACGGTCCAACCACCCAGTCAGAACAGAGACTTCTGTGCCAACCAGGCTTGTCGGAGCATGGACACTCACATGAGGGACGACGGGGGCCTACACTCCTCCGTGATGTCATTCAGGATGACGTGGGCGTCCTGCATCTCCTCCCGCTCGCCCTTCCGCTCGGCCACATAGCCTTTCAAACCGAAGATCACTGAGGAGGCTAAGGAAAAGAGAACAAAAAGCCAATACAAAACTGTGCTCTTCCCTCCAGAAGCCCTAATCCCAGAGCAAATGAGAGGGAACTCTGGCTGTTTTACTCAGTAATGTCCTAATTGTGCACATAAAGAAACTGTACCCTCAAGCCATCTAGCTCCCCAGCTCCCCAGCTGGAACTAAAATCAGACCACTGTTGGACGAAGACAGTCTCTCAAAGGCTGAACAGCAAAGAGGAGGCAACAGGTGACGGTATGTTAGTAACCAACAGCGCCGGCTAAGGCACTAAGTCGAAGTACCAGAGCCAGGAATGTGCGTCATCCCGGACCGGGCAAGGAACTATGCGCACATCTAGTCTTGTCGGTAACTAAGGAGGGCAGAAAAATTCCGAGTTTAAGGAAATGCTAGTAAGTAGAGTTTACCCCAAATGCCCTGTTGGACATCTGAAAATATCGATTTCCATGCCTGAGGCTGGTAAAGAACTTGAACAAATGGTAAGACAGTTGCTTCTACTCTGCCTGAGGAAGAGAAGGATGAAAGAGCCCACGGAGGCACAGCAGTCTATTTATATGTAACAGCCAGGCTAAGTTTGTTTGCGGACACCGCAGGGCCACGTAACTACTGAGCCGCTGCTGGCAGGCATCATACTCCTGAGCTAAGGGCAGCGACGAGCTAAGCTGAAGACCCCGTCCTTACAGCGAGCTAGTAACCCTCTCGCACACCTGCGGCTTTCGTCTCGCACCTCTGCGGCATGGGACGAAGTGGGCTGGTACAGTGCGTGAGCACCCACAGCTACCTCTCTCTAACGGATACCTCTCATTTCTTCTCTACTCTGACAAGTTACATAGCTGATGACAAATTCCAACTGCTTTTTCCAGCCTCAGGCTCTCTCTTGGGACGCTGCCTACTAAGCTAGTCACAGAATTCAAGGTGCTCATCAACAGGCTGTGAACAGCGACAGGGAGTCAGAGAGAAAGTGGGTGCTCAATAAGCTAACTGTTCACTAGAGAAGATAAAGTCAAAACCACCTGGTGTTTTCACCCTTGAGGAACAAATGTAGGTTTTGTATCTGACCAAAGGTAGGATCACACATGAATGGGGAAAGTAAAGAGAGGAGGCAAAAGTAAATTTGGAAATCTGTTTGCAAAAAGGGAACCCTACCGGCTTCTTAAATATAGACACAAAAAGGAAGCGCCATAAATCAGAAAGCGGAGCTCGATTTTGCTCTGGGTTGTTTTAAAATATGAAGTCTAATACATTTGTTTTCAAACTGTCTGAAAACCTTTACAAACTTTCTTTTCCACAAGCTCTTCACTGCCATTCTTCTCTTCTTCGGGGGCTTTTCTCTTTGCTCCTTTCTCTTCATTCTTTACCGTCTGCGACATCGACGTGTCGAGAGGACCTGGACACAAGGCAAAGCCAGAGAGAGACAGAGCTATAAACTGGCAGGGAAGTCCCCAGACCAGGCCCCACCCCCGACCCGGGACACCACATGATGTGGCGCATGAGTAGGGGCAGAGAGGCAGGTGCCGTGGTCACGACTACGACCTCGAGGGGCAGGGCAGTGCGCCCGGGGAACCAGCAGGGAGGACCCCATCGCACACACACGGTATCTCAGAGCCACAGGCTCTTATTTGTAAACAGGGAAGTTTCCAAAATCTGCCAAGTGACACATCCTAAACAAGTCAAAAAAGTAGTAAGTGCCAAAAGGGGGTTAACATGAGGTAAATGTCAGGCTTTAGGAACTGTTGGTGTCGTGAAAGGCAAAACAGGGCTGCTGAAGCCATCCACACTTGCAGAGGGACGAATCCGTCCTCAAAGCCGACGCTAAGAGCGCCTGCAGTGCGAGCCCGTTTTGGGCAGAGAAAAGTCTCGTTTCAAGTCCCAGTTCTGCCACTCATGGAGGTGTGCCCTTGAGGCAAGCTACTTAAGTTTCTTCATCTGTGACACAGGGAGAATTCTGTCATCTCGGAAGGTGACTTTAAAACCGATGGGGACAAGGTATGTAAAGCATTTATCATGGTGCCTGGGTCATCACGTATCCCATGAATGGCAGCCGCTGTCCTAATAAAGGGCTCTATTCTCTGCGTTTCAGTATGAAGACAGGCAACCGTTACTCAACTAGTGTTTGCCAGACATTTCTGAGCACCGAGGAAGAAGGGAAGAAAACGTCCCTGCCCTCAAGAAGAGTCAATTACTTGCAAAAGGACAGACGTCTGCAACACGAGAACCTAACACACAAGTCCCGCCCCACATAATCAGGCACATTAACAGGGAAAATTTCACAGATGTTTCCAATACACTTTCCCCAGAGGTCTCTCCCGTAGCCTGTCACTTACTGTCGGTTCCAGCTTTCCCAGTGTGTATGTAAAACAATCTTCCTCTCTTTTAACTTGCAAAACAGAGACATTTTTATAGCTTTGTTGTTGACTCCTGATTGAATCACAGTGTAGCCAGAGAATGTGGTCTGTACATGAAATCAATTCTTTGTTGGGACTTACTTTATGGCCTAGAATGTAGTCGATTTTTGTAAATGGTGACTATGTCTTCTCAAGAAATCCAATATATTGGATGCAAGGTTAGATTCTATATCCGAAAAAATCAAGCTTGTTAATAATGGTGCTGAAATCTTCTAAGTTGTTACTAGTTGACTGTCTTTTGCCCTATGAAGAACTAAGACATAGCTATGGTCAATTTTCTTTCTTTTATTCAATCTGTTAAAAGCCCTGTTTGCACACATTAACTTTCATTATAAGAATACTGTCTTGGGGCGCCTGGGTGGCTCAGTCGGTTAAGCGTCTGCCTTTGGCTCAGGTCATGATCCCAGGGTCCTGGGATCGAGCCCTGCTTGTGTCAGGCTCCCTGCTCAGCTCGGAGTCTGCTTCTCCCTCTGCCCCTGCCCCTGCGTGCTCCCTCTCTCCCAAATAAATAGAATCTTAAGAAAAAAGAATACTGTCTTTATTAGGACTGTTTTAGCCTTAACTGTGTGAGAATGCTGTACTGTTTTAGTATGGGTCCACAGGCCTGAAAACCTGAGAATTCTTGTGTAAGATGATTATAACAACTTTTTCTAAATACAGGAAGTATACTAATTTAATCTACACATTCTAGACTAATCCTGATGATTTTTATGTAATGAATTAATAACACAAAAAAATCTACTTAAAAAGCAGCAAATGTTTCACTTGATGACATAAGGAAGGTTCTTACACTAGAAGATAACTGCATATGAAAACAGACAGCCTGCATCCCCCACTGTCCCCTCCCTCTGTCCTGTGCCCCCTGCCCTGCCCCCACTTGGGGGAATTCCACGTGAGAAGCTCTCAGTCATATGGAGTAACAGATTCATCACGGTGACAACGGACAGGAATCTGCTCTGCTCTTCCCTCTACCTAACTGGGACGTAAAGAGGAAAACACATTTACAGGAACAGGTGCAACCAATGTTAATAGGCCTGACAAAAATGAAATCAAATCAATAAAGAGATTCTTGAGAACGTGTAAGGATTGACTGAAAATAATCAACCAAAGTCTTGAATTTCAAGAAAATTCCTGCACATGGTCTGTACCAGTCACTAAACCAGTGTCATTCAGATTTCATTTTCTTAAGATCAAAGTCTTTTTAATGTAAGTGCCATAAAAGAGAAAACTATCGGGTTCAGGGATATTAAATATGTTGTAACTATTTCATATATTCAGATACTTCTGCTGAATATATCTGAGTTTGTCAGGGACAGAGGGAGAGGCATACTCTGAGATTTGTTGTTGTTGTTGTTAATAACAAAGTTCAAAGTAAATGATTGAACTCTTTAATTCTTAAAGTTATTTGCAAGAGGTTGAATTCCAAGTAAAAAATAATCACCAAAAAGTGACGTAGTATATGATCTTTTTGCTTCCACCTGATGGTGCCTATGTATTTTTTATTTTAATAAATCTTATGCTGTACTTAATGTCATCCTAAACCCTGTTAAAATCTATTAATAAATACATTTTACATAAGAATAAATTTTGTATGTATTATTCCCATCAACACACTGAATTTTTTCCCTACCACTTACCTGAATCACCACTGCTGGCTGGTGGGAGATCATCAAAAAGCAAAGGTCCCCCTGACCCTGAAACACAGCAGAACACTTAGTGAGCCCACAAAAGCTGGATGAGGCTCAAGTTTCAGAATCCATCCCACCAGGACACCAATGCAGGTCATTGAAATAAACTCAAAACCTCTCGTGTCAATCCAGTGGCAACTCATACTTCGGTAAATAATGTCTTGAACCTATTTTATTTTAAGGTCCTCTCAATTCAAAGGAAACAATATCTGCCTGAAAGAGTTAAATCTTATTTCAGCTAATAAAATAAACACTCAAATGAACCAGAGAAAACTGCTCAACATTTTTACGCAGTTCCTCAGGGCTAGCGACTAGCGGATTTTTCTGCCTTACCTGATGCCATGGATTCAAAACTTAAGACAGTCCAACACCTAAAACATCTGTGTGTTGAAAATGGGGGAAAGGGAGAAAGATTCAGACAACTACAACCCCAGGATGACACGTTGACACACACCTGGGAATGCCTGAAGACTGTACCTGAGTCAGTACTGCGGGCCGGAGGGAGGTCATCAAAAAGCAGAGGCCCCTTCTGAGCTGCTTTGCCTAGAACACAGAGAGCCTGCTTAAAGAGCATTCGGTCATCAGCCAGGACAGGTGGTCAAAGGGGGAGGCCTTCTGAGATGTTTGCTATTCAAAGTTTCTCCTCCTAGCTGTACCAAATTCTACAAAGTATCTTCTCAGTAGCTATTTAACACAGAAGTTCGCTTCCAACAGTTACAATCAACATAAATGCAATGAAACACGACCCAATGGGTGCCACTAGATATTCTGAGGAAAACAAATATTTTTCTCAGTAATTTCATTCCTGCAAGCAGCAAACACTGAAAAACCCTTTTTTAAAAAATGAATCCTGGGAAGAAATATACTGGTTCTAGAGCAAGAAAACAATTATTTGGTCCCTCAAGATAAAACGTCAAAGACAGAGGGATCTCTGTCTGACCAAAGATCTACAGTCTTAAAAAGTCTGATTTCAATAGCATTCTGAACGAACCACCCACTAGAATCTCAAACAATGAGCACAGAGAAGGTGAGAGGCTGACGGAAGCAAATCTGCGTGAACTTGGCATCCCCAGCACAGTGCCCACTTAATTACTACCTATGGAGAAAATGAGGAATTTCAGATACTCCAACATAAACTCAGGAGAAAGCCAGGGAAATTTTTTAAATCTAAAAACCTGAAGATTTATACACCAAGAGGACTGGTCTTAAATGTTTATTCAATTGTCCCTTTCCACATAAAATTTAACCACCGTTCTTCATTCTCCAGCTTTCCCAAAAATTTCTATTTAAGCTATTAAATATAGGGACTGGTACACAGGAAATGGGGGAAACAAAGGGCTGAAGACGTAGGCGTGCACATTCCCATCCTATGAAGTTTGTCCCACCTCTTGTTCCTCAGAGTTCAAGTACAGAAATGTACTCATTTAAAAACCAGTTCAACTGTATGCTCCAAAAGGCTCATCTATATCGACCCTTTGCCTCTAGGCAGAAATGAACTGGGTATCAATTCTACTCTTTTTTTTTTTTTTTAAGATTTATTTATTCATTTGAGAGAGAAAGCGCACGTGCACAAGCATGCGAGCAGTGGGAGGAACAGAGGGAGAAGGACAAGCAGACAGCACCGAGCGCAGAGCCCCACAGAGGCCAATCCCACGACTCTGAGACCACTGACGTTAGGCGAAATCAAAGTCGGACGCTTAACCAACTGAGCCACCCAGGCGCCCCCAATTCTACTCTTTTAAAAACAAAAATTTAGGGGTGCCTGGGTGGCTCAGTCGGTTAAGTTGGGAAAGCTCAGGTCTTGATCTCAGGGTCGTGAGTTTGAGCCCCGTGTTGGGCTCCATGCTGGGTGTGGAACCTACTTAAAAAATAAACAAAGAAACAAATAATAAAAACAAAAATTTAATTTAAAATTTAGAAACTCCTTCAGGAGTTTTTAGGTCAAAAGTACCTTAAATACCTTATAAATTCCTGATTTAACAAAAAGCAACTCTTCTGCTTTACACCCTAATTCAAAATGGGAAATGTCTACTCCATTAAATTATACTGTTATCCCTCAGGATTCTAAACAGACTAAGTAACTGCAAATACTTTCATTTTCCTCACAAGTGACATACACACTCTACGGAGGTATTCAAACAGCAGCATCATGAGGACATTAAATGGCATTTAGAACAACCATTTACTCACTCTGTAATCCTCCTACAAGAATCCCTAATATTCTCGCAGGGCACTTCCAAGAGGAACCCAAACCAAACTGGGTCTAACCATCAAATGCCCATTCTCCTCACAGACTGAAAACTGTATGGCACGATGCAGAGCAAGCACACTATGTTCAGTGGGGCCAGAGAGCCGGGCTTCTTGGGGAGAGAGAACATTACAGGGAGGAGGCCAACCTGAAGAGCAACCAACCCCTGGGTCAGGTCAGATTTTAATTTCCAAATTAAACTACCCATCTAAATCAGGTCTTTCCCCTGCCAATGTCCAGTGGGGGAAGTCCTCCTTCCCAGGCAATACATTTTCAGCTCTTACAAGCATTTGTCACCATAGAGCTTCCAGCTTAGCACCAGCCTGGCCTCTGTCCTTCGGCTACAACTCTGAAATAGTGCCCTGATCTGAGCACCATCCCCAGACAGTGGCCCATTTCCTCGTGCCGAATCAAATGAGCCTCCCCGCTTCTCCTTTCTCACTCTGGAATACTGTGAGTGCTACTTCAATTAAACACAACGAGATCTTCTCATTTTTGGTGGTTACAACTGAGAACGGCTCTTAAGAATAATTAACGCTGCCTGCCTGCCAGGCACTGTTCCAGGGCTCTCTTCGTGTTTCCAATGCACTAAATCCTTACAGCAGTTTTATGAGGTGAGTACTATTATTGCTGTTCCTCACTGATGAGGAGACTGAGGCCATCAGGTGAAACTAAGGGAGAGCCGGTGAGGAGCGGGCAGTCAAAGCCAGGCATCCTTGTTTCCGTCCGTGCCCTTGCGAGGCGCCACACTGCCTCCACACACCGTCTCATTTAACCCTCCGACAACCCTACGAAGATAATCCCAAGGTTCTTGATCTCTGGAATACTTTTTGCATCATTGAAAGGATCACTTATAATAACTTGTATTTGGATTCTTAAAAAAATAAAAATAAAAATCTGCGGGGCGCCGGGCTGGCTCTGTCAGTAGAGCACGCAACTCTTGATCTCAGGGTTGGGAGTTCTTGCCCTACACTGTGTGTGGGGATTACTTAAAAATAAAATCTTAAAAAAAAAAAAAATCTGTAGGTGATAGATGCTATAATGGAAACGTCTGATTAGCCAGAACCTTACATTCCATTTTGGATAAAGAGTAATCCAAAGTGATGGGGGTCATCAGCGATAATTAGACAAAGTATGACTTTGGGGAAGTAGGGTAGCAGCTGAGTGTTATGTTCCAATTTCTTTTAAGCTGATGCACTTGTGTACACGCATTTTACTTTTTAAGAGGCAGAAGCGTACTGTACACCACATTCTCCATCTACCCTTGTTCATGTAAGCCCTCCGGGCATGTTCCAGGCCAGCACATCTGGGTCTAACTACTCTTTCCAACAGCTGTGTTCTGTTCTGTGTGGGAGGCCCTGCCACACACATGTCCAGTCCCCTCACTGATGGGCATGCAGGCTGATTCCAGTTTCTCGCATGACAATAATGCCACAGTAAACAACCCTAGACATCTATCCCTACTGAATCTGCTAGACCGCTAGGTCAAAGCATATGAGTGGTTTGAATTTGACAGATGTCCAAATCTGTTTTCAAAAAGTGGTGGTAATGTCTACCCCCAACACACTTTATGAGAATGTCCATTTCTCTCCATCTTCACCACCATGATGCCAATTTTTAATCTGCTGGCTGAAAACATGATGCATCAGTGATTTGCTACTCGTTTCCTCAGTGACTGAGGAAGCTAAGCACTGGTTTCGGCTGACTGGTCATTTGCATTTCTTCTTCCATAAACTGTCAGGATACAGCCTTTGACAATTTCAAATGGGCTACCTGTCTTTTTCTTACTGATGTGTTTGAACCTTTCATTTACTAGGGATCATTGGTAATGTGTACGAAATTTTAAGACTTTATTTATTTAAGGGCGCCTGGGTGGCTCAGTCGGTTAAGCGTCTGCCTTCAGCTCAGGTCATGATCACAGGGTCCTGGGATCGAGCCCCGCATCAGGCTCCCGAAGCACAGTGGGGAGTCTGCTTCTCCCTCTCCCTCTGCCCCTCCCACCTGCTTGTTCTCTCTTAAATAAACAAAATCTTAAAAAAAAGAGGGTTCACATCCCTCAGAGCTATTAAAAAATTAGAGATGATTCAAAAAATTTATTTATTTATTTATTTGAGAGAAAGAAGGATAAATAGACTCCCCGCTGAGCAGGAAGCTCAATGTGGGGCTCCCATCTCTGGACCTTGGGATCACGACCTGAGCTGAAGGCAGACAACCTATTGAGCCACTCAGGCGCCCCTACAAAATTATTTTCTGTTTGTCTTTTGCTTTTGTGGTATTTTGCCCTGCAGAAATTTTTATTTTTACATAGTTAAATCCATTTTAATTCCTTAAGAGTTTTTTCTTGCTTGCCCCTGAAGTTTTACAGTTAGTGTTTTTTTCTAGTATCTTAACCTTTATTTTATATTTAGATCTCCAGGGTTTTTCTGGAAAGAAATATTTTGAAGATGGCCTACCATGCAGTATTTACTTAGTTCTGCCAGCTGACCACCAGTTTTAAAGTATAGCGGCGTAGCAACCTCGTAAGTGAAAGAACCACCCTATAAAACTGAAACCAACTTATTGTCAGAGCAACTTTAAACCAGGACACCTTTAACTTGTTTGGATTATCAAGTATAAGCTGTTGATCTTAACGACATCAAGGTAGCATTTTAGGAGTATGAGAGAGCAGAGAAGTTTCATTCCTGTCTGATACGGGCATACTTCCTCGTTTAACTCTCTACATACAAAAACTTGAGCCACTCAGCAATCAAATCTATAAGTGCTGGTGTGAAAACTACTCATTTAACACAAAATCTGAAACGATTTAATGCGTTCCTTCTACATTTTTCTTCAGACCATAAAAATTAAGAGGCTTGCAGGCAGGAACATTAGATGGAATGTTTAAAACAAAAACCAAAGAACAAAATACACTCGATGTGATCTGAGCAGTGGGAAAGTTCCTCCCTTTGGACACTCACAAAATCCAGTTAAGAGTGCATGTTTTTTCTTTTAAATAGCCGTTAAGGTTAACAGCTCATACACTAACATCTAAGCACTAGCATCTACTAAGCACTGACCACGTGCTACACCTGCGCTAAGCACCGAGCATGCAGTACTCTAACACGTGCTAACAGTAGGAGGCGCCAATCCTACTTTAGAGATGTGGGAACAGTCACAGAAGAAGGCACTTAGTGGATGTGAAACCAGTTTGATTACATGTCCAAAACCACTCTTCTCTGAGACCGTGAAAATGACTAGGTCCTTATTGCTCCCTGCCTGAGCACCCGCACATCATGTGTGAGGATCACGATGGTGCAGTTTTGCTCATCTTCCCATCCACTTTATGAAACCAACCTTATTTTCCTTTCATTTACTCCGTTTTTAATTTTATCAACCAATATCATTGATTTTCTGAAACAAAGTATGGCATTTAAATTAGTTTTTCAAAAATCACAGTTTTTTCACAAGATCATGAAATCAGATTCTGGTTTTTTTTTGTTTTTTTTTTTAAGATTTTATTTGACAGAGAGCGAGCACAAGTAGGGGAGCAGCAGAGGGAGAGGGAGAAGCAGGCTCCCCGCTACCGCGGGGCTCGGTCCTGCCCGAAGGCAGACGTGTCACTGACTGAGCCACCCAAGCGCCCCAGGTTCTGTTCTTGTTCAAATGATTGTTTTAACCTGTTAAATCTCATTTGGTCGGTATTAACTGCCTGTCAAGGTAAGTTTGGATCCCAACTCTGTCACTCACTTTAGTACTTATCCCGCTCAGCTTCCTGCCATCTACAAATTCAGAAAGCATGCCTTCTTTGTTTTTAAAGCTATTTTTAAAAATACACTCAGCCAAGCAGGCCCTGTGACAGCGTCAGTGCCCTTCCCACAAGCAGGAAGCAGTTCACTAATCCACTTTCCAGGGAACAGGGGTTTAAACACTGCAGCCCCTCTGCTCCCCTGGCATCCCAGGCAGGGTTGGAGATGCCCCCCGCCCCCGACTCACTGTGTTCGGTGGCAAGCTGCCAAATACCAACTTGTAAGAGTTAGGAGTTGTCAGATTTTGTATCTCATAAAGGGTGCCTTCTCCTGAGCAGACAAATTAATTCCGGGTAAAAAGTAATGGAGATTATTTTTTCTTTAAATGATAGGCTTACAGGCACATCTGCAAATCCAAACTCTGCCCCAAACATACTCAGAGAGAAGGTATACTCCATCGACAGGGTTAAAAAAAAAAAAAAAAAAAAGACTGCATACACAAAGTAGAACAATTTTACCCTCAACTAGAACAATTTAGCAAGTGAATGGCTCAGAGACAGTTATTTAGATGTTTCTGCACCATCAGAACGGTAAGTGGGCGAGAGTAAGTGCCATTACTGGGTATAAGGGCTCCATAAAGACTGGCCCGGCCGTCCACACCTGAGAAGCAGAACCCAAGCCCCGTGCAGGGCAGGACCAGCCGTTCCTCAGGGCCAAGTTCACCACTCCTCCACCCTGGTATGCTCGCACAAACCAGAGGGCCGAACGTGCCCCCACGCCGTTCCCTTGCCTAGAATCTCTGCAAATCACGTCAGAGGCCCCATTCCAGCACCGCCTCCTTCCGCAGTCCTCCTGGACGGCCTACAAGCATCACTCCCCCAGGCACTCCGCGTTTCCCACAGTCCGTAACTTTGCCAGTTGGAATCACAATCACTTGCATTCAGATATAAGCTCTTTTTGCAAGCCAAGGCTGGAGCTTGTCCCCTTCCTGTTCCCTCCAACAGCGGCTTCCAAAACCTGGGTCTCCAGACTCCTGCTGCGCTGGCCGGTCAAAATCCCCTGGGGATTTAACAACACACATTCAGGACCCTACCTTGGAGGCTTTCCGATCCAGGGGACGGAGCGGAGCCTGGAAATCTGAACTTGTTCTTAAAGTTTTCCAGGTCGTCTGCCACCAGACAGGCTCAGAAATGCGGCCCTGCGGTGCAGCGTCCGCTGAACGTCCTGCGCGGGGAAGTGCTAGAAGTCCCGCACAGTCAAACCCGCAGCGAGCCCTGCGCACTGGACACACCGCGCTAACAAAGGCCTGGTCCCAGCTGCTCGTGCGTGGAGCTCACGCACCCGCGCAGGCCCGACGCGCAGCGGACGAGCGCACCTGCGCTAGTGCTGCTGCCTTTGCGGGGCCGCGGACGCGAGAGAAAACTGCTGCGAAAAGTCAAATCGTAAGAGCGCGGAGGCCGAGCGCTCCCCTCTGGGCCTGACACACCAAGGATGACGGCGGCGCTGGCCGCGGCGTCGGGGGTAAACACAAAGCCACCTGCAGCCCGAACTTGCAGCCCGGCCGCAGTCACGCCCGCGGGCCCGGGCCGCCCTCCGCCGCCGCACGTGCGGGCCGCACACAAAGGACGCGGCGGCCGGCGGCCCGCTCCCGCGCCCGCCCCCACCCCGCGCGCAGCAGACATGGCGGAGGCCCGCCGCCGGCCCCGCGCAGGCCGCGCTCGCCCCCGCTCCGCCCCGCCGCCCGCCTCAGGCGCCGCGGGCCTCCAGGCCGCCGCCGCCCGCCCTCCCCTCGCCGGCCGGCCGGGCGGCCACCGCTTACCGACAGCCGGGCGCGGCGAGCGCTCGGGCTCCGGCAGGTCCCCGAACAGGTCCATGGCCGAGGCGGGGCGGCGGCGGCGGCGGCGGTCGCGCAGCCTGCGGGCGGCGGCAGCGACAGCGGCAGCGGCGGCGGCAGCGGCGGCAGCGGGGCGGTGGCGGCCCGGGCGCCGTCAATCACCCGAAGGCGGGCCCGAAGCACCACCAATCGGCGCGCGGCGTGGCGCGGCCGCCCCAGAGTCCTGCGCGCGGGCGGGCGGGGCGGCGCGCATGCGCGCAGGTTGCCTTCGCTTTGGGTGGGCGGGGGCGACGCCGCGGCCGCCACGTTCCCTGCAGGCGGCAGGGCCGGCCCTTCCTGCTCTGGCTTGGCCGGCATCCGGTTCCTAGAAGGCCGGTGTGGCCAGAAATGTGAGAGCTTAAGGGGCAGCGTAGCGGGCCCCGATGTCCGGGAAGGCGTTCGGTCCCTTCGTCCTCACACCGCCTCGGCAGGCCCGCATTCCTGGCCCGCTGTAGAGACGAGAAGGCGAGGCGGCCCCGGGCGCTAGCACCGAAGCCCGGGAAACGGTGCAGGGCGCTTCCGTCGGCCTGTCCGCGCCAGTGCGGGCTGGTGGCGGGCGGGAAAGAGGGCGCTTCCGCGAGGTGCCCCGGAGAAGCCGCGGGCGAGGCCTCGGCGTCCTCCTGCTGGGTGGACGCAGTGAGCCAACGTGGACGCCAGCCCCCGGCAGACGGAGAACACGAGACCACTCTCATCGTGTTGAGCGCACACGGACCGAGCGTAGTCCAAGCCACAGAAATGAGCGAACCTCCCTCGGCCCTGCCCAGTACGAGTAAGCTTTGTCGGGGCCTCCTGCCTTTTGGATAAGCTTGATTAAGGCACCCCGTCCCGGAATTCCCTCCTCTTCTGACACCCAGTCCGCAGCAGAGCCCCGCAGAACTACCTACCACACAGCCCAGTCCCCGAAGCACTTCCCAGCATCCCCCTAGCTAGGTGTCCCCGGGCGCTGGTCTCCGTCGCTGCTGGCGTGAGTAAGAAACCCAGCTTGTTTCTGGTGAGATGTGGCTTTGGGACTCTGCAGGGCCCAGCAAGCCTCCATGCCTCTCTTCTGCGCCGCGCGTCACTCAGCACTGTTTGAAACCTCACTGCTCCCTCCTTACCCTCTGGACGGGGCCTGCCTCCTCCTCACCGCGGAAATACTCTAACAATACTCACAGTCTCCCGTTCCGTTGCCTCTCGTGCACAGGGCGGCCGACCGGACCCCAGCTTGACCTCACCACTTCTCCAGAACAGTTCCTGCTAAGGCCTCCAGTGACTCCCACTCTGTTGCTAAATGGAACTGAGCTTTCCAGTCATCTTCCATGAATCCCAGCAGTATTGGCAATGGTGGCCTCTTTCTCTTTGGCTGTGAGACACATCACTCTCCTGGTTTTATTCCTGTTCTCTGGCCGCTCCGTCTCTCTTCATCCACAGGCCCAACGCCTTCTGCCCAGCTACTCCTGGATGGAATTCTTTAAGACTAGATCCTGGGTCTTCTCATTCTGTACCCCTCCCTGGACAATCCCATCCACACTTGGCTTGAATTACTGTTCATCTGAATATGGTTTATTAATTTATATTTCCTACCAGCTCCAGATCGTGAATTCAAATAAGTACCCACGTGATACCTCTTGGATGTCTCAAAAGTGCCTCAAGTTCAACGTGTCCCAACTGGAACCCTTCTCTCCACTCCCCACCCCTACCCCCTTCAATCTATTCTTCCTGGGTTGACACAGCCCTGTGCTCCACCCCAGAACTCCTCTATGGAAGAGAGCCTCCGAGTGGCCCCCATGATCTCCATCTCCTAGGATTCAACCCTTGTATGGTCCCCATCCCTTGAGTGTGACCAGGGCCCGTGACTTGCTCTGGCCAACAGAGTCCAACAAAGGTGTCAGGATGTATGTGATTATGTGGATGTGATTCTTTCACACAGGTCTGTGACACCCATCCTGCTTGGGGAACCTCCCTCCCTTGCTGGCTCTGAAGAAGCAAGCCACCATGTTGTGGAGAGGACCACAGTGAGGAACTGAGGATGGCTTCCAGGTGACAAGTCAGCGAGAATCTCAGGTTTTCAATCCAAGAGCCCACAAGGAAACGAATGCCACCAACAGCTGTCTGAGCTTTGAAGCAGATCCTTCTTGTTGAGCCTCAGACGAGAGCCCAGCCCCTGGCCAACACCTGACTGCAGCCTCGCAGAGGACCCAGTTGTGCCCAGACTCCCAACCCATGGAAACGGTGGGATACTAGATGGATGGGGCTTTAAGCCGCTAGGTTTGTGGTACTTTATTAGGCAGTGGTAGATGCCCAGGACACCCTCCATCACCAAGTCCTATCAGTCGTATGTCCTGAATGCCTTTTAGATCCACTCCCTGACTCCCTCCCCCACCAAGTCTGTGTCACTGAATCACAGCCTCCAGTCAGGCTTCTCTCTCAGAACGTTGCTCAGTCCCTCATCCTTGTCTTTCTCTTGTCCCAAGATATTTTCTCAGTGGGTCCCTTGGCTTGGTATGTTCTCCTTGACTCCCTTCTCCTGGTTAAATTCCATTCATTCCTCAGATTTCAGCGGAGTCATTCATTCCTCAGGAAAACCTTTCTTGAGTGCCCTAAGCACGATCCCCCTTTACACCTCTCCGTTAGAGCTTTTGTCCCCGTCACAGTTTTACAGGTATTTGTGTAATTACTTCGCTCATGAGCTGTATCTCCCATCAGAATGTAAGCCAGTAGAGGTCAGGAACCACGTTTGGTTTTACACATAACCGTACCCCCAGCACCTGGCACGTAATAGCTGCTCATTATATTGGATGAATGAATGAGTATGTCCGTTTTTGAAGCTCAAAGTGCATGACACAGCCTTCCTACCTCAGGAACGTCCAGAAGGTTGGAGCCAAGAGCAGTGCCTCCTGTGCTGGCCCAGGACTGCCCAAACTGAGTTCGCTATTTTGCTCTTAGAAAAAACATCCTAATTTCTGATTTTAAGAATGTGAACTGTCTAGGGACAAGGAAGGTACCTGCTGTCCCAGGACATTATCAGCTGCCTGTGTGGCAGACGGTATTTTCCCAAGTTTGCTGCAACAATATCTCCCATCCCTCGTGCTCTTCTAAAATGTATCCCTGCCACCTTCCATCAGGAGGTAGGCTGCGCGTCCTCTCCCCTCGAAGCTGGGTGAACTGTGACTGCCTTGGCTGTTAGAGAAGGACAGATGTGCCGTTATCTGATCGCCAAGGCTCGGTCATAAAAGGCCATGCAGCTTCTGCCTGCTGCTCTGGAGACACCTGCTGGGGAGTCGGTCACCAACTGTGCTGGAGAAGTTCCATGTCGGCACAGAATTCAGCAACACAGGCTGAGCTCGCAGCCAATAGCCAGCGCTGGCTGCCTGCCTTGTCAGGTGAGTCATCGAGGACATCCGTCCCAATGGAACCCTCAGATGACTCCAGCCCCAGCCAACATCTGACTGTGACCTCGTGAGAGGCCTCGAGCAAGGACTGCCCAGCTGAGCCCTTCAAGAATCCTGAGCCACAGAATGACAAGCAAAAAATGTTTCTTAAGCTGCTAGGTTTGGGGGTAATTTGTTACACAACAATAATAACTGGAAGAGCTTGATGTCCAGAGTGGAATACTGACACCTCAAAACCCCAGCACATAAGGTACTGTCCATGGGCCCAGGCAGCAGGCAGCTAGAATGAAGAAGGAGAATGAAGAAATGACAGCTGTGCTGTATTCCAGGCGGCAGGAAGGATTTTATAGCAACTCTGGTGTGGGGAAGTTTGCATAAATGTCAGAAAAGGCTTCATACTGTGCAAAAGTAATTCACTTTGCTATTTTTATTATGAAGAAGGGGCAGAAAACTGAGAACACTGGGTGCTGCCTGTTTGGGGCCAGGTGCTAGTTAGGCACTTTGCATATGATAATTTGATATAATCTCTTAACAGCCTTTGGAGGAAAGTACTATAGCCTGTTGGATAGGTCTGCAGAGGGTCCCCTTGCATCTTCAGGTGAGAACCGATGAGCCCTAGAGTAGGATGACCACCTAAGGCTGGGGGAAAAACAGGAAGGAACAGGACTAGTAATTCTCAGGGCCAGGAATAGTTCCTGTATCCACTAGCCAGAGTGGAAAGTCCTCAGGCTACAAGAGACGTGTGTGCATGGGCACCCAAGTGCATGTGTGGCGTGCACGGCTGTGAGGGGGCCTGGACTGCACACCTTCTCTGGGGCTTCCAAAGTCAGGTGTGAATGTCAGATTCATCTTGGCTAGAGGGCAGCGCACAATGGGGTGCGGGGCTGCCACATCTCTGTAACGGATGGAGAGGAGTTGGGTAGGTGGGTAGGACTTGAGGTCCAAGTTACCTTGGGGTCATTTCACAAGGGGTCCTAAATACCAGAAAGATGAGTTTAACTCTGGGGGAGCCATAGACCTTTTCACAATTAGAAAAATTTCAGTATCCTAAAAAGACAACGGATGGGCGCATGTTCTGCTTGCGCCCTCTGTCTGCAATTTGTAGCCATTTCACAGAATGATAAAGCCAGCTACTGTCATGGCAGAAAGAAACCCTGTGGGGGTTGTAATCCCTACGCCCTGTAGTCCCACCAGCCTCAAGTTAGAAGGGAAATGTGGCCCACTCCGAGCCCTCTTTTCAGATTTGATATTGGCTTCCCTTTATCTAAACATTGACACGCCCAGGGCATGGTCCTAGACCCTCTTTTGTCTTTAATTTACTCACTTCCCAAATCATCTTTATTAGTTCTTTGGCTTTGAATACACCTGTATTCTGATGACGCACCTGTATGTGTCCCTGGCCTGCCCTCCTCTCGGAACTGTACACACATATACCCCACCTACCTCCTGAGCATCCCCCTTGGATACCTAGTAGGCACCTCAAATCATGCCATTTACAGTATATGCCAAACACAACTCCTGCCCTCTCCCCAAAACCTATTCACCCTCGTCTTTCTCAAATCACCATTTACCTAGGCATCAGCCTTGATTCCTACCTTTCCCTCATCCCACACATACAATTCGTTAGTAGATCTTGCCTGTTCTACTTCCAAAACTCTTCCACGTCCCATTTCTGCCACTGTGACCCTAGACCAAGCCCCATTACAGGCATATCTCATTTTATTGTGCTTTCTTTATTGTGCATCACAGACACTGTAGTTTTTACAAATGGAAGGTTTGTGGCAATCCAGTGTGAAGCAAGTCTACTGGCGCCATTTTTCCAATAGCATTTGCTCACTTGGTAATTCTCGCAATATTTCAAACTTGTCCACTATATTCGTTATGATGATCTGTGCTCAGTGATTTTTGATGTTACTACTGCAGTCATTTTGGGCACTATGAGTGGCGCCCATAGAAGACAACAAACGTGACCAATAAATGTCGTGTGTGTCCTCACTGCTCCACCCACTGGCCGTTCCCCATCCCTCTCCTTGTCCTCGGGCTCCCTGTTCCCTGAGCCACAACAATATTGAAATTAGGTCGGTTAATAACCCTGCAATGGCCTCTAAGTGCTCAAGTGAAAGGAAGAGTCACATATCTCTCACTTTCTTTTTTTTTCTTTTTTTCTTTTTTTTATTTTTTTAAAGATTTTATTTATTCATTTGAGAGAGAATGAGATAGAGAGAGAGCATGAGAGGGGGGAGGGTCAGAGGGAGAAGCAGACTCCCTGCCGAGCAGGGAGCCCGATGCGGGACTCGATCCCGGGACTCCAGGATCATGACCTGAGCCGAAGGCAGTCGCTTAACCAACTGAGCCACCCAGGCGCCCACATATCTCTCACTTTCAATCAAAAGCTAGAAATGATGACGCTTAGTGAGGCAGGCACGTCAAAACTGAGACAGGTCAAAGGCTAGGCCTCTTGCACCAAACAGTCCTCCCAGTTGTGAATGCAAAAGAGAAGTTCTTAGGGAAATTAGCAGGGCCATGCCAGTGAACACACGGTTGAGAAGAAAGCAAGGCAGGCTTATTGCTGATATGGAGATAGTTCTCGTGGTCTGGATAGAAGATCAACATTCCCTTAAGCCAAAGCCCAATCCAGAGCAAGGCCCTGACTCTTCAATTCTGTGAAGGCTGAGAGAGGTGAAGAAGCTGCGGGAGAGAAGTCGGAAGCTGGCAGAGGTTGGTTCAGGAGGTTTAAGGAAAGAAGTCAGTCGTCAGTCTCCATAACATACAAGTGCCAGGTGAGGCAGCAGGTGCTGATGAAGCTGCAGCAAGTTGTCCAGATCTAGGGAGATAACGAACGAACGTGGCTACACTAAACAGATTTTTCCTGTAGACGAAGCAGCCGTATGTTGGAAGAAGGGGTTATCTAGGACTTCGACAGCTAGAGAGAGGTCAGTGCTTGGCGTCAAAGCTTCAAAGGACCGGCTGCCTCTCTTGTTAGGGGCTCATGCAGCTGCTGACTTAAAGCCAATGCTCACTGACCGTTCTGAAAATCCTGGGGATTTTGGGATTGTGGGAAATCTACTCTGCTTGTGCTCTATAAATATGATAGCACATCTGTGTCCAACATGGTTTGCTGAATATTTTAAGCCCACTGTTGAGACTACTGCTCAGAAAAAAAGACTCCTTTCAAAATATGACTGCTCACTGACAACGTACTGGGTCACCCAAGAGCCCTGATGGAGATGGACGAGACGAATGTTGTTTCCATTCCTGCCGACACAACATCCATCCTGCAGCCCATGGATCAAGGAGTCATTTTGACTTTCAAGTCTTATTATTTAAGAAATACATTTCATGAGGCTCTAGCTGTCATCGTGGCTCCGCTGATGGATCTGGGCAAAGTAAACTGAAAACCTTCTGGGAAGGATTCACCATTCTATATGTTTTATATTAAAACAGTCATGATTCATGGGAAGACGTCAAAATATCAACATTAATAAGGGTTTGGAAGAAGCTGATTCCAGCCCTCACGGATGACATGGAGGGTTCAAGCCTTCTGTGAGGAAGCCACTGCAGATGGGCTGGGAACAGCAGGAGAACTGGAATTACAAGTGGAGCCGGAAGATGGGACTGGATTGTGACAAACTTGTGATAAAACATGAGGGGTGAGGAGTTGCTTCCTATGGATGAACAAAGAAAGCGGTTTTCTGAGACAGAATCTAGTCCTGGTGACGATGACATGAAGACCGTTGAAGGGACAACACAGGATTTAGGATATTACATACGCTTAGGAGATAAAGCGGCGGCAGGAAGTTCTACTGTGGGTGAAATGCTATCAAACAGCATCACATGCGACAGAGAAATTGTCCGTGAAAGGAAGGGGCCATTGATGCACCAAACTAACTTTGTTGTCTTATTTTAGGAACCTGCCACAGACACCCCGGCCATCAGCAGCCACCACCCTGATCTGTCACCAGCCATGAACATCGAGGCAAGAACTTCCTCCAGCAAAAGGACTATGACTCGCTGAGAGCTCAGATGACGGTTAGCATTTTTTAGCAATAAAACATATTTTAATTAAAGTATGTATATTTTTTAGACATAATACTGTTGCCCACCTCACAGACTACAGTATCATGTAAACATAACTTTAATATGCACTGGGAAACCAGTAAGTTCACTTGACTCACTTAACTGCAATATTGGCCTTATTGTGGTGTTCTGGAACCGAACCCCCAATATCTCTGAGGCATGCTGGCATTTCTTTCTGAGACAAATGAGACTGCCTCCTCCCTGTTAGACTCTTGCCCTCCTATAGCGATTTTTCAGAAAGGGAGAGAGATCATTTTAAAACACAGCTTGGCCTATTGCCCTCCCCTGCTTTAAGTTTCTCAGTTGCTTCCAATTTGCTTGGAATCAAATCCAAACTCCCTGCCATGCTTATGAGGTCCTCCATTAGCTCCCCTCCTCCCCCCTCCAACCTCATGAGTCCCATCCCTTGTCTGTGGCGCTGCCCCTGGGCTCCTTTCTTTCTCCAGGACACAGCAGGTCTTTGGACCTCAAGCCTGGGTCCCTGCCGTTCCCTTTGATTAGAACAACTTCCACTCCTGAAGCGGCTGCTCACTCCCCAAATTCAGCTCAAAGGTCACTTCCTCAAAAGGCTTTTCTGGACCCCATCTCAGGCACTGAGATGAGCAATACACATTTATGAATATATTTGACTTTTCACAAATGAGATTTGATCTAACATTTTCTGAGAATTTTTAACCAGGAAAATAAATTTACTAGGACACTTTTATACTTTATTCATGTAAGTCAGTGATACATAGGTCACCATTATTCACTTTTTTTTAAGATTTTGTTTATTTATTTGACAGAGAAAGACACAGTGAGAGAGGGAACACAGACACAGTGAAAGAGGGAGTGGGAGAGGGAGAAGTAGGCTTCCTGCGGAGCAGGGAGCCCGATGTGGGGCGGGAGCCCGATGCGGGGCTTGGTCCCTGGGGTCACGACCTGAGCCGAAGGCAGATGCTTAATGACTGAGCCACCCAGGTACCCCACCATTATTCACTTTTTTATATAAAAAATACTTTTACTACTTTATTTCCACCGGGTACATAATTTTCTGCTATTTGTAATGATTGATTTCTTTGATTTTTTTTTTTTAAGTAAACTTTTTTTTACTGAAGTAAAACCATACTTACAGGCAAGTACACAAATCCTAAGTGTATATAGCTTGATGAATTTTTACCAAGTAAATACTCCCACTAACTAGGACTCAGATCACAAAACAGAGTATTTCATGCATCCCAGAAGCCATTTCCAGTCACCACCCTCAAGGTTAGCACTATGCTCCAGGTTGATTTTGCCTGGGTTTGAACTTCATATAAGTGGAATCATACAGTACGTGCTGTTCCAACTCTGACTTCTGTCGCTCAGCACCACGTTGTTGAGACTCGTCTGAACTGTTAGCGGTCAGACCTGACCTCTTCTCGTCACTGCCGAGTAACCTCCGTCTGGAGGCAGCGCCCTCGCGTTACAGACGGCTGAGTTGTGTGCAGCCTGAGGCTCTGAACGCTCCCATGCGGTCTCCTGGTGCGCACTGGCTCTTCACTGGGAGGGGCCCAGGGAGGCAGTTATGGGGTCTTGGGTATGTTTACGTTCTGCGCGGTTGATGATTTTCCTTAGTTGACTTTTTCATTGTGGTAAAATATACATAACAGAAAACTTACCATTTTAGCCATTTGAAGCGTCCCCTTTAGCGCCATTAGGTGCCTGACGACGCTGCACCACAACCACTGTTTCCAGAACTTTTCAGCGCACCGGACGCCAAGTGATACCTCCCGACCCCTTTCTTCCCCTGCCCCCAGTACACTCTAATCTGCTTTGTCTCCGTGAATTTGCCTACTCTAGGTAACTCGTGTAAGTGGAACCCTACACTGTTTGTCTTCTGTTTGGCTCATTTCACCTGGCAAATGTTTTCAAGATTCACCCATGTTGTAGCATGTATCAGAACTTCCTCTTTTTTTTTTTTTTTTTGCTAAATAATAGTCCAAAGATTTTTCTAAAGACTTTTTTTTTTTTTTTTTTAATGTTCTAGGCAAGTGAATTCACTGTGATTGGCTCATTTATTCCAAAGAATTGTCTTTATTTTTCATGCATACTTTTCTGCAGTAATATAACAATCAAATTTTTGCAATGCAAAAAAAGGTTTCAAAGATTAGAAAAATTTAAACAGAATCTGTGACCTTGAAAAGTTGATGTTTCTTTGTGATGGTCTCTAAAATGGAAGTGTTTTTTTAAAAATATTCAATCTGATGGTTTATTAGATGACGCCTTGCAGAAGATGATGAAATCAGAGAAACAAAGAATGGCAGAATATTTTTTTTTTAAAGATTTTATTTATTTATTTGACACAGAGAGAGAGAGACAGAGAGCACAGGCAGGGGAAGCAGCAGGCAGAGGGAGAGACAGAAGCAGGCTCCCTGAGGAGCAGGGAGCCCGATGCGGGGCTCCATCCCAGGACCCTGGGATCATGACCTGAGCCGAAGGCAGTCGTTTAACTAACTGAGCCACCCAGGCGCCTTGAATGGCAGAATATTTTGAATGATTTTAGCTATGACACTTTGAACAAAAAATAACGTGCATCTTAGAGAATCCCAAGAAACTGCTGGAAGTCCCTATGTCTTGTCTAATAAAATACAGAACAAATGTGTAATGCTGTAAGCAAACCACGTAGATCGCCTATCAAGAATAAAGGATGCAAATACTTCTCCTTACTCTCTGATTGTGCTCACTGTGAACAAGTGTCAGACTGTGAGGGCTGCTTGCGTGGAGAGTAATGTCGTAAGGATAAAATAACGTATACTGACTTTATCGAAATGAAAGAAAAAGCCTCCTAGGTCTAGCGCAGGAAAGTAGAGGTTGGAAAGAGAGTTGATATAAAAAGTGCTCGTGAGCAGGGATGTAATAAGGGAGCAAGGATGGCGAGTTATACAAGAGCGCGTACACCATGATTTTCCCCGAAATATGACTGTGTCACCTTGGTGCCTCCCTCACTCATAATCTTCATGTGCAAAAATGCCCCTTGTGTGAAACCAGATTTGATAAGCTTCTTTAGCACTGTGTAAAAGCCATAGACATGTATCTTTTTTTGTGATTTCAAAAAAAATGAATGAGCAGAAGGGATATTCTGATGTCTGTTCTAAAACCTCCGTTAAAAACACATCCAGATACCCCATGAGGTTCAAAATTAAATGCAATCAGGCACTTCACCCACAAAGATATTTATAAATATTGAAATATATATCAAATGAAAACTACAATACGTTGACATTGAAAGCATCGTAGTGCAAACAGACTGCACACGTCTCCGACTGTGTGGGACGCTAGACAGTGAAACAGGACTGTGCATCCAGCTGGGCTTAATGCTGTCCCTCTGCTTACGGCACAAATGTAACTTGAAAGTCGCCGATGAATGTAAGATTGTAGCAGAAGATATGAACATACGGCCTGAGTTTCAAAATAAAATATGAAAGTTGAAAAGGAATCGCTGGACAGTGGGGCTGATGATGAGAAAGCTGCACATCCGATGGAGATTAAGCTCCCAGACACTCTCCTGCCACGCTGGAAATGAAGACATGAAAAACGAACACGTCTTCAGATTCTAATGCTGTGCCAGGAACTACCTCTGAAGGCTACACATTCCAAGTTCAGGATGGCACTCCTGGAACCTTAAAAAAAAAAAAAAAAAAGTGCTGTCTTCAGATTCTGAATTTTTAACTGGAGAAAAATTATTTTCTGTGTATACATCTGATTTCCGCAAAGCAGCCACCGATTGGACTCTTCAATATTCTGACGTAAATCCAGAGTGTAGGAGCACCAGGGCCCCTACACTTCTTTCTCAGATTTT
Organism: Phoca vitulina; assembly: GCF_004348235.1. Lineage (NCBI taxonomy): Eukaryota > Metazoa > Chordata > Mammalia > Carnivora > Phocidae > Phoca > Phoca vitulina. The sequence continues at coordinate 3,247,764 of NW_022589704.1, read as the reverse complement.
CCTCCCTGTTCCTCCACTCCCAAGACTGGACCATCAGGGGCTCTGGAAGTATAAAGAGATTGCGGGTACAGAAGTTTCATCTGGAATTATCTAAGCAGCATGCAATATCAGTACTTGATGATGTACAATGATCCCCGTGTCTGGCGTCTACATCTTCTAGAAGAGTTCACAGGGCGGAGTGCACGCCTCTCTACTCTGGGAGCGGCCTCGAGAAGGCCGTTCACCCTGCCCGTCCCAGTGGCGTCCCATAAGACATCTCGGTAAGCTGCAGTTCATGACCATGAAACATTTAAGCTCATCACGTGGTCAAAAGAAATCAACCTGGCCATTCTCTCCACTGAAAATAAGGAATAGACTTTGGAAATATGACTGAGTTTGTTTCCATTAAAACTGGTAAGGTAAAATCATCAATTGGTTTTGTATAAATATTTAAACTTAAGAAATATTTTGAATTTTAATATACCTATTTTTTAAATTTTCAATGGGTTTTCACCTGCTTTAATGCTCTAGAAATTCCTCTTGCTTTGTGCTCCAGGATTGCCAGGCAGGGTACTGAGCGTTTGCCTCTGAGAGGGAGTGGGGACTGATTGAGGAGCATGAGGGGACTTTCTGGGGGTGACGGGGATGCTCAGGATGTTGGTAAGGGTCTGAGTTACAAAGGTGTACGGATTTGTCACAACTCAGCAAGGGTTCACTTATGAGCAGGGCACTTCACTGTAAGTTTTGGGCCAAAAGGAATACTGTGGACAATGAATTCTAGTTAACGTGTGCATGCTGAGGCACGTAGGGGAAAGCATCCTGGAGTCTCTAATTCACTCTGAATGCATCAAGAAAAAAATGGACTCATGGATGGTTGCCCAGATGCAAGAAAGTCTAGGAAAATGTGAATGGTACAACTGCAGATTTCCATAGTAAAGTGTTGGGGAAGAGAGAAGGCGCCTCTCATCCTCTATACTTTGCTGGTCCACCTGAGCACCCCCTCCAGCCTGAGTGTCTCCTGGTGGAACCACTGGGGCGGATCTGGGTCCAGTATCCTGAGGGAGAAGTGGGCAAACCTCCAGGGGGCTGCATCAAGCCTCGGAGGAAAGAATTGGCACCAGGCAAGAGGAGTTCTGGAGTATGCTCCCCAAATCGGGCAGGGCTGGGGCCGGGAATCCATCTTCTCCCTCCCTTTTCCTTCCATTCCATCAAGGCTGACAGCTTTGCCGGTAAGGAAACCTTGAGCCCTTCCTAGATTCGGTTTATTACTTACACAGACGATGAAAGGAAGAATAGCCAAAGGTGCCAGCTCCCCAGGACCCTCATGCAGAGTAAAGGGGAAGTGGCCAGATGACCATGATGTGGAAGACCGCCCCTCCTGCTGAGGGCCCCTGCCCTCCCTGGCTAAGCTCCTGTATGGCTTCAGGCCTCATCGGAGCCTGCAGGTGGCGCACCCTATGTCAGGACAGCCCTGGGGACAGGGAGTCAGCTCCTCCCACGCCGTTCTGTTCGGGGAATATCACAAGGCGTTCTCTCAAGACTTGGATCCGTCTGGGGTCCAAGCCTTGTCTGTGTGGCCGGGGGCACCAGGGCCCCTACACTTCCTTCTCAGATTTTCCTCCCTGTTCCTCCACTCCCAAGACTGGGCCATCAGGGGCTCTGGAAGTATAAAGAGATGGCGGGCCCACCGTGGCTCTGAGGAAAACAAATAACTCGTAAGCTTTTTCTTTTTTTAAAAAAAGATTATTTATTTGAGAGAGAGAGAGCGCGCATGAGCGGGGGGGAGCGGCAGAGGGAGAAGCAGGCTCCCCGCCAAGCAGGGAGCCCGATGCGGGGCTCGATCCCAGGACCCCGGGATCACGACCTGAGCCGAGGGCAGACGCTTCACCGACTGAGCCACCCAGGCGCCCCTAAATAACTCGTAAGCTTAAGAAAAGATGCTCCATGTCACTCGGGAAATGGGAACAAACAATAATCAGATGCCCTGGAAAGGCTTACTCAGGGAATGACGTAGACGGAATGCTTTTTAAAGGAGGGCACCTCTTGCCACTGCACTGGGTACAACTCTCGGGGTACATCTCTCTCGTGATGGAACAATTCAGGCTACAGTTTGAAAAATGCCAGTAAAATAAGCAGAATATCAATGCACGGAACGCAGTATTGGGACACCTGGAGGCCCGGGGCCGCTGGAGGGGCAGAGACAGAGCGGCCCCTACCGCGGCCCTCGATGACCCCACTCTCCGGGTCCCCACGCCCGGGTGACCCCCTCCCCTGGAGTGCGGCCTGCACCGGACAGACAGATGCCCTCTTAAATGAGGCTACAAAAAAGGCAGCCTTCCTCCTCGCCTGCCCTCCCGGGCTCCCCCAGAGGGCAGCCGCCGGCCCCGCGCTGAGCTGCCCTCTGGAGAGGCCAGTGTGGCAGAGAGCAGGACAGAACGGGGCCCTCAGTCGGACAGCCCGGGAGGAACCGGTCCTGGCGCCACCAGCGAGGGAGCTGGCGCGTGCAGCCTGCCTGCGTGGAGCCTCTGACGGCCACGGTCCGCAGCCTCGAACCCAGCCCGGGGCGCAAGCCCCCGATGAAGCCGTGCCTGGTGCCTGGTCCCTGACTCCGGGACGGAACAGATGCTGGCCTTGGGCTGCTAACTTGTGCGGCGACTTGCTACACGGCCACAGATAACTCTGCTTGTCCACTTCTGTGGTTTTCCTTCTACGGGATACGGAGTCCGTGGCCAGCTCCCGCTGCCCCGGCTCGGCCTACCCTCCCTGCTCGGGCTCTGGCCCCCAGAGTTCAGGGAGGGCGAGCAGCACCGCTGGACTGCAAGGCCGCTGACAATCCCAGTCCCCACTGACCCCGGGAAGCTGCTCCCCGGGAAGCTGCTGGAGAGGGAGCTCATGTGGGGAGAAGCAGAATGAAGCCCCAGAGGGGGCGCTCTCTCTGAAGCACTTCCGGGTGCTTCACCCTCCTGGTTCCTGCCCCCCCCCCCCCCCCCCCCCCCCCCCCCCCCCCCCCCCCCCCGTGTCATTCCAGGGACCAGAGACGGCCACAGGAAATTCTCAAGTCAGATTCAGGAGCATGGTGACCTCTGGGGTCTAAAGGTAAGTCCTCCTCCTCTGCTTAACCTCCTACCTCCCCCTGTCAAGAACCTGGCTGTCCTGCAAGGCTCACATACCACCTCCTCCAGGAAGCCTTCCTTCAGGAGCCTCTGCTTGCGGAAGGTCATGTCACCCTTTCCTCCACCCTCCAGCCCTATTTCTTGTTCTCTCGTGGCCTTTGTGTCTTGTACATTAATGATCAGGAAATGTCTGTCTCCCCTGAAATTACATTGTCCTTAAGGGAGAGGCCCTGCTGCTCCGGGTGGTGGGATTTCCTGCTGGAACTCTTCCTGGTTACAGGGGGCACGGGCTGCCCCCGAGGTGTGTTCTCAGCTTCTCTGGAGCAGCGTGTGCATGCCCGCTGCCCGCCGCCAGCCCGCCCATCCAGGGCCCAGCAGAGGGGTCTCACACGGCTATGCCGTTAGAGCACGGAGACAGCCAGGCCTCAGCAGAAGTCCAGGGGTGTGGGCCTTGCTACAGACCAGCTCTTAAGGCAAAGCCCGAGGACAAAAAGCCAAGAGCTCTGTGCCCAAAGGACCTGCGGGAGCTTTTGGAGGAGGAGCCAGCTGGCCACGGGCTCCGCGGAGAGTCTCGGCGTTCCTAAGGAGCCCTCACCAGACCCTTCAGAGAAGCGCTGGGGTCTGGCCTCACAGCCTCACCCTGTAGCTCTGATCTTCCCACAGGATAGATGTGGGGATATGTGGTTCCCCCTCCTGACTTTGCCCGGCATCTCCAGCTGAGCCCGGGTCCTCCACTGAAGTCTGAAGCCCCCACGAGAGACCCCTCCCTGCACTGGTCCTCAGCTATGTTAACTAGGTAGCCCTCTTTTTTAACCACCAGAGTCAAGCCCGGCAGGAGCTGTCTGTGGGCACTGGAGGAAGAAACAGAAGAAGGGGAGCATCCTGCCCCCCACTCCCAGCCCACCTCTCCCCGTGGGCAGCCGGGCTCCCCGAGGACTCGCCTCAGCAAACGCTGGGCACGCTTCCGTGGTGCCCCACAGCTCTCCTCAGCATGGTGACTATGGTAGCCAAGGCGCTGCCCCAGGAAGAGAGGAGCGGAGGGCCCGGAGGAAGAGTCACCTGCCCTGCAGAGCTGGGCTGTCTCGCTCCGCCCCACGGCCAGAGAGAGGGGCAGGCAGCAGCCACAGGGCAGCGCGCTCCCCCGAGGGAGGGAGGCTAAGGCAGAGGAAGGCTGGAGCAAGACAGGGAAGGAAAGGCAGGAACAGAGGTGGGGGTAGAGGCGGGGAGAGCCCACGGAGGGTGGGCGTGGAGGACAGGTGCGATGGGGAAGGGCAGAGATGAGGGGCAGCAGAGCACGAAGAAGGAAAGAGAACAAGGTAGAGACAGAAAGAGAGGCCATTCTAACCAAGACCCGTGCACGTTTTGCCCCCACAAAATTCAATATCCTTCTCTTAAAAAACTTGTTTTCATCGTCGTAAATCAGTGAGATAGGGATGTCTACTATTAAGGAGAGTGCAGAAAACTGCCCCCTTCTCCACTGAAGGTGGAGTGTAATGCAAGACAGGTTTTCAGGGCAGCAATCTGACATTTACACATTTTCATGACATGCCATCTTAATTCTAGAAACATAGGGTACATGTTGCAAAGTACACAGGCTGTTCGCTGAGCACTGGTCTTGGAAAAGCCTTGGAAACCCTGTCTGCACCCCGGGTGAGGCTACTGTGCATGGGAAGCCTCTGCGCGCGGCATCGCGGTGGGTCAGGCGGGCCCCGCGAGGGAGGGGCTTTTCCTCCTCACCACTGTGTCCCTGGTGCTGAGGACAGAGTGTGCCACGTCCCGGGTACGCCACTGAATCAGGGTTGTACTGCTCGGTTCTAAAAGTTGCAGAATGGTACGTATAGGATGGTCCCATTTGCAGAAAAAGACGTCTATCCTAGATACGTGCTTGCAGAGGCATGGAGAGCATGAAAAGGGTCACCCAAGAAACTGTTAACTGTGGAGACTCCTGGAGCGGGGGATGAAGGGATGGGGTGAGAAGACAGAAGGAAGACCCAGGTTTTCCATGGCCGGCCCTCTGTAATGCTTGACTTTTCCTGGGAGTGTGTATGGCTTTTTAAAGAAAAATCTAGTTTAAGAAAAGTTACTTAACCTCTCTGAGCCTCAGTTCCTCACCCGTAAAATGGAGACTAGTAATACCTACGTCGGGTCGGGGTCACTGTGACATTTAAGGAACGGATAAGATCCCGTACACCGAGGGCCCTGGCAGCTGGCGTCAATGAAGGGATGGCACTGCTGTTGTTACGGAAGGAAATACAGACACACCAGGAACGACTGTGAGGAGACTATGGGGACCCAGCTGCCCAGGCCCCAGAACCAGCCCCACTTGCTATTTCTTCTCCCTGGAACATCCCTTCCCTGGAGAGCTGCTTGCTCGTTCCTCCACATCATCACTTCCCTGCTCGAATGAAGCCTACCAGCCAGGTTGTCTCTAGCCCACCCACCCACACCTGCACCCTGCTTCCGCGCCATTCCTCCCTGTCCTCTTGACCTACTTTATTTTCTTCTTGGCACAGAAACACTGCCTGCCGTATCATCTGTTTTTTGTCTGGTTCCCTGCTAACAGTGCACGCTCGAGAAGAAACTTGATCTCCAGCAACTGGAATCATGCCTGACAAAGAGTAGGCATCCAGTAAATATTGTGAGAGAATAAATAAACATTGTCTGAGTTCAACCATCAGGAAAATGAAAGAGAGACACTTGAAAACTGCCTAAAACTGGGTGCCCGGGAAAACCTTCCCAACCTTGAAAGCAACTGCAGAGAAGAGCAGCAGGGGTGTGTGGTGTGTGTGTGTGTGGCCACACACCTGGCAAGGAGACGGAAACAGGGACGGGAGCGGGGGAGAGGGGCTTGGAGGCGGAGCTCTGAAGATCTGAGTGGCCCCGGGGAGTCGTGGGCCTCCCGCGCTCTGCTCATCTGCACAGTGCTGGGCTTCTGAAGGCCTGCAGTTCAGGAGGTAATCCTAGGTGTAGTTTTCCTAAGGATCACTGCCATCCTCCAGCTGGGCGGTAAGAACCTGACCTAAGAACGTGGCAGCAGGGACAGCGGGAGAGGGACGAGGAAGGAGATGCAAACTCATTCATTCGTTACAGCGACTAAAGAGGTAGAACTGATAGTTCCTGGACGTTGCTCACATGGTGCAGCGGAAGGGCGAGGAGGGATCTCCTTGGCTGTCAGGCATCTGCCCTGGGTGGCTGAGGACGGCCGTGGTGCCCTCGGGGACCCAGAACACGACAGGAGGCGCAGGTCCTGCAGAAGAGCTGGGTTCAGGTGGAATTTGCTGAGTTTGAAGAACCTGCGGGAGCCATGAGAGCCAACAACCAGGGGCAGCTGGATAAATGGCACGAGAGCTCCAGAGAGCCCAGCTGGGCCGGAAGTCATTTTGAGAGTCAGTGACACAGGAGGGAAAGCCATGGAGATATACAGACTTTCGTCTAGAGATAAGAGGACTAAGGAAGGAAACACGAACAGAGCAATAAATCGTGGGCTGAGAAGAGCCCTGTCTAGAATCTGAGGAGGAATGGGTGAAGAAGCAGCAGGACAACTAGACCGAGAACAGGGTTTTGAGAAGCATGAGGTTATGGACAGTGCCAAATGCTGCAGTATTTACATAAGAAGAAAACTGAAGAGTCTGCTTGGCAATAACGACTTCATCAGAGACTTCCAGAAGTCTTCAGTAGAGTGAACAGAAATGTGGGCCAGAGTGAAATTTTATGATGAGCAAACAGGTGAACAAATGAAGAAAATGAGAATAGAAATGATTTTCAAGAAACCTGACTGTGAAGCAAATGCCAGGACAAGACTAGGGGATCTCAAGGAGGTTTAGCAAGTTTGTTGGGAGAGAGTGGGTAAGACAGAAGGTAGAGCTTACAGTTGGGAGCTAGCCTCACTGTGAGGGGTGATTGAGATGCCTAAGGGCAGGACAAGATTTTCCGAGGTTCAGGGAGGGCAGGATCTGGAGGGGGCAAGAGGATAGTACCCCAAGTGTCATCCACTGATGGTTGAGGCAGCAGTGAAGCAGAACAGGTCCAGCCAGAGTGAGATACCTGGGCGCTCCCACGAGAAGCTGGTAGCCTCTGGGTCCCCAGTGTAAAACCTTATCCCTTCTCCTCCTAGATGCACCCAAACCCAAGGACGGACCTGAATAATCTGGTAAGCAGGTGGCTTCCCTGGCTGCTCTCAAAAGCGATGCCTGTCTACCTCTGCAGGTTGCGGGGGCCGGTGGCTCTCTGTGGGCTCTCGGCCATTTAAGAGAATCCACGTTGCACGACAGCAGGGGTCTGTCTGGGCAGTTCGTCTTGGGCCGCAGCCCACACCAGGTGCTCGGCGCAGGCGGAGAGTGAAGGCCGCTCAAGGCGGGGCTTGTCTCGGGCACCGTCAGCAGGGCTCGTGCTCCCTCCTCAACGAACCCGCTCCCGTTCCACAGCCCGCAACGACCCCCTCCTTCCTCGGCACCAGCCCTGCGGGCTTTGCCTGCACCTTCATGCTCCGGACCTCCCGAGACCGGGCGGCAGTCTGCGCAGAGCCCGGCCGGGGCGCCCTCTGTCTTCGCGTCCTCACGCGGATGCGCGGCTCGAGCTACGAGGCGCCTTGCTCTCTTCCTGTCCCGGTCGCAGGGCTGCTGGAGAGACGGCAGCCCAGCCTCTGTCGGCCACCCGGCCCCTTAGCCGACCGCGCGAGGTTCCCGAAGGCGGCTGGGCTCCGCCCCGCGGAGGACCCTGCTCCGGGCGTTCGCGGCAGGGGGCGTGGCCTCCGGGCCCGGAGGCCTCTGGGAGTCGCGGTGCCGGCTCCGCCTGAAGCGGCCTCGCAGAAAGGGACGTGGAAGGAGAAGAACTACATCTCCCAGGAGGCTCCGCGGTTCGCCGCCGGCGGGCGGGGTGGGGGCGTGTTCAATGCCTCCGCCCCGCTGAGCGCGGAATGCCTCCCGAATGTCCCCAGGGTGCCCCCCAGCGTCTCCGAGCGCCTCCGTGAGCTGGGCGCCGGGGAGTCCAGCCCGAGGGCCCCTGGAGCTCCGCTCCCTTATTCCCAAATTCCTCCGGTTTCCCCAGCGCCGGCTCCAGGCCGTCCAGGAATAGCACTGAGCGAGACTGGCCGGATCCCCGCTCTCAGGTCTCTAGCCAAGGCCCGAGCCTAGAGCAGAGCTACGGGAGGGAGGGACCCTGGAGGCGGCCTCTGCCAGGAGCCCCACGTGGAGGTGGGGAGGCGAGTTAGCCCTGCTGCCCAAGTCCAGGTTAAAGATGAGATGAGGATGTCAGCACTCTGTTGGTGGAAAGATGACAACTGGAGACTGGATTTAGAAGTAGAGCTCATGGGGAGCCTGGGGGGCGCAATCGGTTGGGTGCCCGACTCTTGGTTTGGGCTCAGGCCGTGATCTCAGGCTGTGATCTCGGGTGGTGGGATCAATCCCATTGTGGGACTCTGCGCTCAGCGGGGAGTCTGCTTGGGACTTTCCCTCTCACTCTGCCCCTCCTGCTCGTGCTCTCTCTCAAATAAATACATAAATCTTAAAAAAAAAAAAAAAGTATAGGTCATGCACGTGATCGGCTGGAGGTGAGATGACAGGCAAAGAAAGAGTGTGGCTTCTATAGATTTTTTTGCCTAATCAGTAGGGTGCCATGAATGGGCAGTGAGTGGGGTAGTGACAGTGCATCAGGGGTGAGAGTCAGTGGCGCTTGGGCTGTGGTTTGTGATGCCCATCGGACGTTGGAGTGGAGATACTAAGCAAACAGGAGAGTGTAGGGGCCCACAAGGATGGAGGTGGGCTTTGGATCAAGGGCGCACGATGGAACAAACCAAATGGACCAAGTGGGGTCTGGGCAGGGGTGATAGGGAAGGACACAGAGTCTCAAGTGTGCATCTAGGAGAGGCGAATCTAGCAAAGGAGATTGGGGATGGCCAGTGACAACCCAGGACACCCGGTGTTTTTGAGTTCGAGAGGAGAGTTTCAGGAGGGAGGGACTGATAACTCACGAGTGCTTCACTGGAAGAAGGTTGAGCAAGAAACTTAAGGCAGGACCACTGGACTTGGAAACTTGGCAGTCACTGGAGATTTTGACCAGGGCAGGGTCATTGGAGGGGAGGGAACAATGGCCTGACGGAGAGGCAGGAAGGGAGGTGAGAGGTGCGCAAGTGGAGACAGCTAGCGTAAACAGCGCTTTTACAGAATGTTGCTTTCGAGGAGAGCAATGAGGCAGAAGCTAATAGGGTACGGCAAGTCCAAGGAGGTTTTATCTCCGCTTTCTCTAGATGGAGATATTTCAGCTTCTTTGCAGAATGAGGCAGAGGGAGGAGAGATTAGTGATGCAGCAGAGTCACTGAGAGGTCGGAGGGGACCGAATCCAATGCCTGCGTGGAAGGCTGGCACCATACTGCATCATGATGGAAGGCAGGATGCCTGGGCAGAGGCCCACGTGGGTATGGTTGGCAGAATAATGGTCCCCCAAAGATGTCCACATCATCATTCCTAGAACTTGTAAGTGTGTTACCTTACATGGCAAAAGAGGTTTTGCAGATCTGATTGAGGATTAAGGGCCTGGAGACAGGGAGATTATCCTGGATTATCCAGGTGGGCCCAGTCTCATCATGAGGGTCCTTAAAAGTGGAAGGAAGAGGGAGGCACAAGGGTCAGAAGGAGATGTGACTATGGAAGAAGGGTGTGATAGATGCATTGTTGCTGGCTTTGAAGGTGGAGGAAGGGGGCCACCAGCCAAAGAATGTGGGTGACCTCTGAAGCAGGAAAAGGAGAGGAAATGGATTCACTCTCAAGCCTCCCTGAGGGAATGTAGCTGTTCTGAAAGCTCTAGGCTCTTCTTTAGCCTAGTGAATCCTATGTCAGACTTCTACAGAAATGCAAGATATTAAATTAATGTTACTTTAAGCCACCAAGTTTGTGGCGATTTATGGTAGCCACAGAAGACTAATACAGTGGGCCAGGGACTTGAAGTGGGAGGGAGGCTCATCTCAGGGAATGACGAAGCAATGCTACCAAAGTCAAGAGCAAGGCCTGTGAGGGAGCCTTGGGGGTTTCAGAGAGGGGAGGTGGTATGAAATAGTTGTCTGGCACAGTGGGAAATTTGCAAAGAGCTTTTGAAGGAATGCAGGCAGGAAGCTGGTGGTCCAGGCTGCAAAGAGGCGAGAGCAGCTCTCACTCATAGAGGCTGATTGTGGTCGCCGCTCTGGGGACCACTTACATGTCTGGTGAAGAGGCTGCTCCAGAGGCACACAGTAGAAGCTGACTCAATCAGAGATGGGAGGAGGGCAGGACCAGAGCTTGGGCTTAGTGGCTTCTGACCTGAGGAGGCGACACCCTTCCCCCCAGGTCAGCCTCCTGCACCTTGCTTCCCGAGTCCTGGGTCCCCTTGGCCCTCTTCCAGGGTCTCTGGGAGAATGTGACAAAGTGTGGGCATGAGAGGAAGGAGTTGATGCTTCCAAACAGTCCCTGGCGGATGCCCCCCAAATGGCTCTAGGACTCATCACAGTGGCCTTTGGGTGCTGTCGGAAGCCAGCACGGGCACCTGTGCTCCATCCGTGTCCCCATGGACACATCCTGCATCAGTCTGTCTGGGGCAGCTACAATAAGCCCTCTCGAGCCCTCCCTTACGGAGCTACCTCTCCCACCCCGTCCCAACCTCTCCCCAGTCGCTAAGAATAAATCGCATCTGGTTAGAGCCTAGTGGCTGAGGTCTGAGACTGAACCACAGGGGAGCCCATGTGGCCAGGACCCGCCGGGAGGCTTTTGTCAAAGGGCTGCTGGGAAAGATGTTCTCGAAGCAAAGGCGCCAACCAGAGAGGAGACCCACGTGTCAGTCCTGAGTGGTCACACCGCAGCCCCAGTCTGGGCACCGGCAACCCAAGCTGCTTGGGGTCCTAGAGTAGGAGTGACCAGGCCAGGCTCCCCGGGGCAGTGACCGCTGTCCACTGACCACATGCTGTCTGCGGGCCCTGGCCCACCCCGGAGGGAACCTCCCTCCACCCTCGCTGCCCGTCCCGTCCCCCTCCTTCCAAGGTCTCTGACCTCTTGGGCCCACTTTGACCTCTAGTCCAAGCTGAGTAGAGCCACGGGGGCTTTCAAGCCACGAACGGGGAGGGTCTCCATGTCCCTGAACTCACTGGTACTGGGGGAAGATCCCTCTTCTGCCAGGAAAAGTGACCACCTCACACAAGTAGACTGACATCTGCATCACGCTCGTGGATCCTAAAACAGGTCTTTGAAAGAAACTTCCAAACCACACGGCTAGGAAGTAGGCATTAGTTTTGTTCCTAGAAGCTCACGAACCAGAGAATGGTCGGGGGACAGGCTGTTCCCCTGTTGCTTTGTTACTCTGGAGACAAACCCCATGGCAATGGTATCCGTCTCCAGGCTGCTGTGACACAGTTCCTGGGGAGGCGGAAGCAGTGTCCGCTGTGAGACACGCCGCAGGGTGTCTCCTCTCCGCCACCACTGTGCTCCTCACGCTGCTGACAAAGGGTGAGAGCTTCTAGAAACACTCGCCAGCATCAGATACAAGAAAAATGCCCCTAGAGTAGTATTTACACATTAGACACATCCATGACGCCACATTGTTCAGTCCTACTCCAGAAGGGTAGCTAACTCTCCAAAATGCTTTATTTAAGAAAACTGGAACATTTGATGGTAACCTAATACACAGACTCAAGACGTCCAGGGAGCTTTGCTTCTCTCTGGCAGGTGGAGGAAGCACCTGCCTCTCCTGTGTCCTGACTCAAGTGGCAAGTTCAAGCTTCTGCTCAGGCCAGGGCTGTCAGGGTCTGAGGTGTCCCTCTGTCCCGTCACTAGTGCCCAGGCCCGAGAAGGGCTTCGGCACCATTCTGGTCACCTCTGCCCCCAGATCCACACAGTACCTGAGAAGGCTGGGACAGTGAAACCCTGGAGAGCCCTGGTTCGGTAAGATTCCTCCTCCTGCCTGTAGCTCCTGCCCTCCACCCACGGGGGAGGGGGGGGACTGTGGGGTCCATAAGAGATACTTCCTTAAGAAACAGGGCTAGGGGCCTGACTGGGCTGATCATCCCGGACTGCCCTGCAACCCAGCCACTGGAGGAAGAGAGCAGGCAGCCCTGGGAGACAGCCAGGCCCCCCTGCCCCACCACATCTGGACCACAGGCAGGAGGGAACAGTGCAAGGGAACGCCACGCCCACCCCCGCAAACCTCGGGCTGGTGTTAGTCACCAAGGCCTCCAGACGCTCTGGGCTATGCGGGCAGCGGTCAGGCTGCCCAGGCCCGCTGGCACCAAGTCTGGCCCTTCAGCAGGTGCTCGGGTCAGTTCAGCCTCGGGGGCCTCCTCCAGGTCGGAGCACAGGTCGTCCCCGGGGCCTGGGGGACTGGGCAGAGGGGACCCCAGGACCCCTCCCGTGGGCCAGCCGCTTCGCCCAGGGGCTCCCGGAGGCCCGGCCAGGGCGTCCCCCAGCAGATCCCGGAAGCTGCTGCCCTCGCGCAGAGGCATGGACTCGAGCAGGTGGTTCAGGAGTTCTGCGGCGACGGTGGCATCGATGGCCTGGCACGTGGACACGAACGTGTGCACCTCGTGCATGCACTGGATGTAGCCAGCCGCGAAGCGCTCGCTTGCTTCCGTCTGCAGCTGCTCGCGCTCTGCGCCCAGGAGTGGGAGGGAGAGAGCGGCGCCCCGTCGGGTAAGCAGCCACCGCGGTGGCCAGGCCCGCCCAGCCCGCGGGGACAGGGCTCACCCACGAGACCCGGAGGTCGCCCTCGCCGCCGACAGTGCAGGGGCGCCGGGCGGGGAAGTCCCCAGTCCTCGGCCGGGGGCGGGCTGGGCGAACGCGCCCCGCGCCCCGCGCCCCGCCCGCGCGCGCCCCCGCCACTCACCGCGCGCCCGGCCCCGCAGCGTGCCCTGCACACGCCGCACCGTCAGCTCCAGCACCTCGGCGTTCTCCAGCTTGGCCTGCACCTGCGCCGGCGGGAGCGCCGGGGGCGTGGGGGGGGTCGGTGAGGCCGGGCCGCCCCGGAACCCCGCTCTCCGGCCCAGCGGCCCCAGGGCGCCCGCCAGCTCGCCCGCCGGCCCCGTCTCACCTCGGCGCCCGCCAGCAGCAGCCGCAGCTCCTGAAGGCTCTCGTTGATCCGCGCGCGCCGCTTCTTCTCCACCAGGGGCTTCCGGGCCTGCGGGGAGCGGGCGACTGAGCCCAGGTCCCGGGCCTCCCGCCCGCCTGCCCCCCTGAGGCCCGGCCCGCACCTTGCGGTCCCCCCGAGTCTCCCGGCCGTCCTCATTCTCCCGGCTCGCACGGTCCCGGCCGGGCGCCAGGGGCGGAGCCATGACCCGCACCGCCCAGAGCGAGGCGAGCGCGACGAGCGCGACGAGCGCCCGCGCCCCTTGCCTCGCTCCGCCGGGGCCGCCGCAGCCCTCGCTCGTTCGCGTCTTCCGCCTGCCGCGGCCCCGCCCCTTTTATAGCATCTTATTTGCATCTCAATGCACGGATTGGCCGCGCGGGCCCCGAGCCGCGGCCAATGGGGGCGGCGCGCATTGTCCGGCCCGGTCGCCGGAGTCGGCGGGCAGCTGGTGGGGCGTGGTCGGCGGGCGGGGCCCCCAGCCCGGCCTGCTCGCAACCCCAGCGGCTTGGGGCACCCGAGGGGGCGGTGACCCGGAGAGCGGCGGCCAGGGCTGCGTCTGGTGCCCTCCCTACCTGAGCAAGGCCCCCAGGTCTGCTGTGCGTGGGAGCAGCATTCATTCAGTCACACTTGTCCTAGTTCGCGCAAGGTGCCTCCCGGGAGGAGGGCTTCTGCGCGAGTGTCGGGGTGCTGGATTCTGTAGGGCAGAGCCACAGTCAGTGCCGCGGTCTCTGGACCGGGAAAGGTCTACGGGTCCGGCTTGGGATAGCTGCGGAGCCCCGGGGAGATGGGGGCCCACGGGGTAGCGGCGGTGGCAGCGGCCCTATGGCTCCGCTGAGTTTCTTGCGCATCTGTGGGTCGCGACACCGGACTCGACCCTCGACACCGCCCTCCGCCCGCGCGGGGATCCTAGTGGGGCGGGGTCCGCCGGCCCGCCGGCGCCGCCCCTCCTCCAGGCGCTCCTTCTCAGGTCACCCTTCCCCCGCCCGCCCCTTCTTCCCTGGTACCACCCCCCCCCCCCACCAGCCGCCCATTCTCTTCTAATCATCCTCGCTGTCTCTCCTGAGCTCCCCATGTCCCCCTAACCCCCTTCGCTCCCTTGTCCCCCTTTGACCTCCCTTTCCCTCCCAGCCACAGCCCCCCCCCCGCCCCTGCTGTACATCCCTGAACCCCTCCCCACCCTTCTCTGGTCCTCCTCCCGCCCACTCTTCCCGGTCCTCCCCACTCCCCGCTCGTCCTTCTGTGGTCCCCACTCCTGTTCATTCGCCCCGGCCAGTCTCCTTCGTCCCCGGTTCCCCGCCCCCGCCCCGTCCTCCCTCGGCTCCCTTTCCCTCCCAGCCCTCCCCTTACCAGATTCGCACAGGCCGCCGTCTGGTCCCCGTAACTTGATGCCCATGACAGTTGGCAGCTGCAGCCGCTTCGGTGGAGAAAAGCGGGGGCCGCGCCAAGAGCGACAGGTGTTGGCCGCGCCTTTGTCTAGGCCCGCTTTGTCCGGCGGCGGATGGCGGGTGAGCCTGTGTCCGCCAGACGACCGCCACCCCCACCGCAGGCCGCCCATCTGCCAGACTGGCCTCCCTGCGGGTGGCGTGAGTGGGCGGGGGGCCGCGCCCTTGGGCAGCACCCTGGGGACCGCCGCCTGTTCCCTGCTCCACTGGCCTAGGTACACTTCACAGTGCAGCCAGGCTGGAATGGCAAGATGGGCTCTGGCCGCCAGGCCTTCGCAAAGACTGAGCCTGCCACCTGGAACCCTCTTCAACACTCCTCCAGATATCTATTTCCTCACTGTTTAGGTCCCAGCTTCCCTATTCCTCTTGCTCTTTTTGGTGGGAGTGCACCTGCCCCGCAGTAGCCCTGCACCCTTACCCAGTCCTGCACTACTCACCAGGGATTGGGATTGTCAGGTTCTGGTCCACATCCCTCCAGACCATAAGCATCTCTTGTCAAGGTACCTACCTAGGACCTCCTATCTACCTCCAGCACAGAGCCTGGCCTCAGCAGAAGCCTGGGTGGGTAGGGAAGGTGAGGGGATGTCCCAAGCCTGGCTGGAAAGCAGTAGGGGAAGGAAACATCCAGGGACTGCAGTGAGGTGGGTGGTAGTACTAGGCCACAAATATGCCCCACCCCAGCCACCTAAGATGGATCTTACTCCCTGTAACTATTTCACTTTGGGCTCCCCACTAGAAGGACCTTTACAGACAGGGTGAGTTTGGTAAGAGGTTTGGCGTTTCCCAAAGTCACCTCACTGACGTCTATCTATAACTACCGGAGAGTTTCTTCTGTCGATTTTCACCTCTCATCACTCAGCCTCTTGTTTGCTTTTCTGTGAGAAGGCTTCTAAGACCTTCCCATTGCTCATCCAGGTAGAAACCTACTCCTTTACTTCAGTCATCCCCTGCTGTTCTCAGTACCCCCTGCATGCCAGAAAGCTCAGGTCTCTTCCTTCCCCCCTCCCCTGGCTGCTCAGAAACCCAACTGCCCTTCTCCCCTTACTCCTAGTGGTGGGGCTGACAGGGGAGGGGGCTCAGTGTGGACCCCATGAGAGCCCATAACTGGTCTGTGACTTTACTCTTCTTCACCACTTAGACATCACTCCAGGGAAGGAGACCCCTAAGTAAGTACAATTAAGTTTCCACTACTTTGAGAATCTGAAATATGAAAAAAGAAACTCTGATATTTCTTGTAGTCTGATGCGTATGCCTCCCTTTACCCATTGTATTATTTGAACAAAGCCAAACAGGTATTTTAGAGTGCTCTCCATGAAAGGCAGTTCCTGTTGGAACAGGATGGTCAGTGCCCCGGGGGAGGCCTCTGGGAAAAGATCAATAGAACACTTGATTGGTTGGGCCATGGGTATAGGGAGGAAGGCATGATAAAGGCGAATAGTGCAAGCAAAAAATGAGAGGCAACTAGGAACTCCAGGAAAAACAAAAAACTCCCCCCAAAGAGAAATGTAATCTCAGCACATTGACTGACCTAGAAGCTAACAGTTCTTTCACAGTCACAACAATGTAACACTGTTCATGAGGTTTCAACATTTAGAATCAATCTATAGAGAAGGCAAGGAAGACTTATTATGGTTATGGAACATGATATAAAGTTGACTTTGTAAAAACAAAAGGATAGGTAATAGTTGTCAGGAGAAGGGAGGAGGCTGAAGGGAGGGATAGGGACCTCAAGAGTCTCGTCTTACATGGGAAAGTGGGGTTTGAGGAATGCTGTCTATAGAGTTGAAGGAAGGAGAAATTAAGTGTGAGATAGTGTGACCAAGTACCCCGAGGAAAAAAAGCACAAGGATAGAGCAGGATATTAGGAATCAATAAGATCTTTGGTTGGACCAGAAGTTGCCCAAGGCCCCATCTTTGAAGTGTGCCTCAATTTCCCTTAGTGCATCCATTGGCTGGCTGGGTTGGCCTTTTCTTCCCAGAAGCCTGGTTGTTCCATCTCAGGGCCACCAAGCCCTCTCTCCCTCCTTTGCACGACCTCCCCTAGTGGACCCATTTCCTGCCATTTGTCTCTTGGACTGATCCTACCTTCAAAGGTTGCTTGAGCACAGACTTCCTGAGCATTTGGGCCCTTTGATCCCCCAAGATCCAGGAACAGAGGCCTGCAGAGGCTGGGCAGGGCTGTGGTGGCCACAGGGGGACCAGTTAGCGGCAGGGGTGGCAGGCCATAAATCCCCAGGGAACAAAGGCAGCAGCCAGCCTATGGATGTCCAGGCCCCTTGTAGGCAATCAGCCCAGAAAGCTTGGTGAAGCTCCTTTTGGTCTGGAAATAAAGGGGGGGGGGTGCCTTTGGGGTTATATGGTAAATAAAAATGCAATTAAGAGTCCCCAATGGCACTCAGTTTGGTGAAACAGCCATATCTGGCCATTTAAGGCCAGTTTGCAGAGGCTTCTATACTCACTGGGAGGACTTTGCCTTTGTCTCCCCACCCCCACCCTGTCCCCCCATCACCACCAGGCCAGGAGGCAGGGAGTCAAGCCCTCCCTCCTGCTCAGGGAGCTTCTGGGAGGCTGGGCACTGGATTCAGGATCCATTCATCTCCTTGCTCGGTTCCCCATGGTACTGGCATGAAAAGTGGGAGGAGGTTGGAAGCAAGAACTCCCGTTTGGACCAGGCCCCGCAAGGCTTCATCAACGTGGCAAGAACTAGGCATGTGGGGTGGGGGGAATGTGCGGTGCTGCCTCTATGGTCTCTGATGGAGACATGAGGCCTCTCTGGCTGGCATCCTTCTCACCTCTGCCTTCAGCCCCATGGCCAGCACGCTGCCAGCTAGCCCAGGAGGAACAGACAACCTCGGGCCGGGCACAAAGGGAACAGAGTAGGTGCCTGGGGCCACCTCAGAGTGGACAAGAGCTGGGAGCTGAGTCAGGCAGCCCCCCCCCACCCCCCGCCCCTGCATCTGCAAGTGAAAAGCCCGTGGGAGCACTGGATCACAGGATTAGAGTTTACATTTTGTGACTTTCACATCCTAAGAGTTCACTGGGCAGCTCTGGCAGTGTGTGATGAGGGTGCGCGGAAGAGAGATGCCCACGTGCACGTGCAGGAAGGGACCGGCTGTGCAATGGAAGAGATGAGGGAGCGCTTGGTGACAGACGTGTCCCTCACACAGCATTTCGGAGTTCTTTTTTCTTTTCTTTTTTTTTAATCTTTTGGTAATCTTTGATCTCTATTGTTTTTGCTCTGTGCTACATTAAAAATACATACAATTAACAACAAAAATATACTTGCTTTATTTACCAATTTTCTAAAAAGCAAAAACAGTCATAAAAAGACACAAGCAGTAAACAAACATATTGCACTGGGTGAAGAAAGTTTGGTTTGTGCGTGAACAAACCACTTGTCCGGCAAGGCTTACCAGGTCATTACACAGACTCTGAGAGCTTATTTACATGTCTTTTTAGGAATAGATTAAAAAGAAGGCTCAGTTTAAAATCGAGAAAAAAAGGTTTTATAACCCGTGTAAGCACACATACTAAAGGAAACACGTCTCGATGCGTGGCACCGTGTAAACAATTTCACAAAATGCTCCTATTGTCAACTTCTGAGCACGGGTTAAAGCTATGCACTTAACAATCAATGAGCACAAATCATGTAATAAAATAATGCTGATGGTAAACATTCATAACAGTGGAAAACGTTTTGACAGTTGTATGTTCAGGTGACATACATGTGACCTTGACTAGCATCTAATCCCTTAATGATCGGACTTCAGAGGGAGGAGGCAGGTTCAGAGGCATCTATTCTCCACACAGACGCATAGGTTATCACCTCATTTTGGGCATCTGAAGGTGCTGTTAATTTACAAACAATTAAAAAAAAACACCAGTATTCTTACATTTCAGCTTATGAGAAATCGGATTAATATCCAAACGTAAGACTGAAAACCAAGCCATTACAAGGAGGCTTTATTTACTCTAGCAGCCGCTTCTCCATCAGAGGACAGGGGGAAGCCCGCTTTCTTTTCGGTTTCTGCAAACTCGACCCGATTTTAAGTCCATTGTTTCACCTGTGGTAACTTTCCATTCACTCCAGGGACCAATATAGCTTTTCCCCAAACAATCTTTAGGATACATGATGCAACATGAGGTTTTGTAAGGAGATGCGCAGACTGGCCTCACTCTTCCCCAGGTGTCCCAGTGACCAGACGGTGCTGGTGACGCTAGGACCGTCACTGCAAGGACCGGAAACTGCCCCGAGTGAGGTCAGGCTCATGAAAAGAACGAGGGCCGGCGTCCCAGCCCAGCGTGCGGGGAGAGGCGAGCTCACGGCACCCAGGAAAACACAGACGGGGTCACCAGCTCACAGTGTCAGAGCTCATGTCTGGGAGGCTCCAACTGAAGGACAAACACCAACGGGTCCCAGATGTGGCGGTCAGAGCCTGGTCTGCAAAGGGAAGTCACCACAGAGATAGTCAACACCGTATTGTATCTACCTATGGGTCATGGTCTGAAAAGGATACAAGAATGATGTAGAAATATGCAGAAGGTTCTGGGTGTGTGCTAGGCTGATGGGGTTGGCCACACAAACCACGGGGCCTCTTCTGTCCAGAGTGAGCATCTCTCCTTTGTTCGCCCCAAACACAAGCTGCAGCGGATTGAAACGTCCGCCACTGTAGCAGCCGAAGCGGAAGGTGCTGGTTTGCCGAGTACGCTTCACGCCGATTCACGCGGAACACTTTGACAGAAAATTAGGAGAGGCTGTGATCTCCGTTTGATATGTTTCAAAAACAACTAGTTTGACTAAATGATGACTTAGATGAAGAGCAGCCCCCAGAGGACAGGATCTGATCCGATCCAAACACACCCAGGGCAGCTCCGGAAGGACCAGGGGCCTCCCCGCTGTTTGCCACAGCCTGGAAGATGCCTCTGGACACCCCCGGGGGCAGTGAGAAGCCTCCTCAAGTCCACGGACCTCCGAGAGCCCTAGGGAAACCTCCCTGCTGCGTGCACAGGGGATTCAGTCTTTCTCAAGTTAAATAATCATGAAATCTGTCCCAAACTCTGTATTTACGTTTTAAATATAAGTCTATTTCCTCCGAAACCCTTCCCACCCTCAACCGTTTTAAATCATTCCTTCAGAAAATTATGGTTTTTTTTCCTAAAACAAAAAAAGCAACATAAGTTTATCTGTCCATTTCATTACAAACAGATGTGAAAATCTTTCATCGCTTCTGAGCACCATCTAATGTAGATCACGGGCTGTCGGGCGCAGGGAGGAGAGTTAGGTCCGTTCTTCAAATTTGTGACTCAAGGGGGATCCATTTTCCTCCTCTTTGGCGTCTGTGGCTTCACTGAGACCCAGAGTTGGAGCATCTTCCTCATACGGTACGCAGATGTCGTCTTGTCCCTTATTCTCACAGTAAATACATTCCTTAAAGGGAAAAATGTAAAGTCAGTAACAAAAATAACATCTTCATTACCAAAAAGTAGTTCTACCTGAGGGAGGTGCAGGTGACCTGGGGTCAGCCGTGTGAGGCTGCTGGAGAGCGGAGAGGGTGGGGAGACTCTGAGGGGCTGCTGCGACCTCGCCTGCTCTGGAGGGAGGTCAGCGCTGCTCCCCAGGGGCCCCACTCCCCACTTCCCCAAGACCAGGGGAGCATCCGGGCCCTTATCTGAGAGGCAGCTCCACATGGTGAGGGGACAGCAGAGCCAGTAGGCCCTGGGGTCTGTCCCAGCTCCTCCCTTCTTGCCTGTGGGACCACAGTCAAGGTCCAGTTTTAACTGCCTTCTCCAACCTCAGTTTTCTAATCCAGAAAATGGGGCATCAAGAATGTACTGGCTCATTCCCTATCTGTTAAGCACCTGTAATGTGCCAGGCAGGTCCTAAGTGCTGGGATTCACCAGTGAACAAAGATGAAAATCCCTGCCCTGGTAGGGGAGGGGACATCCTGGTAAGGGGAGAGGGACAATAATGTCCCCGGTTTATTCAAGATGAAAGCTTAGGTGGACGTGGGACACGGCACACGGACGAGGCCTGCAATCTTACTCTCGACCTTTAGAACAGGCCAGAGAAGGTTCCTGATGGAAGAGGGTTCTGTGACACCCTCCCCTCACAGGGTGGACCCTCACTCCCCTTCCCTGCGGCGTGAGCTGCACTCAGCGATCGCCTCCCACCAAGAGGAGGTGAAGATGTGCTGGAGGGCAGTATGGGACCCCCGAGGCTGGGTCCTAAGAGGCACTGTGGCTCCCTCCTGTCCTCTCTGTGGAGCAGGCTGCCATGCCACGAGGACACCCAGGCAGCCCCACGGAGAGAGGCCCATGTGGGGTGCGTGAGGGAGCCTCCTGGGAAGTAATGTCTTCCAGCCTTCAGATGATCACAGACGCCCCAGCCAACACCTTGCTTTCACCTTCAGGACAGACCCTGAACCAGAACTGCCCGACCAAGCTGCTCTGAAATTCCCAGACCAAAGAAACACTGGGAGATCATAAGTGTTCACTGCTTTAGGCCACTAAGGTTTGGGGTTTTTTGCCATGAGGCAATAGACAATCCTGTGGCGTGGGACGAAAATCCCTGAAGGAAGCCAGGAGGAGCTGCATGACTGAGCGAAGGGCTTCCAAGCAGAGGGAAGGGCAGGTGCGAAGGCCGGACGGCAGGGGCCTGCCGGCCGCGTTCAGAGACAGGCGAGAGGCCCGTGTGGCTGCAGAGAGCGTGGGGAGAGAAACAGCAGATGGGGGGGGGGGCGTGTCAGATTTTTATGGCTTTGTAGCACTTCACTCAGACTGGGCTGGGGCACGGCTGGCAGGGACACGACTGTAGGGACACGGGGGAAGACCTGCAGCGGGGAGGCCGCCGTGAAGACCCCCTGAAGGAGCACGGCGGCTTGGAGCAGCGGGCGGTGCTGGAGGGCACGGGGGTCCTGTCCCGAAGGTGGAGGACAGACATGGCAGTGCGTTCGGCGGCTGAAGGACACGGACACCCTGAAGCCAGTGGCTTCCAGGCTGTGGGGCTGAGGGTGGGTGGGGGGCGGGGCTGGGCACAGACACGTCCCTGCAAGTCCAGGCGGAGAAGGCGCAGCTGCCGGCCCCTGAGGCCGCTGGGCGTGGTGGCCACCGTTACCTAACGGTCTACGGGGACAGTGGACACGGAGGGTCCACGATAGGACAGCTGCTTCCGGTTCTGTTTGCTTTCTCAATTGGAAACAGAATTGAAACAAAGAAACAGCATTCAAATTTCCGTAGGCAATTGAGATGGGATGTTCAGAAGACCTTTTTGGGAACAAGGTTGCAAAGTTCTTTAAAGTAGGCTCAATAGCATCCCTGCATCTTGTCTTCATGACCAGACTGTTTTTGGCTGGAGAGGTTTGAGGCCCGCGGGACAGCGGCAGGGCAGCAGGCAGGGGCCCCAGCACAGGGCCGCCAAGGGCGCCGAGCTCACCGCGAGGTCCAGGGCGGCAGGCAGGCGGCCGGCCCGCAGCCACGGGTGCGCGTCCTGCAGCTCCCGGCCCTGGCGCGCGGTGAAGCGGGGCTGCGAGCTCCGCAGCGCTCTCAGCTTCTCCCGGTCCTCCTGCAGCACTGCTTCCAGGGCCCTTCACAGAACAGACAGAGGTAAGCGTCACCGTGTCTTAAGGGGCTTCTGCGGATTCAAAAAAAATACACTCTTTTTCTAGCGACTCTTTCAGGATTAATTAATTTCAGGTGATTTTGTTTAATGCAAGTTTCCTTTTACTTTAAAATAAATTACCCTACTTAAGGCACCTTCATCTCCCTCGCCAATAATCTGTAGTTTTTCTATTGCAATGATAATCCAAGTCACGATCTTGGTTTTATTTTAAATCAGGGGAGCTGGGTACCCAGACGCTTGGTTCTGCACAGGCTGGTTAACTCCGTCAAGGCAGCAGGTGGAATAACCGTCCCTGGCCTCCTGCAAACACTGGGCTGGCTTGAAGCCGCTCTGGAGACGGAGCCCCGGGACCCCCAGGCCTGGCTGTGCTGAGCCTCAGCGTTCCTCCCTCCTTCTTTCCCCAGCTCCCCGCACCGTGGGGGCTGAGCAGCAGGGACCGCGGCGGTCACTGGAACAGCCTGACACGGAGCCACAGTGGCGGAGGCACAGACCCAGTGGCCACAGAGCAGCTGGTGGCCCGGG
This sequence comes from Phoca vitulina, assembly GCF_004348235.1. NCBI lineage: Eukaryota > Metazoa > Chordata > Mammalia > Carnivora > Phocidae > Phoca > Phoca vitulina. The sequence continues at coordinate 3,225,013 of NW_022589704.1, read as the reverse complement.
CTGCTCACCGCCCTTGGCCTTTGGCTCCCGCATCTCTAGGACAGACACGCTCCATTTCGCCCGCAGGGTGAACGGGCAACCGAGCCAAAGGGAATCATTGGCACAAACGCTTCGTGAGCACGGAGCGCGGTGCCTCGGGGGTTGGCGGGGAGCCCGTCCTCCTCACAGCCCTCAGCAGGTCACTCTGCAGGGCCCCGGGGCGCACCGTCCACACAGCAGGGCTCCGCGGGACCACGGAGCCGTCCAGAGTGACCCGGCTTCTCCGTCCGCTGTGCTCCACTCAATCGGAGATGAGGCTCTCAGAGGGAAGTGCCCCCGACTGGGCGGCCTTGCTGCTCGGGGAGCCCCACGTCCCTAGGGGAAGGTGGGGGGTTACCGGGAAGGCATCTGGTAGGTCATCATGACGCTGTCATCTGTGTCGGCCATCAGCAGCCAGACGGGGTCCTGGAGCACGTACTTGATGAAGTGCTCACTTTCCTCCATGTTCGCCTTCGCTTTTGCTTTGTGGTTATTCTCCGAAGAGTCAACGCTTCCGAAGTATTTGCTGGTATGACTCGTGTCGCTGCTGCCTTTAAAAACCCAACACGTGGCGAGTGAGGACCTCTCACATGAAGTTAAACCTCGTGTAACGGCAGTTTTAGGGGGTGAAGAGCTTTACTTGGTCACGAGTGCCTAGGTTGGTGGATTTTCCCTTCTCTTTCCAGGTCTCAAATTATCTGGATAATTCCCGCTAGCACCATGGAGAGGATTCTCTCCCGGGTCAGCCCTGAGAAGTCCAGATGGGGCTGCATCTTAGAAATGCCGCTCCTTTGGGACGCCCAGGGGGGCTCCATCAGTTAGGCATCCGACTCTTGATTTTGGCTCAGGTCATGACCTCAGGGTCGTGGGATCGAGCCCCGCATCGAGCTCTGCATGCTGGGCGTAGAGCCTGCTTAAGATTCTCTCTCCCTCTCCCTCTGCCCCACCTCTGTCCCCCCAGTAGAAATCATGCTCCCTGCTCCTTGACTAGGCCAGGCCATAGAGAAGCTGGTTTTGTAAGCGGGGGGCAGCTGGCCTGGCACACTCTGCCATGAGCCTCCCGCGGGGAGCGAGCCCAGAGAACAGGTGAAGGCGGGGCTCTCAGCCGGCCATTCCAGATCACACCCGAGTGATCCTCCCTGGTAAAGCATACTGCCCACAGCCTAGGTTCACATGAGGGGAGCTAGCTCAGCAAGGGGAACACTACTGGCCCTCCTGGCAGGCCCAGAGAGCCCGAGGGATGGTCCAAGATGGTCCCAAAGGGCCGGCGGGGTGGAGGCCCGCAATGACAGCAACGTCCATAGCAAATTGGTGGAGGGAATGCAGACCGGCAGGGCGGGTGCAGGAGGAAGGAGCCCTCGCCTGCCGGTCCCCACTGTGGCGGGCTCTGGGGAGCCACTTGGAGCACCAGCTGGATGCCCGTGGAGACCTGGTCTGCGCTGGATACTGGGCCCTGAGCACACACAGGCCTGTGGCCTGGGGTGCAGGGAAAGCTGGGGATGCCCAGGGACATGAGGTGACCATCGTGACCAAACAAACGTGAAATCCAGTGACTGAAACATGCCCACGCTCGCAGGATTCGGGTGCTCCCAGCGCCACCAACATACCTGTCCCACTTCTGGATGTATCGCAGCCCAGCGAGCCTGAGCCCAGGAAATCAGAGGTTGCCGAGGCTCCACTCCCAGACGGGGCCGACCCTGTGGCTGAGCACAGATCCTCGTGCAACAAGAGGTCAAGCAGGCCGCTGGATGTGGAGAGGGCATCGCTGTTCCGGGCGTCTGTGGGTTCCTCACGCTTTGGGAACAGGGAGAAGACAGCAGTCAGGGCTCTGTGTACAGAGCAGGGCTCAGCGCACAGTCAGGGCTCAGTGCACAGAGTGGGGCTCAGCGCACAGAGAGAGGCTCTGCACACAGTCAGGGCTCAGTGCACAGAGTGGGGCTCRGTGCATAGTCAGGGTTCTGAGTACAGAGAGGGGCTTGGTGCACAGAGAGAGGCTCAGCGCACAGAACGGGGCACGGTGCACAGAGCGGGGCTGGGGGGAGCCGCACAGCGCTGTCCGCACAGGGCCGCTCAGGGACAGAGCCAAGTGTGGTCCTCCTTAGGTCACTGGCCCTCCCTTCAGGTGCCAATGAAGAAGGCCAAATGAACACATCCCACGGTTACTGGGACTACAGTAACACCCTTGCTAGTGGTGTCATCTAATAACCGTAATTTTGGGCCAGTCACACCAAAGTCAGTGGTTCTTGGATCCCTGAGAGAAAAGCCTTCGTCCTGATCCCGCACCCCAGCGGCCGCTGCCCCTGGTGCAGTGGGGGTGGGGGGCTCTGGCTTCCCAGAGGGGTCGGCCTTGGTCTGGCAGCATCCTGACCCTCCGACCCTCAGAACCAGAACTGTAGGCCCAGGACCCCAGACACAGGAGTCAGGGGGGCCCGGGGCACACAGAGGGCATTCATCTGCGACTGCGAGGTTGCGTTTCCCGTCCCGGGAGCAAGGGCAGGGAGCGCCAACACCCCTCGGCGCTGTCACAACACACAAGTGGTTCATCGGAAGCACAATCAGTTTCCTGAACCGAACAAGAACTGCACACCAGCGTCCCGTAGGACTTGGGAGGAGGGGCGCAGATGGCCTGGTTTCAGAGCTCCGTCCTCCCCTCCACCCAGGGTGCCCCCACCGCCAGCTTCCCCCTGCTGCCCTCCAAGGGGCCTGCGTTCTGGCATTTAAGCTGACTCTGCTTATCCTTGGAGCTTCAGGTAAAATGTTGGGGCTCGCAACGAGTCATGAAGTCACGTAGGGGTGTTTGGACCCCTGTATTCACCATCAGACAATCCAGCCGGCTTCCTTCCTTTGGATCCCTAAATAATAAAAGGCTCCCACAGGCCTACTCTGACGGGGTCGCTGAACTGGAAGACATTCACGTCCAGCCCGTGTATTTACGTCGCGAGTGGAACCGTCTGGCAGGAGCCGCAAGTGTCTAAGCACCCGCACGAGAGCAGAGCGCGTTTGCCCCCGCTGCCCGCTTTAGAGAAGAAACGGCAGGAAATGCTTACGACTGGCGAGGCCTTTGGCTGCCGGTCCCAGGATGTGGCAGGTCTGCAGTCGGGCCCCGCACCCGCTGTCCCCGCTGTCCCCGAGGCCCCTGTTGCTCCTGCGGCCGCGCTGCTGCCCTCAGGGGCCTCCTCCAGCTGCAGCAGGTTGAGCTGCAGAGGTGAGCTGCCCCGGGACTGGAAGAGCGGAGGAGAGGCTCTGCCCGGGGGCCCAGAGGCGGCCAGCGGGGAGGCCGGGGTGGCTGCGCGGGACGCTGCTGGCCCACGCTCCGCCTGAGGACACGTGCATGGCGCTTTGGGGGATGAGGTCCGACCAGGGAGCTCGGGCTGTGAGGCAGGGATCACCTCGGACAGAAAGTTAGCCTGGCCTGGGAAGAAGGCCTGGGGCAGGCTGGGGGTCACCAAAGGGAAGGAGTAGTTGGGTAACACCAACGCCATGACTGGGGCCAAGGGGACAGCGAACGGCGGGTGCTGGACGGCAAACTCGTGCTGGGCATCCATGGGCATGGCGGGCACTGCGAAGCTGGCCTGGGAGGCCAGGGGTGCCGCCACCACCGTCCCTGGTGTGGGCAGGATTCCTGGGGCTGGAAACACGGGCAGGGAGTAGGCAGGCACGGAGGCAGGGAAGGGCGTCCTGGGGCAGCTGGACTGGGACGTGTCCGACGGTGACCAGGCTGTGGTGTTCAGGCCCATCAGTGGGGGCCGGTGGGGCGCAGGCCCCCCAGACCCAGTGCTCTCGGAGGAATGTCGAGGCTTGGCCCGTTTGGACTTCAGTTTTCTGTTCTTCCCGGTTTTTTTCCAAGATGAATCTATTCCAGAGGTATTTCTTAGTCCCGGCACGGCTAAAATAATGGGAAAACACCAGAGTTAAGATATAAACATTTACGTGACTCCTGCTGTGTCCGTTTTCAGACTCGTAGGCTCCCGGAACACAAGGACACCTCCAAGTTCGGCAGTCCTGTGTTTCCAAATGTCAGCCTGAGGCCGCTAGGACCACCATGAGGTGCTCCCTGGCCCTCAGTGAAGTGAGAACAGTCAGGGCAAAATGTTCATAAAACCAGAGTCAACCAATTTTAAGGATTGCCATTAACTGCAAAATCATGTGCCCTGTTTTCCTCTGGTGTTAAAATATCCTTTCTCTTACAAAATAATAGTGATGAAAAGTAGTATTTAAAAGGTCTCATTTGTCCAAAAAGTAAAAAGGCAGGTAAGTCTCTGCTGTTCCCCAACACTGGGTTGTGAAATCTGAAGGGTTAGACCCCTGATCCCATCTAACCTTATTTTTGAATTTTACAGGCTTCGTCACTACTGTTCCTTAAAGCGCGATGTTTCCTGCTTTGCCTGTCAGATGAAGCCTGGACTCCGGCCTGAGTGGAGGTCAGAGGGTGGAAGGAGCACACACTCTGGGAGCCACCTTCCTTCTCTCTGGTGACCAGTCCTTCTTGAGAGGGCTGGAGGTCTCCACAGGTAGCAGAAGGGACTCTGGGCTTGTGCCCACACCTCCCCTGGACCCGGGCCAGCATGAGCAGTACTTTGGGCTGGGGGGTCATGCCACGCCTGGGATGGGTCCCAGGAACCTCAGTTTCTCCTCTCATGTCACACAGGGTAACTCGGGGCTTCTGCAGCAGGTGTGTGGGGACACCTGTCAGCTGTGCCAAGGGGTGCTCCTTACCTTTGCTCCATGCTGAAGACAAATGGCCAGTCCAAGGCAAAGTGCTAAGTGGGTAGAGGCTTTGTGATTCGGACTCTGTCTGGTATTCTTTCTATAGGAAACCTGTCCCCTGGTGGGACTAGTGGCTGAAGCACTGGGCTCCTGGGATAGCACATCAGGGTCTAGACAGGGCTGCTGTGGACAGCTGCAGAGTCTGTGCACTGCAAAATCTGCTGGGCCAAAGGGGCAAGAGGGAGCTGGAACTCTGTACTAAGCCAGGCCCACAGGGCGGGTCTGCCCGGGGTAGGAGATGACACCTTTTCCTAATTTCCAAAGAGATTCTCTGTGGCCTGGTGGGTCACCCTAAGTCTGGGGAAGAAGGAGAAAAGGAAAAGACTAGAAAAGACATAATCCTTGACAGCATCAGTCTCTTTCACCACTTTGTGGTGTATCTGCCTACAGATGCAGGGGAAGCTGGGTCCTTGTGGTGCATGTGTCTCCTGGGCTCACTAACTCTGATCCCCGTGTCTGGCCTGGGGAGCCCTGGGAAGAGGTGGTGTCTCTGATCAGTCCTGCCCTGTCTATTCTTCTTCACCCCGTGCCCTTCGACCACCTGCTGGCTCTCAGCCTGTAACACTCCCAGGGTCTGTCCTCCAGCCCTGAGGCCGCCCAGCAGGAGGGCACGTCTCCTGGGGAGAAGGGGGCCACTCCCTCCTACGGTGTCCTCAGGAGTCTGACGCCACATGCCCCGTCAGGACCGTGGGCAGGTAGGGCCCCCGGCCCCTCACGGTCACCCAGTGAGAAACGTCTGACGTGGCGGCACTGCGTGCCACGGGGGCCAGCCTGGGACTGTCGCTGCTCTTGATAGCACTGTTCCCCCGGGGACACAGAGGACACCTGTTTCTACTGAAAGACTGCACGACCGCTAAGTTCCAGCCCATCTCTAACTGGGGACATTCCACACGTCCACAGGAGCACTGGACTCTGTTCCACCAAGAAGAACGTTTCTAAAATTGGGTTTCGTCACTTACTTCTCTCACTCAACTGCCCCTTGGACTTTTCCTGTAAGTAATAATGGCACCGAGACTGGAAGACATTGAGTTTCCGCATCTCCTTGAACTTGAGCAGGAAGCTCTGCTCCTCCTTCTGGGTGTGGGCGGCCAGCACTTCCTTGGTGAGGCCCAGCGTCCTGAGGGGCTCCTTCTCCGGGCCCAGGACGCACGGCCGGGCGGCCAGAGACTCGGGCCCACTCACAGCGTCTTCCACCAGCTCTGGAACAGAAGACGGGCCCCGGGATTTAAAACAATGGAAGACCCACACCATGCCTCTGAAGAAGGTAGTCCCTCGCACCCGCGTGAGATGCTTCATGCTGCCGCAGCTCGGGGCTGAAATCCGTGCGCGTTCAGGTACTCTCTGAGAAAGTTAACAATCAAGGGCAAAAGACAAGGACAGAAAGCCCCACGGCCTGGGCGGCTCCAGGATCAGTCTTTGAAGCAAACTGAAATGTGGGGTATCTGGGGTTTCAGCCCAACGTTGAAGATGCTGCTCCTGGGCTGTCCTTAGCCTTGAGAGCACGACACACTGCGCTGGCTCAGGGCCCCTGTCCTGGTTCAGGACCCACTGACTCTCTTCCGTGTACTTTCCCCTCACCGTCCCTCTCTTCTCAGCAAAGAACAAATCTGGGTTTCAATCCACCTGTGGGTGTTGTGAAGAACAAGGTAACTCAGGGATGGCACTCTTGGCCGCCCTGCAGGTACGACCTGTCCTGGCTCTTGTCCTCAAACGGGAGGGGGTGGGGACCCTCAGCCCCAAGGAAGGCGGGCGCCCAGGACCCCCGGCCGGTCGCCGGGAGGCCCGGTTCAGCACCACCAGGTGGCGCCGGAGCGCGGCGGGGAGGGAGACGGTGCGGCTGCGCCCGCCCCGCTTCTGCGCCCGATCTCTAAGATTCATCGTTAAAAGCAGGCCGCTCCCGACCCGGAGAACAGCGGGCGTACCGAGCTCAGGCTGCGGCTTCTTGTCGCCCACGTGCACGATGGTGCTGCTATAGCTGCACAGGCTGGTGAGGGACGCCACGCTCTCCGCCTTGCCGGGCAGCACCAGCGGCCGCAGGGGCGCGCTAAGCTCCGCGTGGCCGTTCACCCTGGAGGGCGACGCTGTCTCTTTATGGGAGAAAACGGACACAAACACGGAAATGCAATAGAAGCAAACGGCCCGGATAAGAAACACTGCTGTCTGCACGGTGCGCCGAGACCCCGGTGACCCGCTCAGCCTGCTCCCCCAGGCGTGCGACGGCCCCAGGTGTTTAGTCACAGGGGAAGACGGAGAAGATGGAGGCCTGAAATGGACACAAGCATAGTCTCCCAGCCTGCATCCTCTAAGGGGAGGTGGGCGGCTGGGCAGCTGCAGGCACTCGGGGTCAGCGGCCTCTGACCGGGGCCCGGAGCCCTTCCGCCGGCCCGGGGACAGAGGCCACAAGGCAGCCGGGAGCCCACCCTCTGCTGGGTGCTGGCCAGTGGCTGGCGCCCTCTCCCCGAGGGCCGGGGCAGGGACTGTCCACCACAGCGTTACTGCCCGACGCTAGTGCTCCGTCGACGACGGGATACCCGGTTTCTGAGCCTGCTGCTGACCACCAGCAGTACTCACAACGCCTGAGGGGCCCGGGATGTAAGCTGCCTCGTGGGGTGTGCTAACCTTCAGAGGCCCATGCTCCTCTGAGAGACCACGGAGACAAGACTGCCCAAGAATGACAATGTGAGATGCCCCCAGGCCTCCAGCAACCCCAGCAGGATCCTAGTCTCAAAGTCCCAAATCCCCTTTACCTCTAGCTTGTAAGAAGATTGCTAACTTTTGAGCTACTTTGGTCATTTAAAAACAGCCTACACGCACATACTGTGTCCTTGGAGCTGCTCAGACTTCCTATGGGAGGGGGCAGGGGCTCCGGGCCTTTGATGACACCTGACCCCACAGCGGAGGACCCGAGTTATCGCACGCACGCCGCACAGCTCAAAGCAACAAGACACCTGCGGAATGCAGCCCGGGGCCGGCCACTGCCTGTCGCTTATCGCCGGCCTTCTGCGTCGCCACGCTCACTGGGAACTCACACTTCCTCTTGAGGGTGACCGCCTCACTGCAGCTCTCCAGGTACCTGCGCGGAGGGTCGGAGAGGGCTTCATGGAACACGGGGGCCCCGAGAGGGCGTGAACGAGCCAGGCGGGGGCCGGAAGTGCCCGCACCTGATGACGCTGTCCAGGCAGCTGATCTGCTGGTAGGACCCAGCGGGCGGGTTCCTGCAGCCCAGCTCCTTGGGAGAGCCACCCGTGGGCAGGCTGGTGCCCGAGCTGTCCTGTTCCACGGGGACAGCTTTCATCTGAGCAGAGGAACTACTTGGTGTTTCTGAAAGAAGGACAAAATAGTTCTTTCAGTTGATGCCTGTTTCCCCCAAAGAGGATTCTCTATTCAGAAAGCATTTTAGTTCTACCTAAACGTCAGGCTGTGATTCTCAGACACAGAAACCCAGTGCCAGCCGGCTCTTCAGGCAGCCCTGCTGGGGCGAGCGCCCCTGTGCCGTCCCCAGAGGGAAGCCGGAGGGCGCTGTCACCAGCTTCCCCCTGGGGCTGTCCCCAGGGTCAGGGACTCAGCACCGGAAAAGGCCAGTTCTTATTGAACTCCTGAAACGTTCGGGGCCAGTAAGATGGCAGATGCTTTACGGTTGATGGATATTCCGTGTCTCGGGGAGGAGAGGACCACCGGAAATGTGAGTCGGCGGTACTAACAATTATGTGTCTCTGGGGCAGCCTGCTGTGGGCACTTCTCTTCCTGCCCTCTGCACACACACTGCGTGCTATCCCCGAGGGGCCCTCAGGGGCAGAGCCGTGTCCGGCTCCCCAGTGTGTCCCCAAAACCCACACGGACTGCAGCGTGCAGCATGGCCACTGGGGGCAAAGTGCACCCCCACACGTCCCGAAGGCCAAAATTCCTGGTGAAGAAGAGGCTTGGGGCAGCCGCCAGAGGAGGTAAGCCCTGAGTGCAAGGGATGAGCCAGAGCCCACCAGAGGGAGAGGTCGCGGTGAGCCCAGGCACAAGGGTGGCAAGTCACAACGTGGTGAGGCGGGCTCAGGCGGTGGGGGGTGGCGGACAGCCCCCTGTGCCTTTGGCTCCCCAGGAGAGGGGGGCCCATGAGCAAAGCTGGTGCTGTCCACCTGGACACTTCATTCACACGTATGAACGTTGTGGGTTGGCTGGGCAGCCCCCCGAGGTAAGCGTGTGCACGTGCTCACAAGAGTGTAAGCACCAACCCTCCGGCCACTACGCAGAGCAAGAACAGGGGCCGTGGGGGCAGACAGGCACGCCTTGGCCACACCTCAACAGGGGTAGAGGGCGCCGGGTGCGCGCCGGTCAGCGAGACTGACGGACTGGAGGCCCACGCTGCCCCACGTTGTCACAGAGCCGGCTGCCGAGCAAGGGAGGGGATGCAGCGTGCTTCAAAGGTCAATTTCCTGCCATCCAGAGTGAAAGTCAAACCGGGTCCCTCTCGCCATCTTGCCACACTAACGTTTTCTTACAGAAATGGAGAGAAAGTTTTTACCTGCCGCAGATTTTTCCTTTTGTTCTCCAGATTCCCCAGGATGACTTTTGTTTTTGACGTTGCCACCGTTTTTACAAATTTCCTTGAGGAGAAACAAAGGGACACGTTATTCCCCCTAGGAGGCCCTGCAGTGGTTCAGCCTGTCCCCGCAGTGAGGACAGCCGCAGAAATCCCCGCGACGCAGAAGCAAGTTCTGAAGGAGAAATCTGAGCGAGGCAGGGCTGGAGAAAACGCGTTTGGCCATCTCAAGAATGCAGAGCGACGTGCAAGGTTATGATTTTGTGACGTCTTCACTCTGGCTTGATTGCCTGCTTTAAGTCATTTTCACCCAAACTGTAGCCACAGCTCTTGGCTGCTCCCCCCTTGGAGAGTAGAGGGTAAGGCCCGAGTGAGCAGGGTTCCGAGAGTGGGCAGCCGGGGCTCTGCGGGCTCTGTGGCTCCCGGGCGTCCCCGTCTCCCCGGGACAGGGACAGACAGGGGCAGAAGGTGACTTACGGTCCTCCTCCGGCGGGAGTGCTCGTGACCGTTGCTGTCGCTGGAGGAGGTCTGGCTCATGAGGTGCTCGTGGGACCCGTTGCTGCCCAGGCTCCCGTAGCCACTGGAGCCGCTGTGGGGGACGGGCTGGGGGACAGCAGACAGGGAGGCCTTGGATGCGGCTGGGGGACGCGGCTGGTGCTGTGGGGTCAGTGTCCCCCAACACGCCCATCTCGCAGAGAGGCTGCCCCCTGCCCGGCGAGGACAGGTGGGGCTGGGCTGGCGCCAGGCTCAGGCTGCGGGGCACGCCCCAGTCCCAGCCACGGGAGACCCCCCGCGAGAGGATTCGTTCACCGCTCCCCCTCAGCTCACACGGCGTGGCCAGTCCGGGGTCTACCCAGGGGTTTTAGGAACACAGAAGGCGCACTGTGGTTTTGCCGCAGTCTAAGGAGGAGGAGCAGAGCTGCCCAGCCGGGGGGACTGGTGCTCATGCTAAGTCTGCTTGAGTGCTGCGTCCCCAGGAACAGAAACAAAGTATCCTCACGCCCCCCAGGTCCCGGCACGGTGACCCCCTCCCACCCAGCGCGCCTGTGGGGGCCACGAGTTGGCTGGCAGCAGGGCCTCGGGGGTGGACTCGGGGGCTGGGTGTGGCTTTCAGTCGCTTGCTCAGGGCTACAATTCAGACACAGGCACCCCAAATATGCAAGGGGGGCACTGCTCCCAACTGTGCAAGCCGCAGGCGTGCCCGACGGTCCGGGCCCAGGCCGCGGGCACCAGGGGTGCAGGGTGGAGCTGGACGGAGTGCGATGGCCCCCCCGGCTCTCCGGGCAGCTCCGGGCCACTTACACGGGGGGCAGGGGTGTGCAGGCCGTGAATACCCACCTGTAGCAGCAGCCGGTGGATCTGCTCCGTGAGCCCCTGAATGCCGGGGTGCAGGTCCTTCTCCTCCACAGGCGACTGAGCCGAGAACACGTCCTCATTCAAAGGGCCCCTGCGCGGTTTTCACTGGTCTGTTAGTTGGCCCCGTGCTGCACAGCCCGGCCAGGCTTGCCTCCTCCCTGCAGACCCCTGGGCTGCTACCTGCCCACTCACTACCTCCTCCCTTCCGCCCACTGCTCTGCTGCATGAGGTCCCTCCCACCTGGGGGCACAGGTATGTGGCAGGAGCTGGCTTGGGTCCTGGTCACCCTGTCCTGCACCATGCCACCTGCCGGTGGGGAAGCAAGGGTGCCCGAGCTGCGCGGGGCACTGGGAGCACTCACACCCTGACTCTGTGTCTGCCGATGATGAAGGAGATCTTTCTGCTCCACGGGTTGATGAAGCTGGACCAGCTGGTGTCCAGGGTGACGTACTCGCCATTCCGTGCACGGAACCGAATAGGAGAATAGTTGAAAGGCTGCCCACCGGACTGCACAACTGCGAGAGTGGGAGCCACGTGGGCGTGAGGACAAGTGGCTGTGCTCTCGGCAAGAGGAGAGCTGAGGTGCACTCCATTCTGGAATCAGCTCAGAACTTTCAGAGATGCCAACCTCCTCAACACTATGGCTTTCAACCCCCTGCTTTGCTTTAAATTGCAACAGTGGGCTGTTTCCAGAAGTGCCACCACATATTTCAGGACACACATCTCTGTTAGCCTTGACTGGTCTTCTCCAGGGGATGCTCAGTGTCCCCTGTGTCTGCGAGGCCTGGGCTTGGTGGGGACACGGGTCATCCACTCCCCTGGCCTGGTCAGTGTCTCTGCCACCACAGCGGAACCTGCACCCCGCCCCCCACCTGCCAGGGAAGCCAACAGTAAGAGCAGGGTGCCAAAGATTCAGGTCCCACAAAGGGACCCACAGGAGAGGACTACTCTTGACTGACGGAGCTGGGGCTCAGGCACAGAGCCAGGGCACCCATCCCCACATGCTGGTAACTGATTTGACCCGTGTACACTGGGTGCTGACCTCAGTATTTACCATGAAAAGGGGACCTACTCTTTTTGTGGATGGTGAGCATCAGAGGCCTGTCACTGGGGTGAAGCTGCACGAGCATGGGGGTCTCGATCAGGTCCTGAGGTAGGTAGCCCAGGAGGGGGACCGCCCTGCAAGGCAAGCAGACACACAGGGGCTCAGCTGCAGCTCCTGCCCAGCCTCAGCCGCACGGCTGCCCTTCGGGACACACTCCAGAATACCGCCTCCTCCAGGCTGGGCAGCAGACCATCTCCAAGAACCTCCTGCTCATTGGGAACAAGAGACAGACTCCAAATTCCCCAAAGATCAAGGTTTGGGAATTAGGCTAACAGAGAACAGTCTTTCAATTAATTAGCAAATAAAAGCCCCCCCCCAGGTCTGTGATAGAAAACTAGGCCCTACCAGGCCTGGCCCAGCACAGGCTCAGGGCTTAGCTCCTGAAGGAGTAAGTCATGATCATGTTTTTGCTGCTCCTCTTTTCAGATCTTTTCTTTCTTCGTGTCATTTGTAAGTTCGGCCAGATGTGGCTGGCAGGGTTTTTTTTGTTTTTTTTTTTTTAAGTGTTGCCTGGATTCTGGAAAACTGTGTGCCTCCTTTCTAGTTCCAGAGGGTTCCCTTCTCCTATTACTTTGGCCACTGGGTCTAGTCCCGCGGGGTCAACGCAGGCTGGGAGCCTTCGCTCTTCTCCTGCAGCTGCTGGGAGAAGGTTTTGGGGTGAACTTCTGAGTGCCCCTTCTGCCTCTGTGTCGGGCATCCTCTGCCCACTCAGCCACCGTTCCCTCCTCTGAGCTGCGTCTCAGCCTCCCCCTGGTGGCCAGTCTTCCTGCATCTGAACTGATGCTCCCTCAAACTCTTCTGCTCAAGTGCAAGGACATTCTCCAAGTCTTTAGAGCAAAGCTTGCTCATTCCCAGTAGAATGGAACTTTCTTGTGGGCCCGGTGTTATTATTTGATTTTCTCCTCCTGGTCCAAAACACACTCCAGGCCTGTGTTTTCCTTTGACAGGACATACAAAATGTTCCTGGCGCCCTTTCAGGTCAAGGCTTGGTGAGGGTGGGGGGAAGGAGGAGGAAAGAGAAGGAGAGGAGGAGGAAGGGGAGGAGGAGAAAGAGGCAGAAGAGGGGGACAGGAGGAAGAAAGAAAGGGGGAAGGAGGAGGAGGGGGAAGAGGGAGAGAGGAAGGGAAGGTGCAGAAGGGAGGGGAGGAGGAAGGAAGGGGGAGGGTAGGAAGGAGTCCTGGCCACCTGCCCAGCTGCCCTGTGCTCCGTGGGCTGGGCCACCCACAAGGCTTCGCTAAGGAAGGCTCTGCAGACCGTGGGCCCCACACCACGTGCGCCGGCTCACTAAGCCCTGAGCACGACACCTGTGGCGGCTTGCAGGCAGGCGCTCTCAGACTTCCGGAGGAATAAAAAATTATCCTGGGTTTGCTTTAAGAATGCAGCTCCCCTGGAGCGCCTGGGTGGCTCAGTCGTTAAGCGTCTGCCTTCGGCTCAGGTCATGATCCTGGGGTCCTGGGATCGAGCCCCGCATCGGGCTCCCTGCTCTACGGGAAGCCTGCTTCTCCCTCTCCCACTCCCCCTGCTTGTGTTCCCTCTCTAGCGGTCTCTCTCTGTCAAATAAATAAATAAAATCTTAAAAAAAAAAAAAAAAAAGAATGCAGCTCCCCGGGCCTACCCTCCAAGACCCTGCTGGAGAGGGCTGGGCGGGGCCCAGGAACCTGTACCTCAAAACCCCGTCTCTCTGGCAGTTCTGCCACAGGTGGTGAGCAGAACACCCCTGAGCGGCCGGAGCAGGAGGCTGATGCTTCCCTGGCTGCCCGGGAGCAGCTCTTTCCCAGGAGGCTCTGTGGCCTGTGTCCAGGGTGGGTACCTGGTGGCCCTGGGCCAGGTGTAGGCAGTGGGGTGGACTGGATCCTCGATAGCATCTATGGAGGCCACCCTGGCCCATCTGAGAAAGGCCAGAGTGCTAGTACGTCTAGGTCCACTTCCAGTGGGTCTTCTGAGGAAAGCTCTTCCCCACCCCTGCCCACAGCCAGCAGCATTTCCTGTTGCATGCAGGGGGAGCTGGGGGAAGGTGCACCACGGGACTTGGCCCAAAGCCGGCCAACCCAGAACGCTCTCAGGACGGCAGTGCTCCCAACTCCAACAAGAACCATCTGCACCAGCTAGAGCTCCTTGGGCGGGAGACCGAGCGACGCTCTGGGCAGGAATGAGGTGACCCCCACCCCCAGCCCTGGGAGCCGTCTGTGGTATACAGGCCGGAGGACGCATCTCTGCTGGGATCCTGCCAATGGCGTCTCCAGCTTCAGTCCTAGCTCTGTCCCAACCACACCGTCCCTGGCTGTACCATCCTTTACTCATGTGCGATTTTGAAATGGGTTTCAATAGGATAATACAGACAGACTCAATGAGAACAATTACCAGCTCCCCAGAATGCCCCATTTACACAATATTCACATCTCAGGAGATTTTTAGTGCAATTCTAGAATTATTTCATTGCCTACAGTTCAACATCGTTGTGGATTATCACCTAAGTAAAACTAACTAACAGCCTTCGCTTTAGCTACGTAGCTTCAATGTCAAAATCATGAACATTCATTGAGCTTTACTTAATGGCCACCAAGTAACCACTAAGATCATGATGAAACGCTAACCAGCATGTGACTAGTCTGCTGAAACAAAGGGTACAGTACTGACTCAAGACAAGCACCATGCAAGAGCGGGGGCCGGCGGACAGGCCAGCGCCACAGCGTGCTTACCGTTCGTCCACGTCCTGGAACAGACAATTTGGTGTATGTGTGGTCGTAAAAATTCTCTTTTCAGGAGGAATTCTAGGGGCTGAAAGAATAGAATTTTATATAAGTTTCTAAGAAATGCACACTTAGCACAGTTCTATTATAGCTACTAGAAAATACCACGTAGATTCGGATGGATGGGCAGCGAAGGAAGAAAATTAACAAGTGGACCCTTTACAACAGAGCCCACTGCACAGGAAACAGACCCTACGCTAGATGACCACCAGCCAGCCTTCTCAACTTCCTTCTGGGTGGGTTTAGTCTAGAAAGCTGAGAATTGCCACATTCACAGAACCATGTGGTGATGCATAAGCTTCTCTCAGCAAAATCATGCTGGAAGGCCAACTTCATGATTTTTAAGATCCAACGAGAGTGAGCTAAACAAATTGTTTTTAAAAAATGAGTTAAGTATTTAGATTCAAAATTCTCAGCAAATACCATTGTACTGGGGACTTCACAGTTTCTAGGGTGGGCAAAGCTGGTAGAGTAATTTGCGTTAAGGGATTCATCTATCCAGAATTTCCCTCAACCACCAAATTCATGGACAAAACACTCAAAATTCCAAAGCTTCGTCCTTGAAGGAGACTCAGATCATATTGGGGAGTAACTTGTTGAAATCTAAGTAACCCCTCTAAATCTTTATTGAATATTTGGAAGAGAATATCCGATATGAATGAACTCACCAAACATTTCCATCAGTTTTAAGAAATGACCTCGTTAACCACTGAGACGAGGTTAGGAATACAATGAAACATGGACCGAACTGGGTGCCCGGGGTTCGGTAGTTACAGATGCTGCCTGCCCTCTGAGAATTCTGACGTCAGTGTGGCTGGGTTGCCAGGGTGAGGAGGGTTCCCTGCCAAGTACAGTGGCCGGTACCGCACGAGGACCGTCACAATGCCGTTCAGCGGGAGGGGTCGCCGGAAGGATGGAATCAGGGTGGCTGAGCGCCTTGGGGCTCTTTGGGCTTCAGGGAAAGCCCAGATTTGGCAGGTTTTTTGGGAGGAGTGGCCTGAGAAGCTGGTAGGACCGGGGACAGACAGGTGGTGGGATAAGCCTGCTGGGATGACTGGCTTTCTACACATAGAGGAGGGGAGGAGCAGGCAGGAGCAAAGACTGGGAGTCGGGCGGCCAGCCAGCCTGCAGAAGCCAGTGTGTGTGGAGAGGATGGGGAAAGCACTGGAAGGTAGATGGGCCGAGGTGGGGAGGGAGGGGCATGGTTTGGGTTCTGAGCAGGTGGGGGTGCATGGGGGTGGGAGGGGCTTGGGGACCTGGTGGTGAGGGCCATTCTCACCAACAGATGGGAGGCAGTGGCTGGGGAAGGGGCAGGGCACCCAGGTCACAGCAACGGGCTGGTCACAGGTGGGAGATGCCGGCACCTGGACCTGGTAATAGACGCGGGGAGGTGGTTTGGCAGCGGCTATGGGGAGGGCCAGGTGACAGAGGTGGGTGTACGTCTAGAGGGAGAAGGAGACTCTCCCAAGGCTGGGGTTGAGGCCAGGGCTGGCAGCCTTGCTGACATTAGGTGGGAGCCAGGGGCGTCACCGAGGGACCAGACGGAGCCGGTGCCCACCTGGGCGGGCAGTTACCTTCGTAGCCCGAGTGCACTCTCTCGGCCAGCAGCACGCAGCAGAGCTGGCCCCCGGCGCCCTGCGGGTCCCGCACCTTGACCAGGTAAGGCGTCATGCGGAACGGGTGGTAGTGAATCTCGTTCTCGTGGTTCTTCCCAACACTGCGGAGGAGGGCCAAGGTTTGCAATTATGACAGAAGGAATTGACCTTTTTTGCTAGTCACCTCTCCCTCAGTAGCGGCTGTTTCCAAAGCAGTACAGAAGCCTGTGACAGAGCCAGGCTCCTCGCTCGGGGACCCGGACCTGGGTGTGCTGGCCTGGGCCTGCGATCTGGGCTCCCGCCCCGCTCGCTCAGGGCAGACGGAAGAGTGAACAGCCCTGGGCAGTGGGAGGTCTTCCAGGAGCCCTTCTCTAGAGCATTTCAATCAAGAAAAGGACATTGCTTCACCGGTGAGGTCCCATCTTCTGAAAGCGCCAGGACCTGGCCAGGGGTCACTCCTGACCCTGCAGCTGGACGCTCAAGCAGTCACCTTGTTTCGGGCAAAAAGCCTGCTGCTGGGGAAGCTGTGGGCTCTCCCTGGGAAAATGCACACTTGAACTAAAGGCTGCATGTGCCTTTTGGGTCCTCCCTGGGGGACATGCCTTCCCAGGGAGGGGCCCTCGGGCAGCTTCCCAGGTGACGGACACCAAGTCTAGGCTCCCCAGGCTCTTCTTGAGGAGCAGTGAAATCACCCCACTGCTGACCAGGCTGTCTTAATGCCTTGTGCACATTTTAAATCAGCTTATGGAAATGGTGTTTTCACACAGACTTTTTAGGAATATGCATGCTGCCTGGTAGGGGGTGCTCCTGCAGGGCCTCTACCCTGAAGAGCAGGGGTGTAGAGGGGCACGGGGGGTCACAGCCCAGCAGGAACTGGGTGGGGGGCCACTCCTACATCTCCTCACAAGAGGTGCTCAGGAGAAAATGTTTGTGCCATTACCAGCTTGGGATCACCTGTCCCAGGCTTACCTCACGCGGCAGAAGAAAGATTTCTCCTCCATGCATTCTTGAGTAAATGAATCTAAGAGAGAGAGCCCAAAGTCAGCCATCCGAGGGCACAACACAGTACAGAGTGCATTCTACTTCCCCCAAGCTACAGAGAAGCCGCAGAATCCAGAGTCAGGGCGTGAATGCATATTTACGCAAACACAAAGTGAAGCCCTTAGAGATCATTTATTACAGTTCTGACGAAAATCAAACCTATTTCATGAATGTAGCACGTACCAAATTACGGAATGCTAAAAGCTTATTGCCAGAAGTTTACCAGTTTTGGAATGGTTCCCCGGCCACCACAAACACACCAACTAATTAACAATTTAACTCTGGGAGACGTACTGACTGATGGGCAGAATTTTTGCATGTAAAGCCCTAAACATTTCAACCTATGTATTTTGGGGGATATTCAGTTGTAATAGAAGCAACTCAGGTAATTTCAAAGTTTACACCAATCTTTTTGATAAAATATTAACCTATTTCAAAATCTGAAACACCTAGCAAAAGCACGATGTCACTTGGGCGGCGTCATCAGAGATGAGGAAATGGTGTTTTCACAATATATGATTTTTTTAAAAAGAAATCTTAGACGTTGATCTTTCACATAAAGTTTCCTCTGTTCAAAAGAAGAAGGAGAAGTAGGAAATCACTAGTTAGGGAAAATGGTATAAAATTGCCGGCCTGGAAAGGCCTTGAAGAAGTCACCTGGTCCTTCTTTTTCACTCAGACAAAAATTCAGTGGCAGCCATCCCAGGCAGACGGTGCTGGCTTGTCCGAGCCGTAAACCCACGTGCAGAGTGATGTCCCTTCCACGCAGTGACCTACGGGTTCTCGTGACATGCACTGCAAGCTTTAGTGACCTGACTGTGGACAGTCCTCGGCTGGGAATTCTGGGAGAAGGCGGGCGGCTCTATATCCAAAACCAAAAGCGAGCATCTCTTTTTGTGAGTCAGCCCTAAAGCAAACGCCCAGGCTGTTTCAGGAAGGTACAGTCAGGGAACGGTGGTGGTGGCCGTGGGCGGTGGCCGAGTGGCGGCCCAGGCGGCGGCTGACTACAAGCAGGAGGTGGAGCTGACTACACGCGGCGGAGAGGGACCCACGATCAAGGAGGCGGTGGGAGTGGGGGTGAGGTGCATCTGATGTGAGCAGGGATGCGGACCCCTGAGCCAAGGGCAAAACGGGGACCAGTTCTGGATGATGCGGCCTCACGACTGAGGTCACGCCTGTCTGGGGTGACTCCCAGGCCCACTGTTTCCCGTCACCTCTCCTGGCTGCTGAGCGTTTCTGCCCACTCGTTCACCTTCAGCTCCCAGTGACCAGAGCCCAGTGAGGGGCAGGCAGACAGACGCCGCCGGACTCACACGTCAAGAGCGGGCTTCTGCTGGCCGCCCTGCTCTCTGAAAGCACTGGGGGTGGGTGGCTGCAGGGAAGGCCTGAGCTGGTCTGGTACCTTCTGCCAGGATCCCGCGCAACATTTCTGCTGAGACTCATCTGATCGACCTTCCCTCCTGCTCCTACTTATGGGCAAGGCCTGCACTGGCCACGGTAAGAGCTCCCAGCCTTCCGGACCCCAAGCCTCCCGGTCATGTGGGAGGAGGGGGACAAGGACACGCCGCGGAGAACTGCAAGAGGCCGGCTGCCGCAGCAGGGCGGCCAGGCCGGGCCCAGGAGCCAGACATGAGGCGGGGCACGCAGTGGACGCGCCGCATGGCCTGTGGCCCTGAAGCAGCGGCCGCCAGGCAGACGGGAGCCCGACGCGCCTGGGAAGCTGCTGGTTTGAGCACAGGGACAGGAGGACGTCACCGTCCGCCTGCACGAAGCTGCGCGCGGCCAGGGGAGGAGCGCTCCCCGGCCACCCCGATGTCAGCGCAGCCGAAGCGGGGCCTGGCCTCCGCCCGCCCGCCTTCCCCCGCTCCGTGGGCTCATGCCCGACGCCAGCGTCTCACGACAGCCTTGTTTCTAAAATGCCTAACGTTTCTTAAAGTCTTCTGAAATGGGTTTCCCTCTCCGAAATTTGTGAAAAGACTACTCTTCTCAGTTTATCCTGAACAAGCAGCTTTCCGTCTCTGGGCTGGGTCAGCCGTGGGGCAGGGGTGCCAGCCGGGCTCTGGCAGAGGGCAGCTGGGCCGCGCCCCGCACCGGGGGTGGGCCAGCCCGGCCCCCCGCCCTGGGAAGGCAGCAGCCCCCACGTTCCCCCTGCCGCGGGCGCACACGCCCAGGCAGCCCTGCTCGGCCACCGCCCCAGGCCCTCACCTGCTCCTCCGCACACGCTCCAGGGCGGGAGCCTGTAAGGCGTGGTGGAGGCGTGGAACATGCGGACGTCGTGGGGCGCCAGGAACTCCACGAACCTGGCGCCATAGAAGACATCCCTTTTACAGTGAAACACGGAGGCAACTTGGTCAGAGATGTACAGGATTTTCCCGGTGACCAGGGACACGGCGGCCGCAAACATACCCTGGAAGGAAGAAGCAGCTGCGTGAGGACAGCCTGCCCCTCCCCGAGGGGCACAGATTTTGGGGGAGGCCTCTGGGCCCCCTCCTCCAGCCCCCTCCTCTCACCTGGGCCAGCAGCCACAAACCTCTGCCAGCCCATCTCTCTCCCAGGGCGCACAGGGTGGGGGTGGGGGCTGGGGGGTGCCGCCCGGGTCCTGCCCTGCTAGCTAGCGGCCTGAGCCCTGGCCCAGAGCTCCCAGGGGGTTCAGCTGCAGCGGGGGTGCTGGAGGAAGGAGATGGGAGGGATCAGGGAGTCCCACTCTGCAGACCAGTTTTGCCACGATTCCAGTAGGTCTGGGTCCCCACCTGCCCTGTGTCTGCTCTCTGAGAAGTAGGGGCACAGGGGAAGGGACAACTCGCTTCCCTTCCCCTAGAACTCCAAGGGTGCCCCACCCTTATGGGGTGCTTAAAAATGCACAAGCTTTGGAGTCGCACGAGCTGAGTTCAAATCCCAGGCCCCCCGCCCCCCCCCAAAGTGAGCCTAAGGTCACCTGGTCACTGCTCGGTCAAGGCGGGGCTCGCTCCTACACACGCAAAGTTTGGGGGTAGATTGGCCATGAGAGAGGGAAGTCTCATGGAAAACAGCAGGAGTCTGCAACACAACTGCTCCGTGTGAATCACGGACTTTACGCTGTTGTTTTAAGGTAGGAGCTTCCGGAAATTCCAAAGGCTGTTGCTATAAAGCCACGGGCTGAAGGTGAGCTTTCTGGGGGAAGATGTCACTCCTGTCAGACACTCACTGCGTTCTTCACAATGAACTCGGACGTGACACTCTCAATCTCTTCTATGGTGTAAGAGGGCACATTGGCTCTGCAGGGGTGGTTCTCACTGGACATGAGCAGCTGGTAATACTCCTCGTTGGCTGCAGGAGAGACCAAGGCGGCGCATGAAAACGGCCCCACCTCCCCGTGCTGGGGGCTCTACTCTTGTCATGAGAAAGGGGGCTATGCACACTATCCTCCTGGGACGCCCAGAGAACGGAACAGAGAAATGTGAAGGCCAAGCAAACGGAAGTCTGTTTTAGTTTTCCTGAAAAATCCGAAGACCTTTGATTACAGAACTTTCTAAATGGTAAGTACACATTATTTTAAATAATACGGGCACGGAGTTCCACCTAACCCTCACTTTGCCCACAAGGTCTTTAATCACGACACAACGCTGATGTTTCCTCTTAGGAAACCTGCTCCTCGGGGGTGTGGCGATGCTCCCATCCAGACAGAACCCCCTGCTCAAAAACACGAGGCGCGAGAAACCACACTGCAGCGGACTGCTCCGACAGAGCCAGTGCCCCTCATCCCTGGACACACAGCTTTTGAGGGCAGACTATCACGGGGCTGCCCACCCAGCACCTAAGGCTGGGGGCAGTCCCCAGGGAGGGATGCTGGCAGACCCGCCCTTCAGGGAACCTCCTCCCCCTGCAGTTTGTGAGCATCCTTGGGTGGGCTGGCCGGGCATGGTGTCTGTTTTTACTGTATTAACCCTCACCAAACAGATACAGCCTTAGACAGGAGCCTGCAGAGAAACCTGGGGCTGCAGAGGGCACCCAGAAGGCCAGCACACGCCAGCACACAGCAGAGCCCAGCCCTCCATGCTTGGCGCAAGCTCTCCCCACCAGACTACACCGGGCAGGAAAAGTTGCCCTTCTGACAAACGCTGTCCACGCTTCGTATCCACCATTATTAGTGAGAAGCCCTGCCCTGCCTGTAAGCTTGAGAGTAACTGATGATCACAGAATAAAGCCCACTGTTTGACCTTTATCTCAGCCTTCACAACTGTCCTGCTTTTACCCATGTTTCCAGTGTGTGGAGTCCACTGGGACCCCAGTGTGCGTGTAACGCACAAACCCAGGTAAAGTAGGTAGAGCAGGGGTGGGGTTCCCACACCTGCTGGGAAAGGACACCTCCCTCGTCTGCCCTAACGAGATGCTGGCCTGGCTTCTGTCTCTGCTTGCTGGTCAGAAGGGACCAAAACAGCTAAGAAATTCCTCAAAGTGCAGGAGGGGGTGGTTTCCCGTGTAATGGGAAAGGATTCACCTGAGTGTTCGCTGCTGTAAGATCAGGAATGCACATGTGGATACTCCCTCCAAGCTTCCTGCTGCTTCCTCTGACACACTGGAGGAAACTTAAAAACTCTCAAAGCTCACATCCCCATTCCCAGCAACAGACCGAAAGGCAAGGCTGCATGGAACATTCTGACCGCCTAGAGCTAAAGCATCCTGAGATGACCCCAAATGCAGGGGTCACGACCCAAGCCCCCAGGGATGGGTGTCTGCAGAAGAGTTCACCCAGCAGTCACTAGAAATGCTGGTACCTCCTCCACGGCAGTGTGTTCCTACCTGTCCTAGAGTCAGAGGCACCTGCAGTTACCTGAGACCCAGGAGATCGGGAGGGGGGCGCAGAGCACCTGCTCAGCGGAGTCCAGCTGCAGCAGCAAGTGAAGGAAGGAAGACTCGGTGTTGTTGGAAATTATTTAAGGGGCTTGGAGTTTATTGGAATGTCAAGCGTCTGAGCTTGATGATGCAAATATGTTGGAAACTGCAGTGTTTGTTCATAGATTCCTGCACTGCATCTACGAAGACTTCTGCACACGTGTTCTCAGGTGAAAGCCTTAGTCTAGACTACGGACAGTCCTAAAAGCTCTTACATATTCTGTCACCTAATAATAAGGCCCAAGCATGCCCACAAATGGGAACGGAATGCGGCCCGTGGAGGTCTTGCTAGTGATGGAAGTGCCCCAGTGCTGGAAGGAGGCGCTCTGCATGGCTTCCTGGTTGGAAGACAACTTTGATGGAAATTCACGCCTTTCTAGACAAACAAGAAACGGACTGCCCAAGGTCTTAAATGCAGGAGCGCTAAAGTATTGTCCTGTAAGGATAAGATCTGGCAACAGTCTCCTTGGTATCTCCTCTTGTTATTTTTCAAAGGAGCGACCAGCCCTCAGCTCAACACTGTGGGATGTTTTGCTTAAATTCCGTGCCGAGCTGCTCACACATTTCAGTGAACTCCAGCTCAACTCTGGCCTGAGTCTGGAGGACGCTGGGCTCTCCTGACCATGACCTGACCCCAGCCCAGAGCACAAAACCTTTACGCCATAAATACATTCCTTTTTATCAGCTGGTTTTCTACCCGTTTTTTTTTTTTCTCCAGAAGTCAAGTACAGTAGAAAAGTTGTAAAGAATTAAGCCTTCTAGAATTTCCTTCTGCAATTTCTGGGTTGGGTTTTAGAAAGTTGACACAATCCAAGTTATTTCTACAAGTTCGGAACAAATACATAGGCCAACGTACCTTTCACCTGCTTCACACTCCTTAGCGCGTACTTCAAGGTGGCCAGCATGCTGGCTTTCCCCTTGGCCTTCTTGTCTACTGGCAGGTGGACCTTCAGCTCCTTCAGCGTTTTTATCAGCTCCTTGTGCGCATCTGCTTTGGTGGACCGCTCGCTGTTACAGCATTAAAGAAAGAGGCGATCACACGTTAACTTCCTGACTCCTCCTTCCTGCGCCTCTAGTCCTGCTTCTCAACCAGGCCACTAGGACGTCTCCGTTTGTGTGGTTCTCTGTGGAGCACTGTGGGACGTGTAGCATCCTTGGCCTTCTCCCCACCAGAGGCTAGAAGCACCCTCGCCAAGTGTGGCAACCAAAGATGTCTCCTGATGCTGCTACACATCTCCTGTGGGGAGACGGAATGCTCCAGCTGAGAACCACTGCGCTCACCCAACTGAGGGCTGCAGAAGTCCCTCCCCTGGGCTCTCTGCCCCCCAGCTGGAGCTGGGCTTTGCCCCTCAGGGCTGGGCCTTCCTGCCCTGTGTCAGACAGAAAAGGATCGAGTGATGGAGATGACAGAGGACAGCAAACTGGTTTCCTGTGGCAGGAACGCGAATGAGGAACACGGCAAGACCTCAGACAGGAAAGACTTGTAAGGAGGAGCTCTCAACTTAAGGGTACAGAGATGGGAAGAAGATAAAACAGCTGGGCCCTTCCTGTTTAGAGCAGAGGGTGCAGAAAGAATGCTGGAAATCAGGTGTCAGGATGAGACAGCCAGGTGCCCACGCACCCAGGCCTGAGAGCTGGAGTTTGCTCCTGTGGTGATACGAAAATGTCTGTGGGGGGTGCCTGGGGGGATCAGTCGGTTAAGCATCTGCCTTTGGCTCAGGTCATGATCCCGGGGTCCTGGGATCGAGCCCCGAGTCAGGCTCCCTGGGAGCCTGCTTCTCCCTCTGCCTCTGGCCCTCCCCCTGCTCATGCTCTCTCTCTCCCTCTCAAATAAATAAAATCTTTTTTAAAAAGAGAGAGAAAAAATGTCTGTGGATGTGAAATTAAGGATACCTTTGTTACCAACACCTAAAAAGGGGGAGGAACGTTCCAGATGAACGTGTCTAGGATGCAGAGAAGGCCTGTGCAGACGGGGCTGGAGGGGCTCCAGATCCGGGGCATCATAAGGGGCCCTGAGCAGCTGGTGTCTGAGCGGGCAGGGCCGGCTCACAACCGAGACAGCTGCGCAGACCGATAGGTTCTAGCGGAGGCTTGCAAAATGTCACATCACCCCAAAACTAACCTCCAGTAACAAGTCTCCATTTCTCTGAGACCGTAAATCAAGGGACGTGTGACCGGCCTTACCTGCAGCCACTTGCAGACATGCTGTGTTCGGACTTGGCCATCATGAGGCCAAAGGCATCGGGACTGTGAGCATGAGAAATAAAGGCCAGACTCAGAGGGCTGCATGCTCCAACCATCCCCTCATCCAACCAGGGACAACAATCCAGATTATCCCACACGTAGTAAGACAATTACGAAAAATATAAGGTTAAGATAAAGCCGGAGCATAAAACTTTCAAGTTTTAGGGACCGGGAGAAGGACTGACAGAGCAGGTTCATTTTCTATAGACCCCGGCTGCTAGCGGGGCCACGGGCTTGTCTGCTCCCGAGATCTTGCTATACTCACTCGGTATCTATCTATCGGCAATCAGAGAGTCAACATCAACAGCGGCATCATTATAGTAAATTTTAGTTCTCAGTTAATGAGATTTTTTTTAAGTGTTGAAAAACAGGGGAATCAAGATTTAAAGACCGCAAAAGCTATCAAACAACGGGATGAGATGCTGAGAAAACAGACAAGCGGCCAGCCTCAGCGGTCCGAGGGCCGCACCTACCCCGGGGGGACGACAGACGGCCCCATCAGCATCCCCAGCTCCTCGCCGCCCCGCGCATCCCGCCCCGGGGAGCGGTTCTCGTTGGTTTCGTTTCCGCTAGAGCCGCCGCTCATGTGCACGTCTTCCTGGAGCGGGGCTCCACGGGGCTCCTCGGGCTCCTCGGGCTCCTGGGCGGGGTGACCGCGGCTGGGCGGGTACTCGGCGTATCTGTTCATGTTGGCTCCACAACGAAGCTGGGAAAGAGAGAAACGTCGTCAGGCCTTGGCGAGTGCAGGGGGTCCCACAGCCACGCGTGGGATGTGTGCCAGGATCTGCTCCCACGTCAGGGTCTGTACCAGTCAGGGTCAATCGCGGTATTCTTTGTTCTTCCTCACTGAGCTCCTAGCTGCCATGAATTAGGAAGGCAGATGAATCCCGCGGCCACAGCCCCCAGGCATCAAGCTGCTGATGGCCTAGTCGGAGGTGACAAGAGCATCAGTGGGCACCTCCCAGCACGTGGGGAGCCTTGGGGAAAACGCAGATTCCCACTGAATGGCTGGCAGGGCCTAGGAACATGCATTTTACAAATCTCCCCAGGTGATGGGGAGGTCTTCCCCCCATCACGAGCTGCAGGAGACCCCAAGCGCAGGCTGTATGCAGGGGGATCCCCAAGACCAGGCTGCGGGCAGGGGAGACTTCAGGGAGAGAGGCGGCTGTGAGGCAGGCATTGCCTATGAAGAGGGCCGAGTGGGTGGGCGCCCTGACAGCAGCATGGGGGGGTGCTAGTGGGGAGCGGGGGGTGGGGGCAGCACCAGGCCAGTACCAGATGAATGAACTTTGTTGCATTTGGACAGGTCCTCACCACTGTGCTACGTAGAAACTTTAATTTTGGCGTTTAGGGGCAAGAGGGTGGAGAGGGGCTGAAGTCAGAGCCAGAACAGCCCCAAGGCTTCTGCAATAATTCCGGGAGACAACCATGGGGATAAGCAGACAGGGAGTATGCAAGGTGGGAGGGGTTCACCCAGGAGCCTAAGGATGGGGAGAGAGATGTCCCCGGGAGAGGAGGACCCAGGATGGTGTCTCCTCAGGGTCCCAGCTCGAAGCAAAAGATGTCTGGGCCTGGAAGCTAGGCAGGTGTGGGAGGGGGGAAGCTGTTATTACCCTGGTCCTGGAGGGCAGGAAGAAGGGTTACTGAAACCAAATGAACCCAGACAACCTGCAATTTGGGGGAACAGAGCTGGGGGGACGTAAACCCTTGGCTTCTCTCTCCTCCTGACCTCAGTGGTCAGGAAGCCAGAAAGCAAGGGGACCCACTGGCTCAGTCCTGGAAGGCCAACCTTGGGCACTGAGCAGGGGACAGAAGATCGGAGGGCCCAGCAGCAGTGCCCTGACTGAGCTGTCTCCAGGGGCAGAATGTGCTCCACAGCTTCCGTGTGCTCTGAGAAACAGACCAGACACCTGGTTGATGGCGACAACCACACACACTCACTGTTCCACGTAACCCTTGTGATCACTGACCACTGGACACCACATAGCATACCACTGTCCGCTCTAGCCTGCGAATGAGGAAACAGGTCAGTGGCCACACAAGGCAGGTGACAGCCCTGGATCCTGCGCCCGCCTGCTCCTGAAGATGGGGACCCCTGGAGAATCCAACCACACTACTCTCTGGAAAACAACAGGTCTCAGTAGACCTTGTCTTGTTCATGAGCCAACAAACGGGAAAAAGCCAACACGAGTCCCCTGAAAAGATGTGCAGCAAAGACCAGAGGGACACGCCTGCATGGCATGGGGGACCAGCAGACTTAGGACAGCACTTACTCCGTAGCACAAATAAAAATCGAGAAATGGTGGATTCAAGGAAACAAGTAATGAAGGATGAGCTGAAGCCACAGAGTGAGATGAAAATGCCACCTTCGAGTAGAGAATCAGGAAGACCAAGTCCAGAGTCAGAAACGAAGAAGATGACCTCAGAAATGCGGAGGACGAGTGCAAGGAACTTTGAGAAGCACCAAGGGAAAGAGCAATGACATCAGAGCCGTGTTTTTACCCGCGGGTAATAGCTCTTTCTGGAAGAGACACCACAACAGTGAAACAGAGACTCTCATGAAAGATACCCACCAAGAAAACCATCCTGGCCAAAGACAGATTTGCAACCGCCAGTCGAAGGACTCCTTGAACAGCACGCAAAGGTGCGTGAAGATCCAAGCCTAGAGATGTCCCAATGTAAAATGATATTTTCAAGGGGAAAAAAAAACTCTACCCACATCCAAACAGGAAAAACAAACAGGTTACCTACAAAGGATGGGAAGTCACTGAGTCCTGAGCAGAAGATACAGTCCACAGAGGTGATACGCGGAAGACAGTCTCCACAGCTGTGGTCAAAGGGAGCAAATCTCAGTGGAGCATACCTGCTCATCACGGCTTTAGAGAGCAGCATGTTACCAGGGTCCTGACTCACAGAGAACCCAAAGCCCCAGAACAGCAAAACACCTGACCAAAGTCAGGAACAAAACAAGCAAGTCTACTCCTCAGTCTTCATTTTGTTGGATTGCTTGTTTGTTTTTTAACATTTCAGGGATGTTCTAGCTGACTCAGTGAGAGCACGGAAAGTGCTCACTTTTGGAAAGAAAGAGACCAAAGACTAAGAATGCGCTGTTCCCACAAAGGAAAACACCAAAGATCCATAAACCTGGAGAGATGTTCAACCTCATTACTCATGAGGAAAACGCAAAGAATGAGGTCACCAAAAATTAACAGGACTGATGGCATCCAGTGTCCACAGGGTGGGGGATTCGTGTGTTGTGGTCACTAACGGTCTTTCTGGACAGGACTCTGGGCATGTCCAGGACGATTTAGAATCTTCACCCTTCTCCCTGCTAGGAGGCCCCTCCACTCCCCAGGAACGCCTGTACGTGCGTACAAAGACCCATGAACGTGGTGTACGGAGTGACAGAACTACCAAAGGACCATCTGCAGGGAGGCTGCTGGCATCCCATCTCAGGCACCCTATCCACCATGGGCACCCTGGCCCCACCCCAGTCCTCCGCTCCCCCTGGCTCAGAACACAGCCCCAGTCTGCACGAGGGTCTACAGCTCTACGAGGCCTCCCTGGCTGCCTCCGGAGAATCTCCTGCTGTGGCCTGCCTCCTCGGCCCTGACACTGAGCTCCAACCCCAGGGACTTTGCACTTGCTGCTCCGTGGTGCCCACGGGACTCATCCTGCAGACAGCTTGTCCATCCTGCACAAACAGCACTGACTTCTCCCCTACCTGCCCCCACATCCCCCGCCTGGCTTCCTGGCCTCCATGGGGCTGACCGCTGGACTCCACCTGATCTGCTGGAGCTTTAGCTGTCCTCTGCTGTATCCCCGGAGCCCAGCACGTATGGTTAACGACATAAAGCCTGGGACATCTGTGCTAGGGGATACTAAGTACCTACTAAAGACAGGGAGACAAGACACATGGATAGAGGGAGCTTCTAGGACACAAAGGATCAAGTTATGGAACAATAAAGAACAACAACAGTGGGACAGACAGCATATAGGCAGGGCTGGACACCGTCTTCTGTTGATTAGCTCACTCCTTCAGCACATGGCGCTTCGGGCTGGTGGACATCAGAGAATGGGACGGACGTCCTTCCTGCCCTTCTGAGCTTACGTTCCAGTGGGGAAAACAGATCATCCACAAGGGAATGGCATAGACAGTAGGAGAATGCTAAGCGCCACGGGGAAAGCAACAGAGCAGGGGATGAGGAGTGTTGTGCGGGAGAGGCTGAGAGCGCCGCCAGAGAAGGCGAGCGTACGGGCACCATCTGACCTTGTGCCTGAGCCCCCGTGTGTGGTGCTGATTCACAGCCCCTTGACCTCACTCTCCTGCAGGCCTGCGGCCACGGCGGGCTATACGCTCACCTGCTCCTCACGGCTTCACACCTGGGGCAGCCCAGAGGCTCTGGCCGTGCTGGCCACATGTGGCCTTAGATGAAGCCCGGCACGATGGGGGTGGGCCCTTGCCTCCCCAGCTGCTGCCAAAGGGCCCAGTGAAGCAACTGGCCGGGAGGGAGAACACACTCTCCCGGGGTGAACTCTGGCCGTGGGGGATGGGAGAGAGGACAGGTCAGCAGGTAAATCCACCCCTCCATCCCTCCCTGGGATGGATTTCGGAAGCTCTTCTTTCTATCCTTCCTTCTTTGTCCTTGTCTTTTCTGATGAGCTTTTTGATGAGGCCCCTATGGGCTGAGAGACCACCCTGCATCCCAGCCTTCTCTACTTGCCTATTCCCTCATTCTTGCTGCCTGAGACTGCACCTCCCAGTGAAATGCTAGCCGTAAGTGTCAGCCCAGACTCTGCTTTTAAGAGAACCCAAGCGAAGACAAACTGAAGAGAATGAAAGAGTGGGCCAGGAAGGTGCTGGACGAAGAATATTCTAGGCTGGGCGGGGGGGGGGGGGGGGGCAAGAATAAAGGTCCTGAGGCAGGGGCATTTGAGGAAGATGGACCAGTCTGGAGCAGAGTGGGCAAGGCAGAGGAGGGTGATATGGGGCACCTCACAGGGGCAGAGGCAGGACTCTGGCTTTATTCTGAGTGAGATGGGAAACTGAGTTCTGTGCAAGAAGATCTGACTTAAACTCTAACAGGGTTATAGGGTGGACACAAGGTGGAAGCAAGGAGACCTCTTAGGGGTCTCCAGTTGAGTAGTTGCCAAGGGGCTGCCCCAAGGGGGGCGAGGGCATTCTCTCCCTCCCCAGTACCCTGCACATCATCCATCTCATCTCACAGCCCTCCCCAGACAAGCAGCCTCTGTGAGTGAGATGTGAAGGCTGAGGGGTTACGTAGCCGCCCTGGATGGTAAGGGCATCAGCGGGTTCCACTGCTTCCTGGCCCTGTGATCTCGGGCAAGTCCCTGAGCCTCCTGTGCCTTGTTTCCTCCTCTAGCGAGGTGGCAGCACCCCTGTCTCTCGGGGGTTGCTGGGAGAGCTCAGTGACAGTGTGTGCCAAGTGTCTGGAATGCAGTCGTGGCCGACAAAGGCTGAGCTTTCATCATCACTGCCAATCACTGCAGGAAAACAGACGGGGTAACAAAATAATTTTTTTAAAGAAGATATTTCACTGCCACCAGAGCTGTCTCTGGCTTGTGTTTAAAGGACAAGGAGCTCAGCTAGCCACCCCCAACTCAGGCAATAAAGACATTCCCTGGAAGGAGGCATCGCACACTTCGCTTCCATGCACGCCCCAGGGGCTTGTCTCTCAGCTCCTCAGAGAACTCCCAGCTTTGCTACCCTCCCGGACCCTGGGAGCAAGTCTGAGTAGGATTCATTGAATAGAAGTCACAAGATTACCTTAGGCAGAAGATAAATCTTTGCAAAGAGGGCCAGACAAGCATGGCAGAAATGTGAAACAACAAACCAACCAAACCACCTGAAACTTCATCATTCCAGAAACTGCATCGCTCAGCACCACTGGCTCTAATGGACCGACCTTATTTTGCCAAGTTGACAAAACCAACTTGCTCATCAAAGCAGGCTTTGCCTCCTGCCTTCCACAAAGGTTTATGGAGCAGCGGCTTGTGCCAGCACTGCCAGGACCCCGGGGATCCCTGGGCAAACCTGTTTCCACCCCCGGGAAGAGGTGCTCATAGTCTGGGGCACCAGGGGCCCCAGAAAGGAAAGGACAGCCAGGCTGAAAAGGGGGCTGCTGGGGAAGCTGGGGTGCACCTGTCCCTAGAGTCCCCTTGCTGCCCCCCGGGCAGACGTCCGCCCTCTGGCTCTGCCCCAGAGAATGGGCAGACTGAAGGGAGGGAGCTAAGCTTGGACCCCGCTGCTGGTCATGTGACCACGCCTTACTAGTGAGGGTTGCCTTGACTGGACACAGGAACATTTAGAAAGTACAGTCCACAATGAGATCATAGTCTGGGGTGGGCCTCCCAATGATACGGGAGGGGGAGGAAGTGGGAGGGGGCATGGAAGGAGGGGGGCTGAGAGCCAGCTCGTTAAAGCCGGCTGATGAGTTCATGAGGGTTCATTATGCCATGCTCTCTACTTTCACATGTATTCATAGTTTCCATGATCAATAGTGGAAAACACTGGGAATGAAAGCACAGCCTGGTCCTCAGTTCCACCCTCCACTACCACCGCCAGGACTCCGGGACAGGTGAGGGCTTCTCACGCTCAATGCCCGTGACCCGAAGGGGGATTTACCACATTTCTTTGTGGAAATCAGAAGTCGGTGTATGTGTGGTTCAATCGCTTGAGGTGATCAATTTTTTGAAACAGAAGTATAAGATCCAGAGAAGTCTTCAATCGATCTATGCCCACAAACTGAGTACACTGGTGTACCTAGCACCCAGCTCTGGAAGCAGAACCCTACCAGTCCCCGAGGCCTCTGGTGGCCCTCCAGCCATCATGCACCCCCAGGGTCACCACCAGCCTGACTTCTGACAGGCTGGTGAATTCTGTCTGTTTTCACACTTTACAGAACAGGGCTCCATAGTGTGGACTCTGTGTCTCAGAGCCCATGGTATTTTATAGCCCCAAATATTGTAACGTGTTTGCTCCTTCCTGGTAGGAGCCAATTCCCTGAGGCCAGCCTGCTGTAATCTGGAGAAAATGTTTGTCCTGCTAAATAAACACCCGCGCTCTCCATGGCAACAGCTGGGTAACTGAGGAAAACGCCGTCCAAATATGGAAGGGAAGAAGGCAGGAGAGATGCATGTCTCGGCCTCACTAAGACTCCTTTGGATTCTCTCAACTCTGTTTCCAAAGCCTCAAATACGCATAAGCGTGAGATTTCAAACAGCGATAAGGCAAAAACGTCAGCTTCCTGGCTTCAGCATCTAGGGAAGGAGCTAGTCTGGGTGCCCATGAACACCTAAGCTGTTCCCACTATTCCCTGTCACCCGGCAGGAGCCCCCGGAGCCCCCAGGGCCACTCAGGACTGGCACCCCCTCCACGGCTGCCTGCCTTGATAATGCCCATGACCGGTCCTCGCTGCCCGCTCACCTACTGCTTCTGATTCCCTCTAGACTAGGAAGCACAGTAACAAGCTTGTTACAGACGTGGGGCTTAGAGAGTTCAAACCACAGGCTAAAAAAGTAGCTCAGGGGGCGGAGGCTCCTGTCCAGACCCCCCTGACTCTCTGCTGGGTCTGCAGGTGGGCCAGCTTCCCAGGGGGTGGGGGCACAGAGCAGATGCACAGTGGAGGGGTTATGTGTCTCCTCTTAGTTTTGCCCATGAAGGCAGTTTTCAGCGTCCCTCTCTTCTTTTGACTAAATGCCGAGAGGTCCTGCCAGCCACTCAGTGACCCAACAGAGCCTGTGGTTGCTGAGGCCCGGTGAAGTTACATCACCACTTAAAAAAAGAGCCATGCCCACCAGTGTTTTTCTGAAAGTTGAGTGTGTGCATGAGAAACAGCACAAATGAGGGGAACCTTTGCTGCTTCCTTCGAAGCATGGCAGATGTACCTCACAGGGGAACGTCATGTGACCTAAAGTCACATCAGACACCTCTGTCCCCTGCGCAGGGGCCTGAGGAAATCATCCATAGAGTAACCAGAATCCAAAAAGTCCCGGGAGATTGCCCAATCTGAGCCCTGCCGTGCAGATGAGGAAACTGAGGCCCAGAGGGGTGGCTGAGTCACGCCTCTCTGCCCAGCACCCCAGCCTCCACAGAAAGCCAGGCTGCATCAGTTCTGTACTGGTGAATCACACCAAGATGCCGGTGACAGATAACTGTGGACACCCACAGTGCCATCCCGGCGCTGGCATATCACAGAGCTTCCACTTAAGAAAAGAGGAGCCCCTTTCCTCATTCTACTCATACACCTTACAAGAAGTGATTAACCTTGTATGCAAGAACTCAAATTTCCAGTTAAAGCCCTCACATAGAGCCCTGTTCATTCTCAGCCAAACGCAGCCCGGGGCAAGAAACCCCAAATGGGGCTAGAGGGTGGGGTGTCTCCCCTTTGCAGCCAGGGAGAAGGCAGTGGCCCCCAGGATCAGACATGGGAGGTGAGCAGGATTCATCGAGGGGCTTCTACCATGGTGCTGGGGTTCTTGACATTTGGGGGACCTGGGGCTCCTCCCCCAAATTCTAGCCCACTCAGATTCAGCACCCAATTGCAGGCTTTTGCAGAACCTCTGAAGCTCATCCTGACCCAGATCAAGACCCACAGGATGATGGAAGGACCTTGGAGACAACCAGGGCCTGGGCCTGGTCCTGCCATAGTGTATGCCCAGCAGGTATCAGGGGCTCAGTTTCCTAATCTGTCAAGCCAAGGTATTACCCTGGATGATTTCCAGGGTACCTTCTGGCTCTGTTGTATGAATCAGCTTTCCAAACTGCTTTCTTTTGTGTAGGTTACAGAAACTCTGGCAACCGGGTTCTCATCCCTTACCTGGCCTTCCTGGAGCACTTAAGCAGGCCACTACCCGCCCCTGGTCCATGTCCGGGCCTTGGCAGCCAAGGTACACCCTCAAAAGATGGTGTGATTACTGCATCACAAAGTGGGATCCCCTTCTCCTCAGTCTGGGGTGAGGGAATAAATACAGGGAGGTCCAGGGGAGGCAAAGGGGGTGAACCTTGGGTGGGACCTCCCTGCCCACAGGGTTCTAGGCCTGGCTTGGAACAGGAACTTTCTTGTCTCTCTGCTCACCCAGTCCACAGGACCCGTGGGCTGTCCGGGTAACGCTCCTAGACCAGTGCCCATCAATGGCCCTTCCCCAGCCTGAGACTTGGCTGTCTGGCCTCAGAGCAGGAAACCAGCTCCCCAAGGGGTCCTGCATCTTCCCAGGGACAGTTGCACTGAACCTCAGTTGCCTTAGTCTTCCCGGACCCTCGCCCCATGGGGCGCAGGGAGGAGTGGGAGGGTCCAAAGAAAATCATCTAGAGAAGGACAGCCCCGTGTGGTAGTCACTCAGTAGCTCCATGACCTTACACAAGTTACCTAACCTTTCTGGACCTCAGTTTCTCCATCTGTAAAATGTGGATAACAGTACTCACCCCACCCCACCCCCAGGCCGGTTTTAAGCGGAGAAGGAGTCACATGGCAGAAAACTCTGGGATCACGCCTCAGTGGGCTGCAGGAGCGGCCGCCGCCCGCCGGGAGCCCGTCCGCCGGACCCCAGACCGCCGGGCCCAAGGCCCAGCGGGGCGGTTACGTAACCAGCCAGCCGGGCTGCCGGACCTCAGCCGGCGCCCCAGCCTGGCGCCCGCCGGCCCGACTACCCACCCCGCCCGCCGCGCTGCGCCCTCACCGAGCCGCGTCCCCTCCGGTCCGCGCGTCCGTCCGCGCGTCCGTCCGCGCGTCAGTCCGTCCACCCCGCCGCCGCCGCCAGCCGCCCGTAGCCCGCAGCGCCGCCGCCGCTGTCACATAGTGGAAAACGTGACTGCGCGCGCCGTGCCCGCCCCCGGCTGCCGCTATTGGCCGAAGCGCAGCCTCATCTGCATACCGGGGGGGCCGGACCTGCGAGCACCGCGTGTCCATTGGCTGCAGCGCCCGTCGCTCTCTTTACATAAGACGCACATGGAATTCCATGTTCACCGCGTCGGTTCCTCAATGAAGACGCGAAGCGCTCGTACCCCCTCCTCGTCCTCCCGCGTGGTCCCTTCCACTTCCGGCCTCGGCATCTTCCATTCAAGACTGCCGGCGTCCGCGGGCTTCGGGAGCGCCGAGTGGCGCGTACCACCGCGGGCCCGGGGGAGCTGGGCGCGGGCGGGGACCGGCTCCGGGGCACCTCGGTCCGGCCGGCCGGGCACCGAACGCTCGCTGAGGCCCAGGCCCTGGAAGGCTGCCACGTTCGGCAACGGGCCCGAGGCGCGCCCCCGCGAGAGACTCCCTGCGGACTCTTTCATTCACTCATTACCATTCATTCATTTACTCACTCCCATTCATTCTCCACTGGGCGCTGAAGCTGCCCGGGGACCGAGCCGAGGCCGCGGGGCAGGAGCGCCCGGTGCAAGTCCAGCGGGCCTCCGAGCTCCACGCTCGTTCCACGTCTGCCGGGACGGTCAGCTTCCAAGTGGCCTTTCTTCTTTTTGAGATCACGTGTCGCAATTTTTGATTCAGCAAATAGGGTCATTTTTACCAGGAGGAGGTACAAAAGAAATAAATGAGGTGCTCCCAACCACGTCATTAGGGAAAAAGGACCGGCTCATTCCTGAAGAGGGAACGTAAATAGTCGTTTGGGCGGTGTGGATCATAGATTAATGAAGGCCAGAGTTATCCGCAGAGGGCCCGCGGAGGACGCGGCGCTTGAAGATGGGCACCGAAAGGCATTTGGAAAAGGAAGGTTTTCAGAAGGCACAAGCCCCAGAGACACACGGGCCAGGGGCGGAGGGCTCTGGGAGACGGTGCTGGATCTGGAGCATCCTGGCTGTGGCCATTTTTCTTTCAGTAAGCATTGTCTGGGGCCGGTCAAGCCCGAGGTTTCTGTTCAAGGCACCAGGAGACAGTGGAACTTCCTCTCAGACCGGCTGGAGGCTTGAGACCTGCTCGTAGGACATGAAACAGCATGCAGCCTCCAAGGCAGCTCAGCTGCAGCAGGCTCTGAGAATGCAGGGCCCCAGCAGGGACGGTGGGCTGGCTGGGCTCTGAAGGGCAGAAGGGGCCTCTGGCATCTCCCTCCATTGGTCCTGTTCTTCCTGCGGGCAAACCCACACTCAGGACCTCCTGTGTTGGAGCCACTTCTTTCCTTCTCCTTGACAAGATGTGTATGCAACTTTGTCAGACCCAGATGCAAACTGGGGCAAATAAAGTTCATCAGGACAGCCCTTCCCACAGAAGCCCTGGGAGGCCTGCTGTGTGGCTCACACTCCAAGGTGATAGTGGCCCTCCTCCCGTTTCTCTGACACTGACACCTAGACACCCTTCCCGCCCCCTCCCTAACACACACACACACACACACACACACCAAGCAAATCCAGGCCCAGCTGCACCCTGCACACACCCAAAGGCCTTTTGTTTCTTCATGTACATTGACGTCAATGGTGAGCTCCATTGTTCTGGAAACAAGAGTAAACAGCTCATCCACATCACACAGAGATTGTTCTCCTGCTCAGCTTTTCCTTGCTCCTGCTCCATATTCAGTCTGTAGCCTAATGTCACATTTCCTCCCTAAATTTAGCCTTTTCTATTTCTACCCATAAATCTGGTAGAAAGATGTTGAAACCCATTATATAAAAAATTACAAAAAATGAGGCACCTGGGTGGCTCAGTCGGTTAAGTGTCTGCCTTCAGCTCAGGTCATGATCCCAGGATCCTGGGATCGAGCCCCACATCGGGCTCCCTGCTCTGCGGGGAGTCTGCTTCTCCCTCTCTCCCCTGCTCATGCTCTAGCTCTCGCTATCTCTCTCTCTCTCATAAATAAAATCTTTTAAAAAACATAAAATAAAAAATTACAAAACATCATGGACCTCTAGAACCCTTCAGAACCTAACCATACTTTCAGGGTCTTACAAATAGTTTTTTTTTTTTTTTTTTTTATTCTTGTTATTGGGAACTTTCATTCACTCCACAAATATTTGTGGAGACCTAAGTGTTGGGGGGTATGCAAAATGTATCTCATTGGCTCATTTGTTTGCAATGTAGAAGAGGTGATCCCCTAGGACCAGGCTAAGCCACGGGGGCGTTCTCACTGAACTGAGAATCCTGAGGGTGTTTGTGTGTGTGTGTGTGCGTGCGTGCACATGTTGGAGCACTAAAGTGGTGGTGGGGAATGAATCCTTTCCTGGTCAGCCTACATTGACCTAGTAATGTGTTGGGTTAGCTGTCACCTCTGACACAGAACCCTTGGCCAGGCAAATTGCTGTTAGCACTAAAGGAGGTAGCCTGGGGGCAGGGTGGTAAGCCAGTTTCCCCAGCTGCCCGGGGGATGCTGTTAGTGGAAGGAGTTGGCCTCTGGTGTCAGCCTTCATCCTGCCTCCCAGCCAAAGGCTGCTTTGCCCCTGCGCCCAGTCCAGTTCTACCAACCTGTTTCCGCCAGTGGGCCCGGCCCAAGTCAGCCCTGCCCCTCCATGCCCAGGCCCTGCCTGGAGGGCCCCTCTGCACCTGGGGTTCACCCTTCTGTAGAGCCGCTCACCAGCCCTCTCCTCCCCTCACGCACTCAGTCAGCCAGCTGTGTCCTGAGCAACTAGTATGGGACAGACACTGTGTTGGCCAGACGCACCTGCCGTGGTCAGAGTGGACATTCCTGCCCCGTTCCCCATCTGAGGGAGAAAGCGCTCCATGTTTCACCAGGAAGTACGATGTTCGCCTTAGGTGTTTATCCGTTTTATAGATGGCTTTGTCAGAGAGAGAAGGTTTCCTTCTCGTATAGTTCCCTGGGAGGTTTGTGGTGGTTGTTTTAAATCTTACACAGGTACATTGGGATTTTAATCGATAGCAATGATTATTATTTTACAGTAACTCCTCCAAGTTAATCTATTTTTGTGGATCTGCAAATAATTTAAATCACTGTAGCTTTGTCTCTACTAGATAACAACCTGTATAGACTTGCTTACTTCATTATTGTGATTAAAAACAAAAGATAGAAATGAATGAAGGGGTGCCTGGGTGGCTCAGTCGTTAAGCGTCTGCCTTCAGCTCAGGTCATGATCCCAGGGTCCTGGGATTGAGCCCCACATCGGGCTCCCAGCTCAGCGGGAAGCCTGCTTCTCCCTCTCCCTCTCCTCCTGCTGTGTTCCCTCTCTCACTGTGTCTCTCTCTCTCTGTGTCAAATAAATAAAATCTTTAAAAAAAAAAAGAAATGAATGAAAATATTAGTGCCCAAGATTCTGCTTTTTTTTTTTTTAAAGATATTATTTATTTATTCCTCAGAGACAGAGAGAGAGAGAGAGAGAGAAGCAGGCTCCCAAGGAGCAGGGAGCCCGATGCGAGACTCGATCCCAGGACCCTGGGATCATGACCTGAGCCGAAGGCAGACGCTTAACCATCTGAGCCACCCAGGCGCCCGATTCTGCTTTTTTTACGTTGTCAGCTTCTCCTTTATTTCTGTAGGAATCCAGTGATTAGATGTGTACCCAACTGACTTCTCTTATTATTAGCTTTCTAAAGAAAAGACATGGTTTTAACTGAAACCAAAACACTGTTGGCTAGCCTGTCACTTGAGAAAGGACTAAAACTTCAAACTTCCTGGTCATGAGGCCATTAAAAGAAAACCCAAGGACTGAGGTGAGAAGAAAAGTGTCCCCTCTGGGCTGGGAGGTGGGGGCGGCGTGGGCAGGTTGAGGTGTAGCCGGATCTTTGCCTCCGGACCTTGAGGGCTGACTTAGGGGTCAGCTGGTCTCTGGCAGCCTGAGCGCCTCCCCCACCCCCTGAAGGTTCTGGGCCACCAATATCCCTCAGTCTCCTGGTGGGGCCCAAGGAAAGATGGC
The DNA here is from genome assembly GCF_004348235.1 of Phoca vitulina. NCBI lineage: Eukaryota > Metazoa > Chordata > Mammalia > Carnivora > Phocidae > Phoca > Phoca vitulina. The sequence continues at coordinate 3,186,918 of NW_022589704.1, read as the reverse complement.
ATTCCGACAAGGCCACTTGTGTACAAGGTGACCCCATGTCCGAGGTGCCTCTGTCTTCAGAGGGTGGAAGTCTCTCTCCTTGGTTGGCAGGCCACGCTACTGGACGGTGCAGGCCCGCCGTGGGGCCCCGAGGCTGTCAGGTCAGTTTGGTTCGGCCAACGGTGTTGGGGTTGGCTCTCAGGGGTCGCCCGGGAGGCATCCCCCGACCACGGAGGTCCTGGGGCAGTGTCAGGAATTAGGGGACAAATGAGGCCCCTCCCCAGCAGGGCGTCGGGTCCTTCAGGAGGCTGAGGTCTGGGCTGCATGCTCGTGGGTGGGCACGGGCCTCGGGACGCCCCTCGCCTGCGACAAGCTGTGAGTCAGCACGTGCTTACCGTGTAAGGCACCATGCTGGGCGCTTCACGCGTGTGCTCTTATTTAACCCTCACAACTCCATAAGGACTGTGTCCAGGTCCCCACTGTCCCTTTGCAAAGACACCCTTGATGTCACCATGCACCGAGGAATCGTGTGGAGTCGTCTTACATCACCAAGGAGAGACAACCTTTGTCTATGGAATGATCTCATGGCCACCTGCCCGCCCCGCCCTTGCGGGGTCTGGGAACCAGGTGACCAGAGTCCAAACTCCAATGTCCCTCTGGTCCCCTGAACATCCTCCCCACCCAAAATCTCTCTCTATGACGTGGCTGGCCAGGTGCTGCCTGAACCCTCCTAACTCCTTTTCAAATAGCTAAAGGACTCACAGGTGTAGACAGCTGGGATGCAGGTCTTTCATTGGTTCCTAACACCCACCACATGTCTATGCAGCCATGCTGATTCACAGTGCCCGTCCTGGGATGACAGGGCCCTGTGAATTCTGCCTCAGTCTCTGCCTGTAGGTTTTTCCTCCAGTGAAGTCTATCCTGTGCCTCACAGTATGTTACCTGCCATGTTTGCCCTGATTCACTGGCTTCTCCTGGCTGCCCAATGTGGAAAAGATACCACTTGTCCCCAGACCAGAGCTTTTGGGAAGGAACAAAAGGGTTTGACTGGATCACTCTTAGGGTGGGAGCCACCCCCTCTAGGGGTGGTTGGTGGGTCACTGGGCTGAGGTGCAAAGGCAGGAGCCCAGGTGCAAAGGACTGAGCCCAGGTGCAAAGGCAGGAGCCCGGCAGCCTCAGGGCACACAGTGGTCCCGCAGCGAAGGAGAGCTTGGGGAGAGGGCTGCCGCAGGCCCATCTCCTTGCTCCTCAATAAGTCAGGCCCTATGAGGGAGGAGGAGGGGAAAACAGGAGACCCCCACCCCCGTGGCACTATCAAAGCTGCTGTGGCCCCAAGAGACCTTACGGGTGGGAGTATGCAGCTGCTCTGGGGAGAGATGGACTCCCCCTGGCATTGCCACCACCAGCACCCGGGAGCTCTCCGAAAGCCTGTTTGTCCGCAAGATGAGAGGCCATATCTGTTCCGCCGAGCAGAGCGAATGGCAGGTGGTGGGGACCAACCCAGGGCCTCTGCCAGAGTCAGTGGTCTGGACCAGCTTGCATTCCTGCCTGCATCTTGGAAGGAGTACTCGAGGGAATTTGGCATACCTGTCCTGGGCAGTTCCCTCAGGCTGCGGACAGAAACTAGGACACCCCACGGAGGCCATGAGACCCCGAGAGAACTGGTGGGGGTCCAGAGAGACCCCCTGACACCATGCTCTGGACTCAGAAAGCAATGGATGATTTCATTTTGGGCTCTGTTCCTCAGGAGGTGGGCTAGGGATGGGATGGTCCTCCTGGATCTCTGCCTCAGATAGGAAAGGGGAGCAGAGCAGGGAGGACCTGCCCTTCTCCCAAGCTGTGTGCTGTGGCTTGGGAACAAAGTGCTCGGAGAAGGGAAAGGATGGCCTGCCAAGCCCTGGACTCTGGGGGGCTGGCTGACCCAGGGGGGTGGGCTAACAGCAGCAGTAGGTTAGGGGCTGTGGAGGGAGGGGGGATGGTGAAGACGAGGGGGAGGGACACGTGGAAGACTGAGGGTCCCTAGGAGATCAGAACCTGTCCTTCTCACCTGTGAGGCCCACCCTGCAAAGCTTCTAGCCCCTCTGAAGGACTCAGCAGCTGAAGCAGAAGAGCCAGCCCCCCACAGTCTGACAGGATCAAACTGGCATTCCGGCAGGGAGTGCTGGCGCTTTGGGCCCACCCAGTCCTCGCCCGGCCTCTCTGCTCCCTGGATCAGTCCTGGGAACTGAGCCGAGAATGAGGAATGAGGCCCTGACTCCTCTGCTCCCTTCTGGGGGATCTCGGACAGTGTGCTCCCATCCACAGTGCCAGAGAGGGGAAGGGTCCCAGACCATCTGGCGCTCGCCGGACCTCAGAGCCCAGCGAGCTGTCACTGTCACCCAGAAAAGTCACTGTCATAAATGCTATTGGGTTCTTCCCACCTCTCCTCCATGAGCACTGTGGGGCAGGCTTTACCCTTAGCCAGTGAGAGGCAGGAGGCTGCCAGCCCATCCATTCCTGCCCTTTGCCCTCTGGCGGGCAAAGATCCCGAGCATGGTTTCTCACTCAGCCAGACCAGAGAAGTCCCATAGGCCGAGCACATTAACCTGATGAATGTCTGCTTTGTCCCACGTGGCCATCAGTAAGCAGAGGCCACATGAAAAGTGCCTCCTCTTGCATTTTCCTCCCTTGTCCCTCACTCTCGCTGCCTTGGGATTGCACCTCCAGATTAGAGCATTCATCCTTAAGCCTATCTTGAGGCTCTGCTTTCTAGGGAATCCACACTAATACACAGGATACTGAAAATGGTTCTAGAAAGCAGACTCTCAGGGGTTCATTCTGAGCTTGAACGGTCTACCTGTCTACAAGCCACAGGGGCCCCACTCCTTGTGCTAAGTGGGACGGCAGCAACCAGGGTTCAGCCTTGGCCCGTGTTTTGCATGGCCCTTGAGCTAAGAATGGTTTTTACATTATTTAAAGGTAAAGGGGAAAAAAGAAGGCCAAAGAATATGCTGCAGAGATCATACAAGGCCCACAAAACCTAAACTATTTACTATCTAGCCCTTTACAGAAAAAAATTTGCTGACCGCGGTTAGGAACCCACCATGCAGTGGAATAGCTGCGTTGCAATGATGTAAGTTTTCCCCGGTGGTCAGTTACGATGGGGACATGGCAGAGAGCCAGGCACCGAGGGACCAAGAAGATGCGGGACTGCAGGGGGCCACGACCGTAATGATGCCAATCACAGAGAAGGGCGGCTCCCTGTGTGCGTTCTGGAGACCTCGAAAAACAAATGATAGGCTTGCGACAGTTCAGTGCCCAACTCAGACAGGGTCTGCAAGCCCGAGGCCTCTATGGCAGCTCAGCAAATTCCCATCTTCTGCAGCTGCTAGGGAGACTATCGGAACCCAGGCGAGACTCTGATTACAAGACTCACAGAGCTACAAAGCAGACCCCAAGCCACAGCCTTGACAGGTCCCCTGTACAAGGTCAGCAGTCAGACGGGGAATGATCCTGGACCATGGATGTGGGCAACTGGAGAGATGAGCTGAGGATTTCAAAGCCCCAGGTTCCCAGGAGCCTCCTAGTTGGCAGAAGCAGTGCTCCTACCTTGCCGGAGAACAGATCGTCCTTGCTGGACGCCTCACCTGGAGCAGGTGCCTTGCAAAATGATGCTTGTTCTCAAGACTTGCCCTCCGCCCCGCCCACCCCCCCGCCCCGCCTTTGATTCTAGGCCTATAAAGAAGGTCGTGTGTTAGCAGAGCTAGAGGAGAATTCACGGCCTAGGGGCACTCATCTGTGACTTATTTTTTTTTTTTTAAAGATTTTATTTATTTATTTGAGAGAGAATGAGATAGAGTATGAGAGGGGGGAGGGTCAGAGGGAGAAGCAGACTCCCCGCTGAGCAGGGAGCCCGATGCGGGACTCGATTCCGGGACTCCAGGATCATGACCTGAGCCGAAGGCAGTCGATTAACCGACTGAGCCACCCAGGCGCCCTCATCTGTGATTTAGAACTCCGTGTTTTGCCAGGACACCAGGAACTGGTTCTAATCATTTCTCGGGATGACTCCAGCGAGTGTGCTAGTAAAAGCTTAACAGCTGACTCTCTGAAGGGGAAAAATTTTGTAGCATTTGCCAGTTGTTATGGTGTAAATACCCACACTGTGGCCAATTTCACGCTACCAACGTGACTCTGTTAGGAAAGAGGCAATGCCTACGAGGACCAAGTGCGTGCAGAGAGGGGCCCGCCTCGCCTCCGCCTGGGCCCAGTCTGACGTGACCAACAGCCTTGCTGTGGAAAACAGTTCGGGTTTGCTCAGTTACAAGGAGAGGTGGGTCTCCCAAAGTTCAACCCCTACAAGACCGTTGTTCCAGACTACTTAGTTGATTTGAAAAGGGGCTGTTGTTAGAAAATAATCTCATTAAAGTTTTCACTGCCAACGGTATTTCTGAGTCATGGAGACCTCCAGCTTCCTGTGTGAGGAACCCGCTGTCAGTCAGTCCGGGGAGGGTTTCGGACAGCGGCTCTCGAGACATTATTTGTGGCAGAAACAGGCCGGTCCTCAGACAAGGTGCTCCTGCTCCCGTGGCCTTAAAATCTGCCGTCAGCAGAAAGGAGGCTACTCAAGTCTCTGACCCCTGGGCGAGGGTCCCGCTCACCCAAGTGTTGGGATAAGTCATCAGGGTTCCAGTGAGGGGCTGACGGCTGCCAGGCATCCCTGTTTCATCCTTCCGGAATGATCTGGCCCTCCAGACATTTCCAGTCAGCCCGCCTCTCACTGTCCGAGCCTGGAGAGCCAGAAGTCTGGGCAGACCTTGGCTTTCCAGCCCCAAACCGGGATCAGAAGCCAGGAAGAGGTCATGGAAAGTCTCAGTTCCTAACAGCTTGTTCTGCGGTGGCCGGGAGGGTAAGCTCGGCCAGCAGCTGCGCCCGAGTCCCCCCGCCCTTGGTGTGGGATATCAGCCCCAGCAATCCAGTTAATGAGAAGAAAATTCATGAGAAGGAAATGGACCTCCCTTGCAGATGAGGTGCATAACCTGACAGTCTCTGTTTTTAGGGGAGCGTGTTTGTGGGAATATGTGTGTAACAGAAAAACAAAAAGGAACATCAGAACCCTCACAGTGACTTTTCTCTGGGCTGTGGAACATGAATGACATGAGTTTTGTTGTTTCTATTTTTCAGTGCCCTTCATATAGTCCATAACGAGGACTTAGTATGTTACATATATTTGAATATGTGAGCTATGAGTTCTGTCTAACCTGGGGGCGCCTGGGTGGCTCAGTCATTAAGTGTCTGCCTTCAGCTCAGGTCATGATCTCAGGGTCCTGGGATCGAGCCCCGCATCGGGCTCCCTGCTCCGCGGGGAGCCTGCTTCTCCCTCTCCCACTCCCCTTGCTTGTGTTCCCTCTCTCGCTGTGTCTCTATTTGTCAAATAAATAAATAAAATCTTAAAAAAAAAAAAGTTCTGTCTAACCTGCACTTATATATTATAATAAGCATTTCACAATTAGAAAACAATAGCTTTAAATTCTGTAAACTAAGTATAAAATAAAAAATTAACTTTGAATAGGATGTTTAGTGTCTGATGAGACTGGCTTGCTCTGTGATCGGGGCTATATTAACAGAGACGGAGAACAAGGACCCGAGCAGTGAAAAAGCAAAAGCACTGGATTTTTCTCACTGCAAAGTTATTATTTCTGTCTGACTTCTCTTCATTTCCCAGGTTTTGTCTTCAACAATCAGGTAAATAGGAGTTGCATGCTATTTTGAACAACCACCGCTGGGGATTTACCATGCTTATATTTATTGTCCAGATGTTTGCAAAAATACGAACAACTGAAATAGTCTACAGAGCAAAAGTCAGACGGTGAAACAAGGAACAAACTGCAGAAAACAGTCTGATGATGCACGGTGGACACAGCCGTGAGCTCTCGGGGGTGGAGACGCACCGCGGGGTTGAACACACTGGATATTTGGAGGCTTTTAGGAGTCACGGCAAGACACAGATGCTACAGAGGTAAAAAGATAAAATGATGGGCGTGGATATACCTGTGAAGCCAAAATAAAGTCGACACAGTGATATTGGGAAAGACAGAGCAGAATTTGTGTATTTTGGGGTATGTATCTTATGTGTACAACCATATAAAATGTACACGCCAAGGGAGGACACCGGGAGGGAAGACGTAAAAGTGATTTATTTCTGTTGGGGCGGACGCAATGAAAGTGTTGTCCAAGCTCTGTTTCGCTGGTACAAATGATCCAGGGTACAGGTTGTTAATTCCTGTGCTCTCTTTCTCACGTGGATTTAGACGCAAACCAACAGCCTCCTAAGGGTGTTTGTTTAAAGGCCCTGCGCGCGTCGTGAGTGGGATTTCAGGCTGCCACTGAGTAGGGATTTGGTGTGGGCAGTGTGGCGGAGACCCTGGCTGGGCGGGTGGGCTCCCTCTGCCCCACCCGGACCTGGACCCTTTGCAGCCGCTTCCTCCTCTGACGCCCCACAGGCCCCGGGCTTGAATGAGGCCGAAACAGCGCCGCCAGGCAGCACTGGGTGGGGGATGCTTACTGTCGAGGCGGTCACCTGATGAGAAAAGGCTGCCCCTCTCCCAGTGCCTGAGACGGGGACACTGTGTACCCTTGCCTCCCACTCTGGACCCCAGCTTCTGTCCTTGCCCTCCTCTCTGTCCTCGCTCAGGACTCTGGACTTCCAAAACTCAGAACTCATCATCCAGTGGCCCCTTTGAGGCAACTTTTGATGGCATCCATGCCAAGATAATGGAGGCTCTTTAATTCTTAGGGACTAAACTTGGGCTCTAGGTTTAGAAGTGTTCTCCAAATCTGTTTGAAACTCACTGAAAATAAGATTATTTCCCCCTTTTCCAAGGATGAGCTTCACCTCATCCTATCCAGGGGTGTTTTTTTTTTCTTAACCCTTTGATTCCCACGGCTCCCTCTCCTCAATATTCAGGTCATCAAGATTTCAGGCCACATTGATGTAACTCCAGAGATGAGCTGCCCTTTTGCGGACCTGTCCCTGGTGGCTCTGGGCCTCCAGCTGCATGGCCCTGTGTGAGTGTGTGGTGTGTGTGTATGTGTGCTGTGGGTGTGTGTATGTGTGAGGATGCCTATCACCGGGGACCAACATCTTTCATCAGCATCAAAAGATTGACCCATTTTCAGTAACCACCTTCCTGCGGCCCGTGAAGCCTTTGTTTGGTTTGTACGGGAGACCTGAAATGTGTCTCCAGTGGAGCCCGGTTGTGTTTAAGAGACGTGGTGTGAGCTTAGCAGGTGGGAGAGGAATCTCAGCCCTGACTCTTCTGTCGAATCCCACCTCCTTTCTTTCTGGAAAATTTCGAAGACTCTTGTTTCCTTTTTCTCAGTTACAGCTGAAGCCTGTCTTCAGACACAAAGTCCACAGTGGACAGTGGGAATACCCTGAAAGCATAGTCCCTGGTTCCTAACTGGGATTCAGAGCTGGCTGTCGGGCCCCATGCAGGCTCCGAGTCAGCTCTTGCACGCAGCCAAGCCCGTGTTCCCAAAGAGAGCTTCAGGCAAAGACAAGCCTCGCGCACTCAGCATTTGTCCAGAGCCTACTAAGTCCCAGCAAGTTGAATTGTTTTGGGTTTGTTTGTAAAATGTCATTGCACTTGCAATAAAAACAATTGCTTTGATCTCAAAATGTTCCATGCTCCTCTTGCAGGTGGACGCCTGAGTCTCCGGGGTGGACCTGCCTCATTTAGTGGCCACACTCTATGATGTAGCCCCCCTTTCTTCCAGACTCTGGCATTATGCCTCGTATTACCTGTCTTATATTTATCGTAATTGTTGGGCACTTATAAAATTTATCTATTCGGATTGAACAAAGTGAATGTTAAGAGACGTAAGGTTGAAATTATTAGCTAAATATTGCCTTTCTGAAGAAGCACATCAGGCCGGTGCCTCTGTCTCAGTAAGGACCCAGAGATGGGGAAGTTCTCCCTCTTTCAGGGTCATTGAAAGGGAAATGTTCATCAGTTAAGAGCCAGTACCTTCGAGGTGGTCACATATGGTTGCTGAGAGCTGACCCTGGAGCGAACCCCAGCCCAGTCCTGCCATTGACTGGTGGCCCCATGCTGATAAATTCTTGAGCCTCAGTGTTCGCTTCTGTAAAATAGGGTGAAGAATGGGAACTATCCTGAGGAATGCTATCAATTAATTAATTAATTATTATTATTTAAATACTTTATTTATTTATTTGAGAGCGAGAGGGAGAGAGAGAGCATGCATGAGCGGGGGAAGGGCAGAAGGAGAAGCAGGCTCCCCACTGAGCCGGGAGCCCAACGTGGAGCTGGATCCCAGGAGCCTGAGATTATGATCTGAGCCCAAGGCAGATACTTGACCAACTGAGCCACCAAGGCGCCCCTTATTATTATTATTATTTTTTAAAGATTTAATTTATTTATTCCAAGGAGAGCGAGAGCATGGGTGGAGGTGGTGGGGGGGCGGGGGGAGGAGCAGAGGGAGAGAGCCAAAGAGCTGGACACTGGGCTGGGTCTCACAACCCAGAGATCATGACCTGAGCCGAGGCCAAGAGTCGGATGCTTAACCAATGGAGCCACCCAGGAACCCCCTCTGAGGGTTTTTCTTTAAATTTAATTTAATTTTATTTCAATTCAATTAATTACCATATAGTGTATTATCAGTTTCAGAGGTAGAGGTCAGCGATTCATCAGTTGCATATAACACCCAGTGCTCATTCCATCCCGTTCCCTCCTGAATGCTCGTCACCCAGTTACCCCGTCTCCCCCGACCTCCTCCCCTCCAGCAACCTGAGGGTTGTTTTTTAAAAATTAACATGTATAATTGTGGCAAAATACACGTAACGGAGAAGCTACCGTCACACTTGTTTTTGAGTGTACAGCTCCGTAGTGCTAAGTGCATTCACCTTGTTGTGCAAGCGATCTCCAGGACCATTTCCATCGTGTAAGACCCAAACCCTGCCCGCTGAACACTAACTCCCCGTCGCCTCAGCCCCTGCAGACTCTTCTGCCTCTGTGACTTCGACCGCTCCGGGGACGTCACACCCGTGGAATCCTACAGTATTTGCCTGTGAGGGACCAGCGTGTCTCACTCGGCACGATGTCCTCAAGGCTCATCCGTGTTGTAACACGAGGTGTAGCCCTCGCCCCTTCTGCACCGCGTCCCTCAAGGCTGCACCCCTGGCCCACACTCCCTCCCCTCCCTTTCCCTTTGCCCATCAGGTTGGTCTCTGATCCCCCCAAGCTTCCCTGAGTTGAGAACTGGAGCCCCATTGCCCCCACAATTGATTTTGGGTCTGGCCCTCAGCTATTTCTGACCTTCGGCTGCAGGAGACGAGTTTCCCTGCAGGCTGCCAGGGCGGCCCCGGCTCTCACCCTCAGCCTCCCCTGGGCCTCCGTGGATTTGTGCGCTGCCCCAGCACCCTACCACGGCCATCTGAGCCCCGGGTCCTCCGGAGGGCCTGCGTGGCGCCACCTGCTGGACGGCCGTGTGACTGCAGCTCCAGGACCCTGGGGACTTCAGGTCCGCGGTGAGAGTGTTGGGGGAGATCCAGTTCCCAAACCTCAGGTTAGGGGCTGCCTCCTCAGGCGCTTCCGAAAGCACCTCTCTGAGCTGGAGGTCCCCGGGAATGTGGGTTTGCACCCGCACCTCGTCAGCCCTCGAACGTGGAGCAGCCGGCGAGGCAGGCCCCTTGCCGGTGTCCCCACAGGAGCTTAGCCGTGAGGACAGGGACCCGTACCCGTCGTGGAGTGGGCCTCGGTCCCGAGGGGCCCCCGGCGGCCGGCCGCATCCGCCACGCTGGTCTAAGGCTCCCTCCTTGGGGCTCTCGCGGCCGTGTTCCTCGTGGGCCCTGAGACCGCGGGACGGGCTCCCTCTTCCGGAGCCCGCGTCCTCGTGGGGAGGAGACGCTGCACAGCCGGTCACAGCATTCTCAGTCCGTCGTGGCCCGGGGGGGCCGCACAGAGGCCCTGCGAGGCGCAGGTCCAGCGGCCCCTGGGGAGGGGCCCACGCGAGCGGGGGGGCAGTCAGCCACAGGGCAGCAGGTTGGGGTAGTTCAGGTGGGACTCTCCGTTTTTATGTAATTCCAAAGGAAGCTGTGCTCTTGGACTCCTCCCCGAGGCCTGGCTGGTGTGGGAAGGGACGCTCGCAGGAGGGGCTGGGCGCCCGGAGGTGGCCTGAGCGCTCTGGGCCACGCGGAGCTTCCTCCGGGCTTGGGATCCCTCCGTCCCCTGCCCTTGCTGACACCTCCGCTGGCGGAAAGCGCCCCGTCCACACGTGGGCCTTGTCCTCACTTGCTTTTGGAAAGAGCACATAGTGACTGACTTTGGACGCTAGTTAACCAGACTTTGGTGGAAGGGGCTCGCTTGGGACTCTAACAGCAGAGGATTCTTGCCCCTTGTCTGAGAACCAGCCTCCTGTGCAAATAGGATGAAAGCCGTGGTGCGCGCTCCAGGAACCTCCATCAAGCAATTGTTCTGCTGTGTTTTCAGGGATTCAGGGGTCTTCCTGCAGACCCTCAGGCCCTGGGAGACCGGTTTAAGGGAACCCTTGGAATGGGGCTCTGTCCTCGTGCTCTGGGGGGGATTGCTCTGAGTGCTCGCTATTATGGACAGTTGCAGGAAGAGATGTTCAAGCTTATGTAGTTCACATCCTTCACTATCTGGGTGAAGTAAGTGAGGACCGAAGAGGGCGGAACCCACCCAGTTTGCATGGCGGGCTACAGGTAAAGGCTGCTCCAGGTGCCGGCTAATTCCGGAAGGGCCTTCACCATAGCACCTACACAGGTGAACTTCAGTCTTGTAAATGACCCTGTTAGAAGCAGCATACACAAATGGGTAAAAATGGGCACCTGGGACACAGTTTACCAACATGGTTTATCAATACCATGGTTTTCCCTAGGTTCGGGGGGTCTCCTCTGACAACTTTTAACTTTTGTTTTTGATTTAAAAGTTCTTCTTGGGGGGCGCCTGGGTGGCTCAGTCGTTAAGCGTCTGCCTTCGGCTCGGGTCATGATCCCAGGGTCCTGGGATCGAGCCCCACATTGGGCTCCCTGCTCAGCGGGAAGCCTGCTTCTCCCTCTCCCACTCCCCCTGCTTGTGTTCCTGCTCTCACTATCTCTCTCTCTCTGTCAAATAAATAAATAAAATCTTTAAAAAAAAATAAAAATAAATAAAAGTTCTTACTGGGGCACCTGGGTGGCTTAGATGGTTAAGCATCTGCCTTCGGCTGAGGTCGTGATCTCCAGGTCCTGGGATGGAGCCCCAAGTCGGGCTCCCTGCTCAGTGGTGAGTCTGCTTCTGTCTCTCCCCCCACCCCCTACTCATGGTCTCTCTCTCAAATGAATAAATAAAATTCTTTAAAAAAATACATAAAAGTTCGGGGCGCCTGGGTGGCTCAGTTGGTTAAGCGACTGCCTTCGGCTCAGGTCATGATCCCAGGGTCCTGGGATCGAGTCCCACATTGGGCTCCCTGCTCAGCAGGGAGTCTGCTTCTCCCTCTGGCCCTCCCCCCCTCTCATGCTCTCTCTCTATCTCATTCTCTCTCTCAAATAAATAAATAAAATCTTTAAAAAAAATACATAAAAGTTCTTATTTATTGAGAAATAAATCTAAATTACAAGGAGGTATAAAGAAGCAGAAGAAATGTCCCATTATCCCAATTCCCCGATAGTCTCTGAAACCTTGAAATTGCTGGACATATTTACACACACACACACACACACACACACACAGATTCACACTCACACACGTAGACATTTAACATTGCTGAGATCCCATTTTTTACATAACATTAGAGTTTGATTTTTTCATTTGAAATTATGGTATAAACAAACCATATTATTAAGAGCCCTTTGGAAAGAGCAGTTTTAGTAAGAGCATAGTCTGTTCAACATCCAGTAAATGGTTATTGCATGCCTGCATGGGTCTAACAATGTTGAAGGCATAAGGGACTCGCGGGTGAGCAAATCAACCAGGCCCCTCTACTCGTAGAACTCCCTTTCTGGGGGTAATTGGGGTGGGGAAAGAGAAAACAAAAGGGCAGATAGGAATAAAAAAATGACTTTCACAGAGTGGTAAGTACTTTAAAGGAAATAAGGTAAGATGACAGGCTGGGGAATTCAGATGTAGTCTATTTTTGATATTTCTGAGAGGTCACATGTGAGCTGAGACCCAAATAATAGCAAGTTTCCAGCCATATGAAGATCTGGGCGATAAGTGTTACTCTTATTCAGTTAAAGGGACCAGCAAGTGCAAAGGTCCTGAGGCAGAAATGATCTTAGCAAGCTTAGGAAGAAGGTTGTGTCTTCCTTTAGTCCAGGCTCAGTTGGAGAGGAGGGAACAAGGTCTTGCACGCCCGGCCCCTCAGGCTTCACACTATGGTGCCAGTCACCTTCCAGCTTAGCCAGGGCAGCACACAGCAAGGCATTTGACTGGCCCCCCAAACTGGTGCCTTCCTTCCTGAGCCTGCCTGGGAGATCAGTCTTGGATCCAGGGCTGGTGAGGCTGTGTCCAGGCTCTGGGCCACTTCTCCTTTCGCCCAGTCCTTCCCACAGGCTGACCCACATCCTGGGCTCTTCCCCCCCACCCCCTCCCTGGGGGCCTTTGTCTCTGGGAATGTTTGCCTCTCAGGGGAGGAGAGGCAGGGTCTGGAAGCCCCTTGCTTTGTGGAGCTCTCTCTCATGGGGTGAGTCATGGCTTCTGTCATCTCCTTCATTCATTTGGAAATTGCTTATTTCAAGTGCATCTCCTGCCAGCTTTTTATGTCTCAAACGTTCTCTCTACTGTGATTTTCTATAGTTATGTAATCACTTGTCTGTTTTCACGAATGACTCTTTTTATGTTCTCTTTTCCTCTAATCTTTACATGACCCTGAGGTGCTCTGGGTAATTCAGCTACCCGCCCCCACACCGCCAGCCCCCTGAACTGGAGACTCCCTACTGGCCTCTGGGCCCCTCCTGCTCCCCATTCTCCTGAGGTGGTTCCACGTCTCTTTCTTGGAGTCTGGAATCCTTAGCTGGGTCCTGTCCGCCCTGCTTCCCCAGGGCCTTGCACCCCTGCCCCAGTTGGTCTCTGTGTGGAGGGCGTGGACTTGTCTAGGGGCAGTGGGAGGCCTCAGGAGGATGCACTATGTGATGGGGAGCATGTTCCTTTCCAGAGGCTGCCACACGCACTCCATGGCCTGCTTCCCTCAGACAGGCCCTCAGTGGGGTCTGGTGACTCTGCTTCCTTGTCCCAGATCCTCTCAGAGACCCTCTCTCATGGCCCTTGGTCCCAAAGACAGGAGCAAGGCCTGTGCCTGCAGGCCTGCATAGGGCCTCCTTGGCTTACAGGGCTCCCCTGCTTTCCACAAACTGTGGGAGAAACCAGAATCAGGCTTCCCCCTTGTGGGGCACTGGCTGGGATCCTCAGTGGACCTTTGGGGGCCAGAGAGCTCTCTGCGGCCACACCCCCTGTCCTCACTGCTCTGGGTGACTGACCAGTCATAGACAAGCCATTGCTGGTCACGGCTGTCCCGTGGCCCCAGGCCCAGAGGAGGATTCTGTCTAGTGTGAACTTTGGAGGAACGGGGCTAGGTAGTGTCTGCTGGGAAGGCAGGGCACCTGAGGTCAGAGACCAGGGTCAGTGACCTCCCTGAGTTCAACCCCCTCCACCCTTACTCAGGTCCACCCAGCCAGTGTTCAGAGTTCAGAGGTGGGTGCTCCTCATAGGGGCCTCTGGGCTCCCAGCTCAGCCACGGTGGGCAGATCAGGGAAGACGTCTGGGTCAGGACACTTTAGCTCTCAGACACCACAGCATCCTCTGTATGTGGTGCGGCCCCCGAAGGGCTCTACCTGCCCATCCTGTGAGAATGACATGCCACCCCCTCTCTCCCTAACACCCGGAGGGCAGCAAGCTGGTGCAGCTTTGCCTAAAGGCTTAGTCACTTTGGAGCTGTGGGCCAGCCTTCATGAACTAAGGGCCCAGCCCTGAAGAAGGACACAGTCTCACTATGGCCCACCCCCCTATTTAGAAGACTCCCAGGGAAGCCGGAGGCGGGCCAGGCAGTGGCAGGGAAGGGAGGCTACCATTGTTCTCCATGTGAATGTGAAGTATTAGTTTCAGTGTGGACAAGCATGTTCAGAAATGACGAAACAGTTGGGAAACTATTTCATTCTTCTTCATGGAGTTTGATGAACTGTTTGAAAACATTCGTTCTCGGGAAGCAGGACGTGTGTGTGTGTGTGTGATAAAGATAAATATGTGGACAATCAGGAGAACAATGGAGATCTGGGAGCCCCAGAAGGAGCCTGAGTCACGGTGTCCCCCATCACCCTGGACTGTTCCAAGGGATTGAACTGTCCTGCCCCTGCCTTGGGATGAGTCTGGAATGGAGCATCCAGTGCCGAAAGAGAGGGGGTAGTTGGGGAGATACATATGTAGGTGGTGGAGTTTCTAGAAAGTCAGGAAGATTTGACAAGCAGGGGTCAGAGGATGGAGGTGCTGTGGCCAAGGGGGTAGACCTGGAAGCTGGGCTAGTACCTCAGGGCCACCCAGGAGGGAACACGTCTGAGGGTGAAATCTGCTGGGTGCTTTTTCCCCATGGACCACGGAATAGCTCTATCCAGTGAGTGTTGCCAAATTCCTTCCCTTCTGGGTCATCATTCTCTTAGGTGGCTCCTAACTTCTCAGTAAAGTCTCAGACAGGCAGCCTGCTTGCGTGGTGAAGTGTGGGCAGAAGCCAGGTCGGCGCTGCTGGAGGGAGATGAGCTCTGGTGGCTCACCTGGCCTCTGTCCGGGTGACCACAGCTCATGTGGTCCTGGATGCAGCTAGCTGCAGGGACAGTGGTGTTCCCCGGAGCAGTGGACAGCAGAGGACAGTATGGATGGTGCTTACTAGAAGGTACATAGTTCTCCATGAAGTCCCCAGCACCTAGACAGTGCTGAGCACTGTGAACCTTAAAAATAAAACTGTCAGTTATTTTACCAGCAAAAATGGGTTTATTCTGGAATAGCAGAGAATTCAGGGACAAGCACGCTACAGCAAAACCATAGGCAAGTCCCCAGAACAAAGGAGAGAAATTCTCTTTTATAGAGGAAACAGAGAGTTGGGAGGGCGGTTACAAACAAAAAGTCCATGGAAGGAAACTGGGAGCTGGAAGTGGCTTCTCATGGGCTGAGCTGTGACTGTCTCTCATTGGCTGGTCTGTTGCCAACTTTTCTTCCTGTGCCTGGGATGGTAAAATAGTATCCATGTGCAAGGTCCTTCTGTTCCTGTTGGATCTGCAATTGATAACCAGTGCTGGGAATGAGAGCTCCTCCTGCTGGCCTCCTGATTCTATATGGTAAACCATGTTTCCTTTTATTAATTTTCACAGCACACAGCAGTGATTCATTGAATGCCCGGATACGTCTTTATGACTATCTTCACCGAATACATATGAATATCCAATGAGTACATGAAAAGAGTTCAAAATCACAAATCACTAGAGAAATGCAAATTAAAACCATAATAAGATATTATACCACGACTAGAATGACTGAAGTTAAAAAGACGGAAAAAAAAAAAAAAAAAGACTGACCTATCACATCTTGGCAGGAATATGAAGCAACTAGAAATCACATACATTGCTGGTGGGAATGAAAGATGATGCCACCAGTTTGAAAACGTGGTAGCATCTTGTAAAGTTAAACATATTCTTAACATACAACCCAGAAAAGCCACTCCTGGATATTTATCCAAGAGAAAGTGAGTAAGGGACAGGTGGGGCTAGGTAGGGAGAGATAGGGAGGGGGGGTAGAAGACCAGGCTCACAGAAATCCCAGATGTGGAAAAGTGCTGAGGCGTAAGAAACCAGAGATGAGAGAACATAACCAGACCACTTCCTTTTTCTCAAATGACAGAGACGAGATATTGTTATGACAGTTACAGACTGACCATCAAAAGCTATGAAACTTCAAAGGAGAGGTAAACATGGTGCTGTCAGTGGTAGAAACGTCAAGAAGATTTCAGTTCCCTGGTCAGTTTTCAATAAAAGACCGACCATAAAATCCCTCAGTGGCAACCCACTTGGGACCCCTCTCACTCTAGAGAGTTTTCTTTTCTGTTCTTACCTTCACTTAATAAGCTTTCACTTCACTTCACCTTTTTGTGTCTGAGAGATTCATTCTTTGGCTCTGTGAGACAAGAACCTTGCAACTGCAACCAAAGGAAAACTATGTTGGCCTAGATCTGTATGTGAATGGTCTCAGCAGCATTATTCATAGGTAATCAAAACTCAAAAGAAATCCAAGTATCGATAAACTGGTGAATGGATAAACAAATTGTATTATGAAACACTACTCAGCTACAGAAAGGAATGACATATTAATGTATGTAGCACCATGGATGAATGTCAAAATCTTTATAAGAGAAAGAATTAAACACAAAAGACTATGTAGTGTATGAGTCCATTTATATGAAACTCTGGAAAAGGTAAAATGATAATGACAGAAAGCGGATCAGTGGTTGCCTGGGGCTAGGGCGAAGGAGGAGATAGATTGCAAATGAGTAGGAGGAAATATTTTAGGGAGCATGAACTGCTCTATATCTTGGTTGTGGTGGCAGTAACATAAATGCATCAACCAGTATCCTTAAAATAGGTGAGGCTTATCGCATATAAATAATAATCAAATATAAATTTTAAGTTTAAAAACCCCCACAGCTAGATAGATACATCATGGGCAAATTTATAAAAACCAATGATAAGAAAATCTTGAAGGCAACCAGATACATAGAACAAAGGACTAGAGCAGACTTCCCTACGGAAACTATGTAATCCAGAAGCCGGTGGAGTAAAATCTGTAAAGTACCGAAAGAAAAAAAAAAGTTAACCCAGGCTTGCATACTCTGTGAAACAATCTTTCAAATGTGAAGTTGCAATAAACACTTTCAGACAAAGGAAAGGTGACAGCACTCATCACCAGCTGACCTTTGCTAAAAGAAAGGAAGTTCTTCAGACGGAGGAACATGATGCCACATGGAAATTCGAGTCTATGCAAAGAATGAAGAGCACTTAAAACGGTAAAAATAAATGTAAATAAAAGTTATAAAGATACAGTTACCAGAGCGAAATGGATGAAGGGGGTCAAAAGGCAAATTTCCAGTTATAAAGTAAGTAAGTCATGGGGAGATGAGGTACAGCATGGTGACTATAGTTAACAAAATTGTGTTACATATTTGAAAGTTGCTAAGAGTACACCTTGAAAGTTCTCATTACAATAAAAACTTCTTGTAACTATGGTGGTGGATGTTAACTGGACTTATTGTGGTCATCATTTTGCAATATATACAAATATCAAATAATTATGTCGTACACTTGAAGCTAATGTTTCATATATCATTTATTTGTCAATAAAAAAAGATTTAAAAATGCAGGGGCAATCAGCATCTTTTTATAAAAAAAGAACCAAAAACAGGTCACAGAGCTTCCAAATTGCTGGAAGGATTGCTGCAGTGAGCCGGTGCACGGTGGGTGGAAGACAGGCGGACGGAATCACGGACACCTGGTAGGAGAATAAGGGCGTGGCTTGGTCCCGGTTGCCGGGCGCGGGCAGGACGTTTGGTCCAGACCTCTCGCAGCCAGCGCGCGGGCAGGGGCGACGCCGGGCGCCGCGGCGCGTCCGTTGCTAAGGCCGCGCCGCCCTGGCGACGGGCGCCGGCCGCCCCGCGCACGCGCCGTGGCCGACTCCGGTGCACTGTGGGATGGGAGCCCGAGCGGCGCGTCGAGGCGGGAGCGGGCGGCGGCGGCGGCGGGGCCGGCGGCGGCCGGGGATCGCGGCTTAGGCTGTGCCGGCCGGCGGGGGCGCGGGCGCGGGCGCGGGCGGCGCCGCCATGAACGCCGCGGTGGTGAAGCGGACGCAGGAGGCCCTGGGGAAGGTGATCCGGAGGCCGCCGCTGACGGAGAAGCTGCTGAGCAAGCCCCCGTTCCGCTACCTGCACGACATCATCACGGAGGTGGGCGCCGGGCCGGAGGCCGGGTGCGGGCCGAGGGCAGCGACCCGGGTGGGGGTCGGGACCCAGGTGCGGGCCAAGGGTCGGGGCCCCGGGTGGGGGTCGGGGCCGGCGGGGGGGGCGGGCCAAGGGTCGGGGCCCTGGTGCGGGCCGGGAGTCAGGGCCCAGGTGGAGGTCAGGGCCCAGGTGCGGGGTGCAGGCCGGGCCGGGATCGCGGCTGGCGTTCGATCGGACCTCCCGTAGCCTGGCGCAGGCCCTGGCAGAGGAGCGCCCGCCGGGCCCAATTTCGCGGTGCCTGTGTGTGGAGTTCCTCGCCCTCAGCCCTGCTCCTTCCTTCTCACCCCTGCTCCTTCCTTCTCACCCCTCCTGCTGGGCCCTGACTCTGCCGGCCCCTCAGGGAACATTCTTCTTTCCAAACGGCTCTTGGATCTGTTAGCACACCTCTTCCACGCTGCCCGGCGGAGTCGTTTCTGTGAGTTTTTCCCGCCCTTCAGTGCCTAGCTCGTGAAAGGTGATCAGAAATCGCTGGAGAATTACTGTGGTTTTTTGCGCCCCACCCCCCAACTTTTTCTCCACCCTACTCTGCATGGTGATCACGTTTGGATGCTTAATAAACACCTGTGGATAAGTTTATTGAAGGTGGTTGTGGTGGGACCCCCCGGGGAAAGCTATGAAAGAGCAGGTTGGTATTGGCTGATGAAGGGCACGACCTCCCCTCCGTTGAGACTGGTTGTGACTTTTCCCCAGTGGGTGGTGAATTACCGAATGTTGGAGGCAGCACTTGTTTGTTGCCGTATCCTGGGTGAGCTGAGCTGGGTGAGGTGCACAGAAGGTGCACAGCACACATTCATTGTTGAAGGAGGCTGTCTAGGCTCCTGGTCACTCATCTCCATGGTGCACCTAAGAAGGGTATTGAACTCAGGAACATGGGTGTGGTCTTTGGGACTGAGGAATCAGGTTGAACTTGCAGACTCCCGAGGGCTTTGCATATCGGTCCTCAAACTTCATTTCTTAACTCTTTCCAACAGGTTGGGTGTATTATTCTCCACAAGCTTTGCTTTATCATTTGCTGTCTCAACTTAGTTTAATGTGTGCCTCTGTGTTGAAAACCCCACTTGTGCTTAGAACTCTCTGGAATCGCACACACATCCCAGCGCTGTCTTGTCCAGCCTCCACCTCCTCCTGTAGCTGGGCAGCACTTGCACCTGTCTTGGACAGTGTTTGGGGAAGGCACACGGCTGTGAGGAGAGCCCGGTGGAGCTGGGCTGTGCGCTGCCTTACCCAGGAAGTAGACAGGTAGCGCCCCCGAACCCAGAAGGGAAGAAGTGAGTTAGCCAGCAGGTGAGCCTGCCTGACTACAGCAGTTGTTACCATACCCTCACACTTGTACCTTCTGTGTTAGTCCTGTCTCCCCACTGACATGGGGAGCCCGGGAGGAGGTAGCGGGGATAGGCCTCCTCCTTTGGGTCTTGGTGTGGCACTGGGCTCCTGGAAGGTCAGAGTGCCTCAGGATGGGGAAGGAGGAGGGACATTCAAGCAGGGATTGACTTGGTGGACCAGTAGCCAGGCTGTGTGGAAGCAGTTACAGGTTCCCAATCAGGAGCCAGTGTTTTCTTCCTAATCTAATGCTGAAATTAATTTCTCTGCCTATGTAAAGGTAAATATATTAATTGTCACCTACTTGTTAAGGATATTAGAATGATTGGCATATTGGAAAGCATTTTCAGGTAAGAGGTGAAGAGCCTCCTGAAAATTCTTAACTCTCTGAGTATTGTTTTCACAAGTCACCATATTAGTAATTTAGCTACAGCTAAACTAACTCTGTCTCTTTCATAAATCAAAGCATTGATCTTATAAGGTTAATGTTTCTTGTCCCTTAAAAGTATTGTTCACAATTTTAACTGCCAGCAAAGTAGGAAAACCCCAGAAGAGACAAAATGAAAAGGCTCTAGGAATATTCAGTGCGGGATACTCTTAATATTCCATCTGTCTTCTCAGGAGAAATAATAGCACAACTCTTAGGTAGTTGATGAGGAATGAGAGCCAGTTTAATTAGTAGTGAGGTGTGCTTGGTCTCAGAGACATAGCCTGATGTTAGCATGGGACTGTCTTTTTTCCAACAAACATGTCTTGCACTAATACATATGCTTTATATCCATCCAGGACATACACATGTAGGTGTATTCATGCTTCCTATATACAATGCAGCTGACGTTTTCTTTTTTGAAAAAAAAAATGCTTATTGCTACCCATTATGTTGATTTTACAGCAACTTCTTGCATTTTGAAAAACTCTGGTCTGAGAGAACGAGGAGCCTGGCTGTGTGTGGGTGCGGGGAGGAACAGGGAAAATCACCACCCCTAAAGCTGATTCAGGGTAATGGGGGGCTACAGGTTGGCTGAGGGGAAGGACAGGCAGGGAGAGAACAAAGGTGACAGTTGCACAGAGCACCCCCCTGTTGTAGCAAGTGAGTGAGGAGAAAGATCTTTCCATCCAGGTTCAGAAACCCAGGCTGAGAAATTCCTGTTCTTTCCAGAATCCATTCTCTCCACTGGGCTTGAGTGACCCTTGTAAGATGCTGTCCCCCTGCCTCTGAACCTTTCAGGGACTCCTCGTAGTCCTTAGGCCAAAGTCCGTATTCCTGAGCATCTTTGAAGGCCATCTGGGTCAGGCCCTGCCTGACTCTGGCCCCGCCGGACTCTGGCCTCAGGCTGCTCCTGCCCTGAACTTTTTTTGCTCCCTTGAACTGGACCCTCTGGGCCCAGGACCTTTTGCAGGGATGGTTTAGCCTGGGACATGGGTCCTAAACACCCCCGCCCCCCACTCAGCCTGTGGTCTCGGTGTAGATACCATGTCTTCTGGGAAACTTCCTCTGACACCCTCGCCCCTCCTGTGTTTGGATTAGGGACTTAGCACCCCGCAGTCTTTGAGATGTTTACCCGTCTGCACCTCCAGGCTGGCTTCTGCCTGGTAAAAGGCCTCCCGTATAGTAGACACTCAGAAGCTTGTTGAGTAAGTGAAGGAATTAAATCCTGGGTATGGACAGACTCCGACAGCTCCTGACAGTGTGGGGTTCAGGGAGTGAGGGTGATGAAGAGGCTGCCCTGTGAGGTGCTGATCACGGCCTTGATCTTTTGAAGGTGATTAGGATGACCGGTTTCATGAAGGGTCTCTACACAGATGCTGAGCTGAAGTCCGATAACGTTAAGGTAGGCTCGGGGGTGGCTGCCCCTCACCCTAACAAGTGGGTTTTCTGTAAGCTGTGAACTGGGTGTGTGTGTCATTTAAATGCTGAGGTGTGTTGAAATACAGGTTGATTAATTCGTGAATTGTGGTATACCCTTTCTCATTTCATTTTCTTATTTTTGCCAACTGCATATCATGCTAATTTTATCCACTGAGAAATGGAACTAGTGTTTTAAAGGTTTCTGCTAGCCTACTACCAACTAAAATTAAAAGCTTTAATGTTTTTCTTTTGTTACAAAGAGTTAGTATTTCCAAATCTGACATGATATAAATAGTAACTGTGCCTGTTGAGCATACCGAAGATGGTGGAAACTTTTTTGGAAGTACTTTTTATTTGTATTTTAAATGGAAATCTTTCAGGATAAAGATGCAAAAATTAGCTTCCTTCAGAAGGCCATAGACGTGGTGGTGATGGTTTCAGGAGAGCCACTGTCCGCAAAACCAGCGCGGATCGTGGCCGGGCACGAGCCTGAAAGAACAAACGAGCTGCTCCAGAGAATTGGAAAATGCTGTCTCAGCAAGGTAATGCGGAGGTGCCAGAGTTTAGACCCAGCAGTCCTGAAAGACAAGACGGGATGGTGGGCGACCGCAGGGTAGTGGGCAGTGTCTCAGGAAGAGTGTTTGGTGGTGTCTGCCAAGCGCTGTGCTTTGGAGCCTCAGAGTTCCAGAAGGGGTGATTAAAACTGTACAGTAAAACAAAGGTACGCCATGCACAGGTTCTTCACGCGCTAGGTATGAACGAGGGAACTTCACAGACATTGGCTCTTGGGGCAGGGGCAGGGGCAGGGGGCGGCATGCCCGGCAGCCAAGCCCTGCCTGCCTTCTCCTTTTGGGCGTCCTTCCAGGGTAGGGTCTGGGGGCTGGAGGACCTGCTGTGCTGCTTCTTCGGGGCTTATGGGACGCTCCTGTTCCCTGCCTGCCTTTCCAGCCTCCAGTGTCTGCTTCTCTCCTGCCATTCCTTCCTTCCACGCTCCTCCCTCCCCCTTGCCCTCTGTTCTTCTGGTCCTCTTTCCCTCCTGGCTATTGACAGCAGAGCTGTGCCACCTTCAAAGTAATCCTGAGTCTCTTGTGTAGGGACTGATTCGCTACTTCCTGAGATCCTCACTGTGGGTTGGAAACTTGGCGTCTCTGCTTAGATCCAGCCCAGGCTGTCCTCACTAGGGACACCAGAGGGCATCTAGGTTTGGCGGTGCCGGCAGGGCGTCTCCAGGGCCTTTCTTCTTTGTGGGAGCCGCATCGCCCCCGAGGGCAGAGGGCATAGCTAATACAGCCCTTCGTGTACCTGTTGGGTTGTGGGCTGGGGCTAACTTTGCATGTTACCAAAATGGGAAAGAGGGTGGGTTTCAGCTCACATGGCAGGGGTGGGGGTGGGAGGTGGTGGCTCCAAGGAGGCCTCGAGAGAGTCTTGCCCTGCTCTGCATCCAGATCTCAGGCTCGGAGGCACGCAGCTGAGTTTGCCAGTGCCCTGGCTTCTGTACCCAGTCCCCGCCCCTGCATCCTTCCTGTTACTTCTCTTTCAAAACACATTTGACTCCTGTCTTCCCTGCTGAATCCTTTGCCAGCTTCCTGTTGCCTCTGGGCCCAGCCAGCTCCGTGGCATGGCTCACAAGCGTCCTCAAGAGCTGTGGCTACGCCCTCCCCTCCAGTTCTTTCTCAGCTCCCGCACCCGTGCCTGCACCCTGAGGCCCCTTGCACTGGTCAGGACCCCTCATTTCTTCGTCTGGCAGCAGTGGGGGATCGGTTGCTGGTCTGGGAGCCCTGGCCTTTCCTCTCTCCCAGGCTGGCTTAGGCACACCAATGTTTAACTGCTGCATCTGGCCTCTCCCCCGATACACAGCGTGTCCTCAACCTGGCGTCTAGTGCCTGGCGAGTGATGGTCACTCAGTGCGTCCTCATGGAAGGAGTGTGTGAGCGAGTGGGATTCCTGCCTGGAGGTGTTCGAAGCTTCTGCGCAGAGTCAGGGATGCTGCAGAAGGGTTTTGGCGTGTGTTGGAGTTTGAGTTAGATCATTCTGTGAGGCCCTGTCAGTGAGAGGTGTAAGGCGTTTGTGGGGTCGCGCACAGCGCTAGGCTGTCCTTGAACGACACACACATCCACACTCGACAGCTCAGGGGATTGAAGTGCGATTTGCTTAGCTAGAGTCTGCTCTGCTGTTCACGTGTAAAGTGTTGGAGGTGATGCTGTACTTGGTGATGACAGCATTTCCTTCTAATATTTTATCCTTTGACTTTCATGTCCACGTGTTTAACGTGTTTAGTGAACCGTCTATGAATGCAGACGCTCGCATTTGTCACTTGTGTTGATCTCATTTTCACTGTGTGTTTAATTTCCTCCCACTCGGACTGCAAGCTCTCCAGCGACGAGGCGGTGAAGAGAGTGTTAGCTGGAGAGAAGGGGGACCTGAAGGGAAGGACCTCACTGACGTCAAAAGCTCAGGAATTGGACAATAAGAATGCACGAGAAGAAGAGCCCAGAGTTCATAAAGATAAAGAGGTGACTTGCAAATTGCACATATTCAAAAATGAAATAATGAGTCTTTTTATAGTTCAGGTGAAGACATTTGTAAGTGATATTGTTGTTTGACCTTCTTTCCAGGATAAAAGGAACTCTGAAATAAACGAGAGAAGTACAAGCAGAGATCGAAAACAGAAAGAAGAAGTGAAGGAAGAAAGCAAAGCAAGAGAGAAGGACAAGGAGAAGGAGAAGACGAAGGAGACTGACCGTGATAGACATAAAGATCCTGAGCGAGACAAGCACCGAGAAGGGGAGAGAGAACGAGTCAGAAACCGGGCCAAGCAGGACAGAGACCGAGGCAACAGGGACCGCGACAAAGACCTGGACCGCGCAAGAGAGAAAAGGAACGAGGGAGGAAAGGAGAAAGAGAGGTGGAAAGACCGGGAGAGGGAGCGCGAGCAGGACAAGGCCCGGGACAGGGACAGGCGGAGGGTGAAGGACGGGGAGCACTCCAGAGACCCCGACAGGGAGAAGACCAGAGAGCACGACAAACCCGACAAAAAGGTAAAGTCCTGCTTGAAAACCTCTGTCTTTAAGAAGAGTTTGTGGTGTTCTTGAACGTGTTTCCCGTCTTTGTCGCGGTGTGATTGGGACTCTGCGTCTCTCCAGCACCGCGGTAAAGTGAAGCCACGCGGGCATTCCCCGTAGAAACCCAAACCGACACCAGTTTTTGCTGGGGTTCCGAGGTGCACTGTTCTTGCCTCGGGCTGAGTGTGTGCATTTGGGTGTTTTTTGAAGACGGGGTCCCACTCCGTAGCTGCGTGAGCGGTCCTTCCGAGCCGCCTCGGTCGTGTGCCTGCTCCTGGGCACGGCTGAATTTACCAAGGCTCAGGGCTCCTCTCTAAGTCTTGTGGGCATTAGCAGATACATACAAGGCCTCTGTTACTGTAATTTTTGTTTAATTAAATTTTCAGGTAAATTTATGATTGGCCAGAAAATTTGTTTGGTTTCAGTGTTTTCTAAATGTGCAAGTTACTTTTGGGGTCACTATAGCTAGTTCAGGTCTCCGTCAGGGCTGGCGCTGCTCATGCCTGTTCTCGTGGGGACAGCATATTAGGAAGTGTCCCCGGAAGGCTGTGGGAATCTCTTGGTCTCCAGCTGCTAGGAAGGAGGGAGCGGAGGTCTGGAGAGGTTCAAGATGCGCCCACGAGACGCAGCGGCGTGGGGAGGGGCGAGGCCTGCGCTGACGCTCGTGGCTCGTGCACCTGGCTCTGTGGCATGTTGTGTCTCAGGCTGGGACAGTACAGGGGTGCGGGGCCGCGGGACGGACCCTTAGAGAGCCTCGTGGTCTCCCATGAACGCCCTAGAGTAATGGGCCCCGTGAGACAGGTCACAAAAACCCGGCTTCCCTTAGGAGTTTTAGGAGTAACGAAGGCGTTCCCCATCTCTTGCCTCTTTGTAGGGGTCTGAGAAAAGGCGTTTCTCACCAGCCTGAGTTCTCTGAGGCGCTAGCGTGCTCGCGTGTGTTTTCCTGGCGTGAGGCAGCCGCCGAGGGGGATGGCCTCAGCCCTCCAGGTTTTCCGACGAAGTTTCCCACGCATCACGTTCACGAAAATTGCTGATGCCGTGAGGAGTGTTTTTAATAGAAAGCTAATTCCAAAGAGAAGTTTTTATGGGGGGTCTGTGGGATTCTGGAGCCCAGCGGCAGTGACGGCTTGGCTTCGAGCGTGTGGGGCCAGGGCTCAGGGCCCGTGCCTCTGCCCAGGGCTGGTCCGCGTCCCCCCGGAGTCGGCCTTGCATAGATCTTCCGTGGTGGTTTTGCTGGGTCAGCCCTTCTGGGGGGCAGCATCTGGGGGGCAGTGCTTGCCAGTGGAAGGACACCCCGTGTGGGCCACCTCCCAAGGGGGCTCTGGGGAGGCAGAGACTCCCCTCTAACCCGCCTCTGCTGGTCTCCACCCTGCGTCAGATCCCTTGATTCTCCTCCATTCGATTCCCGCCTGGAAGAGACGCTGCTGGGACCTTCTCAAGCCCCTCAGGCGGTGTATGAAGAGAAGGGGAAGTAGTAGGTGTGTGCAGAGTGTCAGGTGTGGCGGTAAAGGACCAGGTATCTGGGCGGTGTGTGCGGCGCCCCTCACCCTCAAGGGGACGGCGGGGTTGTGCACAGCCTGGCGCCTCCAGCAGGAAGTTAGGGAAACGCTTCAGTGTTGAACTCGACAGTCATCCCTTGCTTTTCAGTCTTCACGGGGCACAGGGTCTGAGGTCTAGTCTCTTCTAGTCCTTACATTAGGACGTGTCGGTCAGAGACTTGACTGTAGCTATGAGCTGGGGTTCCCAGGTTTCCTGTACTTCCTTTCGGGAGTATTTCCCTTTTTTTTTTTAACACCTCAAAATTTATTTATTTATTTATTTATTTTAATTTTTCTATTAACAAATAATGTATTATTTGTTTCAGGGGTACAGGTCTGCGATTCATCAGTCTTACACAATACACAACGCTCCCCACAATACATACCCTCCCCATTGTCCATCACCCAGCCACCCCATCCCTCCCGCCCCCCTCCCCTCCAGCAACCCTCCGTTTGTTTCCTGAGATTAAGAGTCTCTTATGGTTTGTCTCCCTCTCTGATTTTGTCTTGTTTCCCCTTTGCCTCCCTTCCCCTATGATGCTCTGTCTTGTTTCTCAAATTCCTCATATCAGTGAGATCATATGATAATTGTCTTTCTCTGATTGACTTATTTCGCTCAGCATAATATCCTCCAGTTCCATCCACGTTGTTGCAAATGGCAAGATCTCATTCCTTTTGACGGCTGCGTAATATTCCATTGTGCATATATGCCACATCTTCTTTATCCATTCATCTGTTGATGGACATCTAGGCTCTTTCCATAGTTTGGCTATTGTGGACATTGCTGCTATAAACATCGGGGTGCACGTACCCCTTCGGATCCCTACATTTGTATCTTTGGGGTAAATACCCAGTACTGTAACTGCTGGGTCGTAGGGTAGCTCTATTTTCAACTTTTTGAGGAACCTCCATACTGTTTTCCAGAGTGGCTGCACCAGCTTGCATTCCCACCAACAGCGTAGGAGGGTTCCCCTTTCCTGCACCCTCGGGAGTATTTCCTGATGGAGAGTCTGAAGCTTTTGCTTGACGAGAACCCTCCATTGGAAAGTGCCCCCCCGCCCCCGGCCCCAGAATGAGCAGGGGCCGTGTTTCCATGGTGGCTGGTAGTTTCTCCTGTTCACTCCTTCCCACATTTCCAGATTCCCCATGTTTTACTGGGCGTTTCCAAGAGGTTTGGCCTCGGGTGGGCATCCCATGTGTCCCACTATTCCATAGCTTCCTGGGAGGCGCCGCCCCAACCCCCTGTGCCCCCAGTCTGCCCCACCAGGAATGATCCGGACGGCCCTTTGGGATGAGGGCTGCGTACCAGCCGCAGATACTCAGGCCTGGAGGGGGATGGATGCTCTTAAGGGAGGGGTGATCTTGCTGCTGCTCAGCTAGAAACATCTGGCGCCTTGATGTGTTTCTGGATGTAACAGATTTGAATAATTCTAGAATGTGACGATTTTTTTTCTTAACAGTCCTCAAGCTCAGGGGAGGTGTCTAAAAAGCTGCCAGATGGATCTTTGAAAGATTCCAAAGCTGAAACAGAGGTAAACTTTAAAAAATAATTTCAAGGGACATAAACTGTGGCTGTGTTGACGTGGCGACTGCCATGCTGTGGTCTCTTCTAGTCTGTGGAGACCGGGGGCTGGGGACGTGGCGCAGGCTCACGCGTGAGTCCCGGCTTCTGTGCTGGGCTCCTGGCTTTCCTCATATAGTTGTTTGACAGGTATGACGTATGGGGTACAAAGGGATGGGGGAGTCATTTGGGAGAGGGTCTGGTGGAGCTTCAGGTGAGTCTGGGAGGGGATCCAGTCACCAGGCAGACTGGGACAGCTGAGGTGCTGGAGGGATCCCTCTGAGCTCTGCTTGGCCTGTGTGGGGCCCCGTGGTGCGTGTCCTGTGGCTGGGGCGCAGCCGAGGCTGGGCCACATCATCTCCTCGTCTCCAGGCCATGGAGGTTAGACTCAGCCCAACTTTCCTAAAGCACTCTGCATTTTAGAGAACGCGTCCAGGCAGCTGCAGGGAAGACGGACCAGGGGCGGTGTGGAGGCTGAGGGGCCAGTTAGGAGGGCATTGTGGCAGGCTGAGCAAAACCTTATGGCCGGTGTGTGCTCTGTTCAAACATGTGTATGCACTCAGAATTGTCACAGATGCATGCGAGTAATTAGCATATAGCAAAGGAGATGGAGTTCTCATAAACACATCTGATAAGACGGTGCTTCTCAGTGTGGTTGGCGGATTGCTGGGCTTTGGAGAGCTTTGCAGAAAGATGGATTTCCGAATTTAGAGTGAAGGAGGCCTGAGTGTCCTCTGTCCACCCTCAGGTCTGGGGTGCTGAGCTGTGCTCAGCTGGTATCCGTTCCTCTTTAGCGGGTGGTGGTGTTCTGTTTCCTCTTTGTTCTTCCTCGCGCAGAGCTTGACTAGTAAATCTACTCTAGGCATTGCTGTGTCATGCATCAGCTAATTCTTTTCCATTCTCTTTTCTTTAAGACTGAGATTTCCACTAGAGCATCCAGGTCGGTGACTACAAAAGCATCAAAACGGCGATCCGAAAATTCAGTGGAAGGTACTGCAAATTTATCACATAAGGAGCTGAAAATATGGATATTAATCACAGTATCTGGTAGAAAGAACAGCCTGTGGCTAGAAGGCAGATCTGCCGTTGGGGGGGATAAACAAAGACTATGTGAGAAGGATGAAGATATGTCTCTCTCTCTCTCTCTCTCTCTCTCACACACACGCACACGTCTGCGCGTACGTGTGTGAGCCCAAGACACCAGCGGTTGGTAGTAGCACCCCTTTGCTGGAGATCTGTTGCAGTCTAAAAGATGCGATCGAATTTTAATTTTCCGGAAATGGTTATCAGTCACCCATGTTTCACTGACTCTTGTCATTTGAAGTGGTAGGCTGAAAGTAATCCTGACTCGGTGGCCAGCAAGAGCATCCTGCTCGTGGGTGACGTCATGCATTTAAAAAACAGCAGGACCGATCCCTGGGAGTCGTGCTACTGAGAGCTGAGGTTGAAGCGAACAGGCCTGGCCGGGGGTTTGCCCAAGGGTAGCACCGGTTCAGCCCGACCAACAAGCCGGATGGGGGGTCCGTCCAGGGCGGGCAGGTGCTGCTGGGGGCCGGTAGTGTTGCAGGTTTTCAGGTGAAGTGTGAGGTTACTTTGAGTAGTGGTAATGTCTGAAACATCGTCCTTTTCCTAAATGGTAAGAGTTAGAGCCGTACGGCAGGAGGGCCGCAGTTGGAGTTTGTCATGTGGACGTTACACTGAGACAGAAAGCCCCTCTTCAGAACGGTACGTGAGGCTTTCGCGAGCTTGTCCCTCTGCGGGCGTCTCTGGGGACCAGGCTGTTGGTGGTGTCGGCTGCAGGTTGCGCCCACCGTGCCCCCAGCCCTGCACCTTCTCCATGGCGTCCAAGGCTTGCTGCTGAGTCTGGGAGGGGAAAAACGAACAGTGCTGTCTCTTTTGAATTGCTAGTGCAATTGTGCAGTTTTATGTGTGTGAGTAATTTGTATTGGCTCCTCGGGCTTGTCTGTTCTCTGTGGGATTCCTCACTGCTGTGATGGCCGTTTCAGTGTTGTTCTTTTTTTTTTTTTT
>NW_022589704.1:2940732-3152554 GCF_004348235.1 Phoca vitulina | reverse complement strand
CCCCCCCCGCCCCAGTTCATTTCTGTTCATTATGTTAGTTCCTGATTTGCCTGAGTGTTTAATTTTTATGCATTGGAAATGGCCAGTCTTTTTTTTTTTTTTTGTAGTTTGTCCAGAGATTTGAGAGATGAAGATTTGTGTTTTGTCATGCGTTTTTATATTTAATCTTTTTAGTTATTTCTTATTTTAATTCATGGTGTAAGGTGATGCTCTCCATTTCAGAGTAACTCACGAGGTGTTCCAGAATCATTAATTTTAAGCCCTTTTATGTGCTTACTCTTCCAGATTATTTTAAAACCATTGAGTCAAAGAATCTCCCCATCCACAAACAGAGCTAATAAATTTATCAGGATTGAGTTGGACTCTAAGTTAAACTTATGCTTTCATTATTTGGGGAAGGTTGGATACTTCTGATTCCAAGTTAGTATGGGAGTCTCCCTATGCATGTGCTGGGCTGTGTCTGTTAGTCATGGGTCACGACAGTTTGTTTTTAGTTTGTTTAGAGATGGCATCTTCTTTCCCTTCCCTGTTTCTTAGTGATGATTGCTGGAGTGTAGAAGTGTCACGGACTGTGGTCACTGCACTGCAAACCTCACCTTGTGTTCAATCTTAGCCCGCAGTTCTTCTGTTGAATTGTGATTTTTTTGTAAGCTGACAATTGTTATTATCTTCTTTTCTAATAACTCGGGGCGTGTGCATCTGAGTTTGCTGGCGAGCTTGTGCCATAGGGCTCCTTTTCTGTGGCCTCTTAGAGAGAGAATTACAGAGGTTTGCCGGCTTTCTGAGACTAGCTTTCCCCAGCTGTCGATAAGCTCATGGACTCTTTCCTTCCCTGCCGGCGAGCTGGGCGTGGACCTCACCGCACATCCTCCCCCAGCATGGCTGGTGCTCCACCCTGACCTTCTGCCTTACTTAAATGGGCCACATTTGGGCGAATGTCCAGCATTCAGAAGGTGTAGGAGGCACAGGACCTCCATGTTCTGCCCGAGGGAAGAAGCCTTGCATTTACTAGAGTGTGGGGTATCGTGTTTGTTAAACATATTTAGAATCTTAAAGCTATTGTAGAATCTCTATAGAATCCAAAAAAGTTTCTTCATAAGAATATGATACTTTTGGCTTATTATTAAGTAGCACATTATAGCAGAATAATGTACTATGAGTGAGTATACTATGCAGAATTATAAATTAAGCTTAATACAAACTTTAATTATGCAATTTCATATCAGGAAGAAGGGACTCTAGAACCAGTGAAAATAGTCTTTCCCCTGAAAAAGAACGTAACTCTTCCTACAGTAAAGCTAAGAAGGAGCATGCCGTGAAACAGCTCGGTAAGGCGACGCAAGCCCCAGTGGAGGCTGCGAATGTCGGGGAGTCGGAACCTTTGCTTCCCTTTGACCACCGAGCTGGTGGAGCCCTGTGGGTGGAGCCCTGCTGGATGCGGGGCCTGGGCCCAGAGCGGAGCAGGGGCAGAAGGGCACGTAAGCCCTGCCCGCTGAGCTCTGGGGCCACCCCAGCCACCTGCCCATTTCCTACAAGTCAGTCACTGGCTGGGATTGTCCCCTTGAGTCTTCCTTTATTTGTTCTGCAGATATTTATGGCGTACCCGCCCTTCTGGGGCACATAATGTGGAGGGACAAGTCAGATAATCAGGAGACCACAGGGTGTACACTTTCATGTTAGCGATGAGTCTTCTGATGGAAAACGTAGCCGAGAGGGGTGGGGATGTAGGGGCGGGTGCACAGGCAGAGAGGCTCTGAGGAGGGGACGTCTGGACAGGGAGTTGACTAGGGTGAAGGAGGACATGCAGGTGTCCAGGAATGGGCAGAGGCCCTGAGCTGGGGACAGGCTTGCCTGTTTGAGTGGCAGGAGGCCCAGCAGTGAGGCTGGGCGGGGGGGACGAAGAGATAGAAGAGGCTGCACGAATAGGCAGGCCCGAGGTGTTGGGCCACGGAGGCCGAGAGTTTTGTAGTGAGTGTGAGCAGAAGTCCTTGGAGGACAGTAAGCAGGACAGAGGCGTGATTTGACAGGTGTTAGAATCATCCCTGTTCAGAGCGGAGAGAGGCAAGTACAGAAGCTGGACAGCAGTTCGTGTCCAGGTGAGACTGACGGCCGGGACCCGAGTGTCACTGGTGAGGACGTGTTTGATGGAAGGGATGACAGAGTGGCTGGGTGACTGGGTGGCCCTTGTTAGGAGAGGGCACAGCGAGAAGATCCGTGGAGGGGTCTGGGCAGCCACGTGGTGCTGTTGCTGGAGTGCGAAGGCTTTGGGAAAAGCCGGTTGCTGGGATGGGGGACAACGCCACGCGTTCTGTTTCCCACAGGTGGGATTTCAGGTGCCTGCAGTGCAGCCCAGTCGTGTGTCAGGACGAGAGCGGAGCCATTTGGGGAGGGAGTTGGGGCGACTGAAGGTGAAATCAAAGAAGTTGGGGTTTTTTACATGGTGGTCTTTCCTGCCGTCACATGAAGATCCATGTGAAATTAGTGTAGGGGAGTGTGGAGATGAAGATGGTGAACCCCAGAGCCGGCCAGGACCCATGGGGTCCTGCTCGGAGAGCGCTGGGAGGGAGGAGCGGCGGTGGGGGGGCCTCCTGTGACCCTGGAGGGGACGAGGTAGTGGGAGCCTGGTATAAACCCCTGTTTGTCCCGACCAGAGCACCTGCATATAAAAACTTCTACAATGTTTTAATCTGTCGTTAACCATTTTACGTCAGGAAGAAAGGAAGATACTATTTCAGCTAAAATGTTAGATCCCATAGTGTCTGGATTAAATCATGAAGCAGATCAGGAAACTGCCACTTCAGAAATCGGTAAGAAAAAGGTATTCTTTAGTTTACATTCCTCACCACCTTGATATGAAATATTTACCTCTCAGCATAGTTACATATTTTATTCTAACCAAGAGAGAGTGAAGATCGGAAATGACTTATATGCCACTTGCTTTAACTTCCTCAATTATATGATAAGGAATATTAACTCAGTTTTAGTTAACTTTTACATGCTTTTCTATGTGTAACTTGCTTTTGCATCTAGATCAAGATGCTTTCTTTATCTTGCTGTTGGAATTTTACAAAATGATGTGGGTGGTCAGAAATGGTCGTTCAGCTCTCCCATCCTGCTTTGCTGTGTCGTATTAAGAAAATGCCCCATAATAAAGATTTTAAGGTGCTTGCCAGGGCGCACTGGGGAGGTTGTTCCCCGGGGCTTTGCCCTCTTCTATTGCGGTGTGCGCACGCATCCTCGCCTGCTGGGGTGGAGCAATGAGACCTGTGAATCGGGAATTTCAATGGGGTAATCCTGGATGAAGATCAGTATTTGCTGTCTGTGATGTCAAACTAAATTCTTCAGAAATATTAAAAATCTTGAGTGACATTTAGGGGAAAATATAGTGTAAATCTTCGCTCCAGGAAAAGACAAAAATTTGTCTAGTCTAGGCTGAACTTGTATCGCTTTGATTTTTGAAAATTCTGCGCCTGTAGCTAGAATAATGGTAAGTGCATCTTTGAATGCGAGCGAGTGCTTTCCCTTTAAGAAGTTGAGCTCAAGAGCAGGTGTGTTTGCAGGCAGCTGCTGCATCCTTGGCTCAGCAGGGGCGCAGCGTAAAAGGGGTCCTCTTAGAAGGCGGTCCTCTTAGAAGGCGGTCCTCTTAGAAGACGGTGTTGACTGATCTTACTCCAAGCAGGTCAGCCTTGCGTGGTTTATCTAGTTCCTCAGCGGTGTGGGGTGACCGACTGGGAGGTGCTGAAGGGGAGCGGGATGGGTTCTTACTGAGGAACCTTCACCGCGGGCTCGCAGGGTGCAGTTCACCTGCATCCTGTGAGAGTGTACGTGTTCCCTCCCTGCGGGAGCCTCTCCCGGCTGCGGGCCGGTCCAGCCCGGTCCGAGCAGGGAAGCACTGGGCAGTCCCTGTGCGGCAGGAGAGGGCCTGGGTGGTGCTGCCCCTGTGGGCAGATCTGCCCTATCCCAGACCAGCGGGAAGATCCGTTCCTCCCGTTGCCGCCTCTTGGCCTTGAGCTAGCTTCATGGGTACGTTCTCTGAGCCACAGTGACCTCGTGGTAGGTGGGTCTAGAAACACCTGCCTTGAGACTCAGGGAGATGTCTCCGTACCGGGGCTGGTGTGTCCCAGGTGTGCCTACTGGATCTGCTTTGTAGATCCTACGTCAGGTGAGGCGTGTCATGCTGAGATGGTATCATGGATTTAAAATAAAGTGCACTGGTTATTCAGACATGTACCCTCACTTTGTAGACACTAGGGACAGCTCAGTGTCCAGGGAGCGGGAGCCCTGCAACACCCCTGGTTCTCAGTGGAGAGCTCGGCGGACATTCGAGCGGAGCCTGGTGCCACCTAGTGGCCAGAGAGGGGTCCTGCACCCTGGCCCCGGCTGGTCCGGTGACCCCTGGCGCCTCCTCCCCTCCCCCGCCCCTGTCTTCACTGTCCTGCCAGTCACAGATGTCACCTTGTGCTGCCAGCCATTTGACTTCTGGGATTCAGGGTTTGTCAGCGGTTGTCACAGTTGCTGATATTCTCGTTGAGTGTGATTTCCAGATGCAGGGCCTGGGTCGGTCAGGGAGCCTTTCCTCACGCTTGCCCTTCACCGTGAGCTGGTGCTTGTAAGCCCCGCCCCCGCTGGGCCTGCAGACCTGGGCCAGCCTGCGCCTGATGGCGGCCGTGCGCTTTGTCTTTCAGGGATGCTGAAGAGCTCAACAAGGAAATTACCCACTGCTTTCCCAGACACGAACCGTTTCTTCCCTGCCCCCTCGGAATGCCCACTGTGTGATGAGCCTCGTTCTCTTCACAGTCGTTTGACGGTCCGGGTTCTCCTGGAACCCTGTGCCTCCATGTGTCTTCACCTTGCTTGGGTCCCGTCACTCATGTCTGTTTTATTGTGTAAAGTTTTTTATTACGAAAAATGCAGAGAAGTAGGAAGAGTGATGAGCACCCTTCGACCTCTCACACAGATTCAGTGGTTCTAATGTCTCGTCATATGTGCTTCATCTAGAGCCATGTATTTTTATGAATGATTTCAAAGTGTATCAAAACACCCTAACGCTTTAAATACTTCAGCCTGCAGCTCAAAAAACAAAAAAGACCTGCTCAGACACAGCCACAACATTATTGTTGTCTCTAGCAGGATTACTGTTCCCCAATAGTATCGAAATCTTAGTGACTCAAAAGTGTTATTTTTCAAAAAAAAAAACAGGATTCCATTAAGATGAACACACTGTATATTTTTTATTCTATTTGTCTTTTTAAATGACTCGAATCTCAACAGCCCCCCCACCCTCTGTGTGCCCCCACCTTGCCCTTTTAGTCTCGCAGACTGGTTTTGGAAGAGATGAGGTTGCTTGTCTTGTAGAATGTTCCACCCTCTGGACACGTCCATTTCCTTGTGATGTCGCTTCACTTATGACATTGCTCTCCCCCCCCGCTTCTCCCCATGTTTCTGTTTGATCTAAAGGCCTCATTAGATTTGGGTTGGAACATCTGGCTTCGCTCTGACCCCTACATAGGCAACACTGTGCCTTTATCTTGTGTCCTATCTGGATACACTAGTGTTTCTGCGTCCCATAACAGGGTGCTGAGACTGATCGCTGGGCCAGGTGGAGCCCCTCACTTTAAGGCCTGGTTATTTGTTCGCATTTACAGCTCACGGGCACAGTGGGAAGCTGCTTGGGGCTGTGTTGTGGGCTGTACCTGGTGAGTCTCAGGGATGGTAACTGACAGATGGGCGCTTGGCCAGGCACAGCGCTCCCTGCCTTGTAAAGCACAGGATCTCTTTCCGAGAGCACCGTAAGCTGGGGCAAACTGGCTCGGAAGAGGCGAGGAGCCTGCTCAAGGTGCAGCCTTGGGGCACTGGAACTTAGGAAATCAGGACGCCAAGGCCCACATCCTTACCTGCCAGGTTCATTCATTACTGATAATTCAGACAACAGATTTTTTTGCCAGTTCATAATAATTTTTATATTTTATGGGTGTATTATTTATTTTCTTTAAAGCTGTTATTTGGCAGACTGGTTAGTCTGTCCTCTATGATTAAGAATTGATTGTATATTATTAAAATTATTATTATAGTATGTATTATTATTAGTATTATTAGTTGTAGCTTGTTTTTCTGTTGTGTTTGTGTATCAGAGTTTTAGTAAAGTTTAAAAATATTAGGAAAGATGTTAAAACAACCATCATAGGCCTCAAAAAAAAAAAAAAAAAAGAATGCCACTAGACATTTGAAGAGAGGAAATGGGGCAGAGTGTCATCAGTCCCCTCCAGCTCTGGACAGAAGTTGTTGCATTTGGAAGTTACTTATTGCGCTGGTAGGTTTTGAACAGTGTAGGAAATTTTTGACATTTTCAAATAAAATGTAACAATCTGAAATTGCATGTTTTCTTTAAAAATAGATAATCTACAATTGCCAAGTTTATTTTATTTTTACATTTGTTTTAGAATTTAGTATTTCATACTGATTCTTTGGCTACCTTAGATATCATAAATAATTACTTGAATCGGGCTGTTTATCATTTTTATAGATTGAAAAAAATTTCCTGGGGCGCCTGGGTGGCTCAGTCATTAGCGTCTGCCTTCAGCTCAGATCATAATCCCAGGGTCCTGGGATCGAGCCCCACGTCGGGCTCTCTGCTCTGTGGGGAACCTGCTTCTCCCTCTCCCATTGCCCCCGCTTATGTTCCCTCTCTCGCTGTGTCTCTCTCTGTCAAATAAATAAATAAAATCTTTAAAAAAAAAAAAAAAGAAAAAAAATTTCCTTAGAAAATTATGTCATCTACTGTATGAAGTTCTATTACATAAATTCAGTTCTTTGATGGCTAATGATAGGTTGATTCTGATATAAACTTTATTTGAATACTTTTAAGAAATTATAAGATTGTATTTCAGGAAAGGGAACATTTTTCTAACTTTATTTTTGTCTCCTGGTTTCATTTTAGAGTGAGGGTCCTTTAGTGATGGGTTAGTTTTCTACCCTGAGTCCTACCACATTAAAAATCTTTTCCTTCAGCACCTCCCTGCCCCCCCTTTATTTTTAATATAAAAAATGTTTTATTTCTTGGGTATTTGATATTTTTTCTATTTTTATAGACATTGGCCCATTAGTCAGTAGTTTCATGAGGGTTCAGGAGCTTTTTTTTTTTTTTTTTTTTTTTTCTTTTTTTAAAGATTTTATTTATTTATTTGACAGAGAGAGAGACAGCTAGAGAGGGAACACAAGCAGGGGGAGTGGGAGAGGGAGAAGGAGGCTTCCCGCCAAGCAGGGAGCCCGATGCGGGGCTCGATCCCAGGACCCTGGGATCATGACCTGAGCCGAAGGCAGACGCTTAACGACTGAGCCACCCAGGCGCCCCGGGTTCAGGAGCTTTCAATATGCCAGAAATATTTTTCTTTTCCTCTTGCTTTGCTGAAATTGTCACCTATCTGCAGCTTCTCAGCTGGGCCTGGCTGCAGTGGGGAGGTGGGTGGAGACGGGTAGTGTCAGGAAGGTTCTGGAAATGGGGGTGCAGGGGCCAGTTTGCTTTGGCTGTGGGGACCCCATCCTCCTCCTGGGCTGAGTGAGCATGGGGCCTTCTCATACTCCGGGCACCCCTTCCCTCTCCTGATCCCACAGCCGCAGCTGGGAGGAACATTCTTGGTGTGAGTTCTCAAAAGCTGCCTTTGGCCAGTGTTCTGTAAGCTCGCAGTGTGGGAGAGCATGGATGAGTGTGTGTGCTCTCTGTTAATGAAGCCATAGAGGACCAGCCTGCTGTGCACATCGTAATGACTCATTTTAAACTGTTTTCTGTCAGGAACAAAAGAAGCTAATACTAACTCAGCTAGTGTTTCAGATGATAATTCAGCTAGTCTGTGGCGTGAGAACGTCGAGCCAGAACCAGCAGTGAAGCAGAAAGGTAAGAAGGACACCCTCTCTTCACTCCTTTGGGGTGAGGGAGCCTGAGCCGCTCCACACGCACATGGGGGCACCTCTCTCCCCAGAGGGCGGCGGCCAGAGCCACGGGGTCCCTTTGGCTCTCTGACGCACACGGGGTCCAGTCCCTGGTTCTTCACACCAGCAGGACCGGATGTGGTGAAGGACCCCTTTTTGCCCTTTTGCATCAGCTAGGGTGGGGCACGCTGTCCTTGTGTGGCGGCACCGGCGTCTCCCGGGTCCCCAGCGCTCTTTCGGAGGTAATGTGCGGAGCCCAGGTGGCGTCGGAAGGCCCGGAAACCAGCTTCAGAGTCAGTGCTGGGGAGTCCCACGGGCCGAGCCGCACACCACTCAGATTTCACCCAGATTTCATGTTCGAAGAGGACTTTGAAGCAGCTTGAAACCCCGTCCTGACCCGGTGTTTCTATCTGTCATGTTTTCTGGGTGTCTGAAGTTGTGCGTCGGTGAGATTCTGCTTTTGGCCTAATATTCTCAGCACTTACACTGTGGTGAAGCACACACGCGGCGTTTGTCGGGGCCTGGAGCTCCTCGCAGGCTTGGCGGGGCGCCGGCGCCCCAGAGCCCCGCTTGTGGGGAGGGCTGGTGCCTGTCAGTGTGTGTGCACCGAAAGGTTTGCCGACGGCCTGCCGTGTGCGGTGGGTGCCCCGGTGAGCAGAGCCCACCTGGAGGACGCCCTGTGCCGTGGTCTGGGCCGCCAGGGACTTAGGCCCAGGGTGGGGCTGGACAGAGCCTCCCGGCGGGGGGCGGAGCAGGGGGCCAGCCCCTGCAGGAGGCCCTGCTGCTGTCGGCGTGAGCGGCTCAGTCACGTGTGGGTCACGTCAGTTTGGGAGGCTTAGTGAGCGGCCCAGGAGAGAGTGGCCTGGGCTGGCGTGGGCGGTCGGGGGACGGGCAGGTTCCAGGGTGCTTCAGGCAAGGTCTGCACCAGAGATGGCGTGTGAGTGGCCAGGGGTCTGGTCGCCAGGGCGAGGGAAAGAGGCTGAGCTGGTGACGGGTCCAGAGAAGACCTGAGTGTCTGTGAGGCAGGAGCCCCCGCCGAAGGGTGGGAGACTCCCTCTGTGAAGGGGGGCCCGCTGTGTGCACTGTCCATCCGGGTGTCGGCCTTGAGCCCCAGCAGCTGCACATGAACCCGCAGTCTGTCCCCAGCACTGATGCTCTGAGACTGGAGGAGAGCCCAGCGGTCTGGACTCTAGGGCCCCAGGCTGCACGGCGGCTGCCACACGCTGGGCTCTGCCAAGTGCACTCCAGGTGGCATGGCGTCAGGGAGAGGCCCTGCTGCCCAGGGTCGGGCCCAAGCTCCCACTGCTGTCACCCCATCGTTCTAGTGGCGCTGTCCAGAAACATGATTTCCAGGCCCCTCCTAACCCGCAGTTCATCGGGCTCTGTGGGGGCGGGGCCTGTCCTCTGCTCTGTGCAGTGTGACCCGTGGGAGTTCCTGTGTTCCGTACACATAGTCCTGTAGGGCCCCCCGCTTCCCCTTGCCCAGAAGGGCCAGAGTTCTGAAGTCTGCCCCAGCAGACAGACTGAGGTGTCTCAGGAGCGCCGTGTGTCCTCAGGGTAACCCGGGCCCAGTCCTCGTGCGTGTGAAGGGTCCCTGTGTGGAGGTGGGGCTGTGGTTTATGGGGGGCTGCACGGCAGTTCCCAGGGGTCCTTGGCTCCGACTTGGACCCGTGCCGTTTTGTCGCTTCTGCAGACGTGGTCCTGTGTCTCAGGTGTGTCGGGCAGAGAGTATCTTCTGTGACCTCGAGTCTCCCCTCCCTACAGTGCTCCTGCTCATTTCCTGGGGGCCACATAGGTCCCATTTGTCCCTAAAATGCAGCACTGGAAGGAGGAGGTAGGCCCATGGGGAGCTGGAGAAATGTCCTCGTTCAGGAGCTGATGGAAGAGCTGTTGCTGACGAGCTAGGGAGGGAGGGCCCTGGTTGCTGTCACCCCGTCACGAAAAGGGCGTCATACCTTCTCGTCCCTCACGCTCCCTGGATTATCAGCTGTTGCCTCATCTCGAATCTCTCTCATTTATGTCTGTGACCTGCTTTCTTCATACTCCTGTTGCCTCTTTTCATTAATAGCATTTTAGAATTCAAAGTGCGCTTTGTTCTTTGTCTTTTGATCTTTGAAAATAAAGTGATGGCAGTGGGACCCTAGGAAAGGCTCTGTGTTCCCTGACTGGTGCCCCGTTACTTAGTGTTTGTCCCTAGTCCTGCTACTCAATACACTGAGCTTTACCAACACAGAAGTCGGTTTTCCGATGTCCTTTTTCTTCTTTTTTTTTTTGCAGGCGGCTCCCCGAGTGATGCAGGTGAGGAACGGCCTGAACTGAGTGTATTTGGTATAAATTGTGTGTGTGTGCGTGTAGACACTAACGTGTACTGTCAGATTTGTTTTACACTGTGAGTCAGTGAAGGTAATTGAAGGAAACGTAACTCTACCACTGTAAGATTTAATTTATAATTTTTTTTTTTTAAAGATTTTATTTATTTATTTGAGAGAGAGAGAGAATGAGAGACAGAGGGCACGAGAGGGAAGAGGGCAGAGGGAGAAGCAGACCCCCCGCTGAGCAGGGAGCCCGATGTGGGACTCAATCCCGGGACTCCAGGATCATGACCTGAGCCGAAGGCAGTCGCTTAACCAACTGAGCCACCCAGGCGCCCTGATTTATATATCTTATGTTCTGGAAGAATGTATTACGATTCTTTCCAGAATAAAAAGTATATTTCTAAATTCAAAGTCTGATTTTTCTAGATTACAAAGTCTGATTTCTAAAACACAAAGCCCTTTTACTTAAAATGCAGGAATAAATTTAATTGCCTTAATAGTTAGGGGTTGTTACTTCCTGATTAAATCTTTTTATTAAAATGAAGAAAGCTTTATTCAGATTATAAAAACAATTTGATATATACCCAAAGTAGAAAGTTTTTTAAATGTAGAAAAATATCAAGAAGGAAATGAAAAACACTGTTTCTAACCTAAATGAATGTTCTTCTAGAACGCCCATTGTGTGTGTGTGTGTGTGTGTGTGTGTGTGTTATTAGATACGTTACTGTCCTCAGTTATGTGTTAGGATGGTGACACTGTTTTATGCAAAGGGTCTGACGAGTGACTGCCATAGTCTGCTGGCGTGACCCCCCACCGTCACTAACACAAGTGGTGGTTGGTGAGCATCTTGACACACAGGATCACACGCGTCCATCCCTCTCGGGTTGTATTTCCTTTATGTTAAATTGCTTGACTGGATCAGCCTACCTTTTGAATTCTATTTCTTAAGAAATTGAACCAGTTTGTATTTCCAGGGTTTGAGTGCACCCATCTCCCCAGATCTTACCGAATCTAGATAAGAAATGTGTTTTATCTTCATGAAAATGATAGATGAATAAAGGTCATTTATATTTGCGATTATTTAATTGCTGTCTTTTCAAATACTTATTACCTGTTTGTGTTTCTTCCTTTGTGAATTGCTCACTGGATTGTCACGGTTCAGAAGGAGAAGTGGGACCTTCTGGCCCGGAGAAGCCCGAGGTGTCTGAGAGTTCTGAGCTGCCGAGTGAGCTTCCAGCCCACATCAGGTCCGTGGGCTCCTGTCCAATGCCCAGGCTGCTGCCTGCTTCTCTCCGCACCTTCTGCAGTTTGTTTAGTGCTTGAGCTCAGTTATGAGGAAATACTTGTACAAAGAAAGCAGAAACCATTTTCCTCTACTGGGTATAAGTTACTACACGTAGGACATTTTAAAGATTTAGGGAAATTCATAATTGTGGTAAATTATGTTTTGATTACTGAGAGTTACGTGATTCCTTTTTGAGCCTTAAAATTAATGAAAACATAAGATTAAGGGACTGATACTTTTAAACCTGTCAGATTAATGGAATGTTCTTAACATTCTGCAGACTGTGTCCCGACTAGCATGTTGATGGTGGGAAATTAGCAGTAACATTGACCTGGGTTTTCTGTCGTGCACTTTTAATAAATGTGCAAGTGTGTCATATCCCCTTTTTGGTTTTCCCATGTTTGGGTTTAGAAGAATACCTCGGCCTGGGAGCGCGAGACCAGCGCCTCCCCGGGTGAAGCACCAGGACAGCGTGGAGGCACGGACACCGGACAGGTGAGGCCTCCTCTGGGAGCTGTGCTGGGGGGGGGGGGGGGGGGGGGCAGG
Source organism: Phoca vitulina (assembly GCF_004348235.1). Lineage (NCBI taxonomy): Eukaryota > Metazoa > Chordata > Mammalia > Carnivora > Phocidae > Phoca > Phoca vitulina. The sequence goes on along the minus strand of NW_022589704.1, from coordinate 3,140,482 downwards.
GGCAGGGCCGCCGCCGGCTGGGAAGGAGAGGAAAGCCGGGTCGGGCCCTGACTTCAGGCCACACGCCGACCACACACTTCAGTTAGCTGAAGAGAAAACGTGCTTTACGGCACATGGGGAAATTATGCTTCGAGAGAAGGTGGGGGTGGATTTTCTGAGCATAAAAGCAATGAGGGAAAATTAGGAAAAAAGGATTTCAAGGTTTAATTGTACAAAAATGTAAAACAAAAGGTCAGAAAGTCCTAAACGATATAAAAGCAAGCCACAGACAGGGTTCTCTAAGTGTTACAAATATCCCTGTGGATGTAGTGTGATCTTTAGAGGAAAGTACAGAAAATCAAAACCAAAAAATAGGAAAATAAAGCGGGCTGGACCAGAGTGGTTTGTGATAGAGCAGAGACAGGAATTGGAGACAGGTGTGGCCCTGTTGTCAGGGACGTGAAGGAAGGACACCGTAGGTGGCGGGAGGGATGGTGTCGGGAATGTGACTCGCTCCTGTTTTTGAGATGAGAAGACTGGTGACGGGACCGATCCAGTGGAGACGGGGGATTGCTGCTGTAGGGGCCGCAGGGTGGGAGGGTTGTTGGAACAGTGTCCCCGAGTGGTGAGGGGACGCAGAGGGACTGGCTTTGGAGAAGATGGTGGAGACTTGGCGTGTGGGTGAGTTCTGGAAGCTGAGTGCCCCCTGGAGCCCCACTTGTCTTGTGAGCCCAGAGCGAGTGTGGCCGGGGAGGCCTGGAGCTGCGCTCCCAGAGAGCGGGCATCTGCCTGGGCTGGAGCAGAGGGTCCTCATCTGGGGTCGTGTCCCCCCCGCCCCCAGCCTCCTGTGGGGCCGTGTCTGGAGACCCTGGGTAGCGTCAGGACCGGGAGGGCCTAGAGGGAAGCTGCATCTAGCTAGGGAGTGGGGCAGGGATGCTGTGGCATCTAGCTAGGGAGTGGGGCAGGGATGCTGCCAGACATCCCCAGTGGACAGGCAGCCCCACGAGAGGACCGTAGGCCCCGAGGTCTGTGGTGCGGCGTGCGGAAGCAGGATGCTGGGCCGCCTCCGGGTGCACGTGGGGTGAGGTGACGGGAGTCAGTGTTGCTGTGGACTTTGTTCTCCAGCTGTGGGCAGCTGCTGGGTGCAGGCACTGGGCGGGCACAGAGATGGAAATGCGGGCGGGGGTGGTCCAAGGGTGGGGAGCTGGATTTGAGATTGGGGCTTGCTGCCAGTGGCAGCGCCCAGGGTGACCCTGGGTGTGTGGCTGTGATGGACGCAGGATGGTGGCAGGAGGGCTTGGGGATCCTAGAGCCAGGCTTTGGGAAGGACCACTTCTCAGTTAGGTCAGGGGCAGTGTTGGCAGCCGGGAGTGCAGGGGGATGCCTGGTGGCTGGCAGGGGGTGGCAGTAGCAATGGGCTTGAGGGCCAGAGAGGCTGGTGGTGTGGCTTCAGAGTTGGCAGACGTTAGAGGGAATAATCTGGAAGACAGTAAGCGCAAGGAGAACGCTGGCCCTCCCTCTGGGCCTGGCCACGGGAGGGTGCTGCTTGAGGCAGGGGAGAATGGAGAGGGCTTGCTGATGAGGGATGGTGGTGGGAGGGGCTCGAGGGGCGCAGGGCTTGGGAGAGGTGCGGGGTGCGGTGAGGCTGGCCCTGGTGGAGGCAGGACGTTGCTCGTGAGGGTTGAAGGGCCCGGCAGAGGAGCTGAGGGTGTTTGGGAGAAATGTGCACTGTTTTGAGAGCTCATACGCAAGTGCACAGTTTTCCTCCTGACCTTGTGTGTTGTCCTGAAGCAAGGGAGAGGGTGTGCGTGTGTGTGTGTGTGTGTGTGTGTGTGTGCACGCGTGGCCTGTGTGCTAGAGCGATCGTAGGGCAGGGGAGTTAAGGGCACTTGGTAAAGCGTGGTTATGCTAAGCTGGTAGGAAAGAAGTGAAGGCAGGTGGGGCTGATGGGGAGCTGGTGGGTGTTTGGGTCTGGAGCCTTGTGACCCAGGCACAGTGTGGTGGGCGTGAGGGCCTGATAAGCAGAGGGCAGCTGACAGTGGCCTGCAGTGGGGTGACAGTAGGTGGGGCAGTTCCAGTGGGTGGCCACAGGAGGTCCCCTTGGATGGAGGTAGTCACCTGGGAGGACAGGGCCAGGCCTGGTGGCCAGGCAGTTGGGTGTTGGACTGGTGCAGAGCGATGGTAGGACTTGGTGGAGAGGAGGTGCTGGGCAGGGATTGGCAGCCAGGAGGAGGCCGCTGTGTTGGAGCAGGGGTCTGGGGCCACATCACCACCCCTGCCCTGATGTTAGCGATGTGGAAGAATAGGGCCCTCCAGGTGAGGGGCTGCAGGTGGAGGGCTGGTGTCCAGAGAGTGCAGCCAGGGGAGGAGTGAGGCTCCCAGGGCCCTTGTGAGGTCCGGGCGTGGGGAGGGGGCTGGGTGTGGTGGAGAGAGGCCGCCGGGGGCAGGGCCAGGCCTGGGTCTTCACTCAGCTTCCACCTGTATTTTGTGACGTTCTAGAGGTAGGTGGTGGTTAAACTCCTCCCATGGAGCCTGGGATGCAGGGGATTGAGGCAGACATGTGACCAGCAGCCCTTCTCTTGTAACCTAGTTTCTTTTTCTTCTTAGGACAGGGAGTGGTAAACTCGTTGCCAGTGTGATTGTAGATGCGCAGAACTCTGACAATGAGGAAGATGGTCAGTTTGTGGTGGAGGCTGCCCCCCAGCTTCCTGAGATGTCAGAACTGGAAATGGTGAGCTAACAGGAGCTTCGGTTTCTGTCATTGCCCTTGGACGGCCCTGGAACTCCTACTCCAGCATTTAGGTGCACGTAGACAAAATGTCTGATTTTTCAGTCAGATTTCTGCCTTCTTTAATTTTGTCATTGCTCTGAGGAGATCCATGGAAGCAGCATATCGAGAATTAGCTTTTTCCTCCTTGCTTTCCTGCCCAGGTCCCCGTAGTAGACGTGGAGGCCGAGGAGAAGCACGGTGAGTACCGGACGTGGCGGGCGCGACTGTGGGCGGGGCGCCCTGTGTTGCTCAGGGGTCTGATGAGCATCGGCGGGACACCGGGGCACAGATGGGCTCCTCCTCGCTTGGTGGGTTTAGTCTGGGAGACCATGGGCACTGGGCCCCGGGACCCTGGGGCTTGCTGTCAGCAGCTTCTGACGTGGTGTGCAGTTAGATTAGAGGTTCGACCTCTGGGGTCGTTCCCAAATCGACAACATTTGTAATAGTACTTGTCCTCTTCCCAAGTATCTTCTTTGATTTCAGACATCTCCAGAAGCAGAGAGAGTAGTCCAATGAACCCCCTTGTCACCCGGTGTCAATGGTGATCGGCTCACGTTTTCTCTAAGTCTCTGCCTGCCGCCGACCCCGTTCCCCTAGACTGTTCTCAAGTCCTAGAGAAGATCGTTTCTTCACTTAATGTGTCCGGTGTAGCTCTAGAAGTTAAGGGCTCTCTTTCAAGAAAACATAACCATAATTCTGTTGTATATTAAAAAACAAAACAAAAACAAAACAATTTCTTGATATCATCAGTTTTTCCAGTTACTTTGTATATTTTTTTCTAGTTTGATTCAGAATCCAAATAAGGTCCCTGCTTTGGAGTCAATTGATCTAACGCTTAGGTCTCTCTTAACCTGTACGGCCATCCCTCCCCTTTCCCTTGTAATGTATTTGCAGAAGAAGCTGGTTGGTTGTCCTTCAGAGTTTCCCATAGTGGAGTGTTGCTCATTACATGCGCATGGTATGGTTTTTTACATATTCTTCTATTCTTGTAACTTGGTTCCAGAGACGATCAGATGCAGATTTTGGGCAGGAATACTAGTAGGTGGTGTTGGTTCTTCCTGACGTCTGCTTGTGATGTTAGCCTGGATCATTAAGGGTTGCAAGATGGCGACGTTCTCATCCCGCCCTCCCTTCCTCGAGGTTGGGCTGGATGACACCGTGGTGCAGAGCTTCCCCCCACCCCCAGCCTCTGCCTGTGCCGTGGCGCAGCCCCTAGGAGGAGGGTTTTCCTCAGAGTGAGTCTGTGTCCTGGTGCCATCAGCGCTGACTGAGAGGGCGTGGGGGTGGTGGTTGCTCGTATCTGTGCGATATCGTATGAAAGCATGGGTTTTCCTCTAACGTGTTTGATGGGCCTCGTTTCACGCCAGATCAGTTCTTCTCAGCGACGTTCAGATGGTCTAGTATGTAATCAGTGGGAGCCTGTTGGAGCAGTTCTCTGGGGCCTTTTGACACATCCTGGGAGACTTTGCAGCTTCCTTGTTTTCTGAGAGGACCAGATGTTTCAGGCTCATTTTGTGTATTTCCTGCTCCAAGGCTGGAACCCTCCATTTCTCCAAGGAGCCTGGCTGCATGTTGCTTCTGGGTTGGTCGTTGTTTCTAGGGGTTTTCTTACCTTTTTTTTTTTACATGAGAACACATATCCAAGCTCATACTGGTATTTCCAGTGCAGCTTTACTGTTCTAGAGTTTTTTGAGTTTATACATGCATGTCTATCTCATGCCAAAAATCCTGGCTCCCAGCGTCAGCCGTCTGTTTGCTTCAGCCTGTGGCTGGCACGCACGCACAGCACCTCTAGACCACCGCCGGCTATTAGTGACGACAGATTACTGGAGACACTGTAGGGTTTTTCTCGGGGTCTGTCTGTTCTCAGGTATGTTCCCGTCAGGGATGGACAACCAATTACTCTGTTGTAAAGTTACAGAACAATTCTTTGTTAGGCTATGCTTGCCAGTTTGATGTTGTTAAGTTTATTAGTTTCATTTTGGTTTCAGTTTCTAGGCATTGAAAAATCTAATTTAATTTTGTTTTATTTATGTAAAATAGACACATTTCCGAGGTCAAATGTACCAAACAAGATATATTCTGAGATTAGGGGCCTCCACCCTGTCCTCTCCCTCCCCCCTCCCCCTGTAGGTAACAGTAAGAAATATGGCTTATACTTTGATTTAAAAACTTACAAGTTAATACGTGTGTGTGTGTGCGTGGTGTGTACTTACCAGTACTTCCACGTCTCCCTCGTGCTTTTGCGACTTGGCGGCGTGTACTGATGCCCGTCCCTTAGCGGTGCGGACGAGTCTTCACTACTGCTCACAGCCGCGCCCTCCTCCGTCCAGGTGCTGCGAGGCCGTGTGCGGCCAGTGTCATGTGGATGCACATTTGGATGAGACAGTCGTCTAAAGAAAATGTTTTGTGTGACATTTACCCCACAGGCAATTCTTTTTTTCTTTTTTTTTTTTAAAGGAAGTTGAAGACTCTTACCCTAGTATAAGAGGAGTATTTGTGCTTAGAAACAGCTCAGAATTGTCATCCCTGTTTGTGACGGATGGTTATCTTTTAGAATGTTAATCTACATTTCCTCATAATTGTTTTCTATTTCCAAAGCTTTTTTTTTTTTTTTTTTTTTTTACCTTTGAGGAGCTGATTTCTTTGAAACACTCTGAAATTTTATAGTTAATTTCCACCACCAGCTATATCAGTCTCTTGTAGACCCTTTTATCAAATAAAGATTATTTGAAGCTGTGTTCAGTATAGAAAGAGGAAGAATACCCCTCTACCTATTTAGAATAGAATAGCTCCTTAGAGAATAACATAAAACCACTGATTCTCAACAGGAGGACTTGTGAAAAAAATTCTGGAGACGAAGAAAGATTATGAGAAGTTGCAGCGGGCGCCCAGACCTGGAGAGAAGGTAAGGAGTGATTTATGCACATGTGCTGATCAGCAGAGTCTGCTGACGGACTTCAAAGTTCCCTCCCACCTCCTCGTTTGGGAGGATAGAAAACTCGGGGCTCCTCCAGTGTGTCCTGGGTGGGGGCTCAGGAATCAAGGCCAGAGGCCTGTTCTGCTCTGACCCCGTGGCTGTCGCCGTCCTGCCTTGTCCAGTCCCTTCCCCCTGCTTGCAGAGTTGGGAGGCTGGGCGCCTGGCCCTGGCTGATTGCAAAATTAGAGACTGGGGAGTTTTCAAGTCTGGCTTTTAGATCCGGGTGCTTTTGGAACCTGGCCTCCCAGCCGTCTTCCTTGCAGCTGTGGGATGTGGTTTTGTTGGGACGCACAGCTTCCTGCCAGCCACCGCCCCTGGGCATGTGACCCTGGGGTGAATACCTGCAGGCCACGTAGCATGCCTCAAATGTCACGGCTAGGTTTGCTATAGCCACTTCCAAAAATGAGAATATATCTTCACTTACTGATTTTGTAACAGAAGACATTTCTTGGATAGTTTTATCGGCAGCTGACAGACACATACACAGATAATTCTGCCTAAAATGTCCTAGTTTTTCATGAAGACGTGGCCTGAAACAGCCAGTGAGGGGACTGGACAGTTGCGAGCGACATCGGAGGGGTGCGGGAACAGTCCCAGGAGAAGAGTGCTGTGCCGGCCTTCGCCTGATGGCGCCCCCGCTGCCTCGTCTGGAAGGAGGACCGCCTTTCTGTAGGCTCTTGTCTCGCTGTGGCATTTTAACCTAGTCCTTTTTGTAGGGTTGTCCTGTGTCCCTGGTATTTTGGGACCCACTTGGAAACCTTGAGTGTGTCCCTCCAGGCTGTTGATGTGGGCAACCTTCGAGGCTTCAGTTGGTATAAATTTTATAGCCCTGCTTTCCATGCAGAGCACACGAGGGCTGTGCTTCGGGCTGTGTACTGAAGAGTACATTTCAGAGTGGGTACTCTGACTTTAGAAGATAAAAGGAAACAGTGTCCTTGTTTGGTGAACATGTCCTGCCTTAAAAAAGCACAGTGTTTCAGAGTTGGGGTGCTGTCTGTTACGGATGCTCAGAAACATCGGAGTTGAATTTCCCTCTTGGTCTTCTAAAAACATCTTAGAGTTTTTAAAATAAAAGAAATGAAAATGTAAGGAAAAGGTGATGTCCTTTCTGCCTTGGCCCCAACCCCACCGGCCCTCGGGCAGTCAGTCACCTGCTTTAAATGCAGCTGCCTCTGTTCTGCGGGTTTTCACCTTGCCCTGTTGCGGATACGTTAGGCGAGGTGCTTTCTTCGGGCAGCATCCTGTTCTGAGACCCTCCCTGTGGGGAGACCGGGGCATCTGGGTCATTCATCTGAACTGATGACTGGTTTTCCAGTATCTGTTCATTAATTCCTGTGCTGGTGGGCATAGGTTCAGTGGCCTTCCCCTGTCACGAACTCTCACGGGCTCCTTCACGTGTCGGCTGGCGCACGGCGGCCAGACAGGACGTATTTTAGGCTAAGGAGCCCTACAATCTGTCACAGCTTCTCAGCTCTGCTGATGGAGCCTGAGAGCAGTCACGGCGTAGACAGCAGTGAACACCTGTGTGTGGCTCCGTTCCGATGAGGCTTTATTCACAGCAACAGGACCCAGCCTGGGGCTGGAGTTTTCGATCCTGCTTTAGAGTCCGCGCCCAGACTCAGAATTGTGCCAGAGCGTGCGCGGAGCTTCGATTTCACCAGCTATGGCCAAATTACTCCCCCAGTGGCTGGGCCGTGGAATGAGAGTCTGTTTCCACGTGTCTGGGCCATCCACGGTCAGCACGGTGGACGTGTGCATCACCCCCCACAGTGGCCTGTGCCCTGTCGGACCCCTTCGGCCACGGCTCCCCATGCCCCCCTTCCCGCCAGGGCCCAGCGGCTGCTGCTCTGCTTTTGGTCCCTCTGGTCTGTGTTTCCCAGGAATGTATGTGCTCCTGTTTGCTCAGGCTGCTCTCAGTCGTCATGATTATTTTGATGATATGTTATTTTTGTAACAGTTCATTCCTTTTTATTGCTGGGTCGTGCACTGTATGGACGTACCACAGGGTGTGTGTCCGTTTGTCAGGTAAGGAGCGTTTGGGCTGTCTCTAGTTTGGGTCCTTTGCAAGTAAAGCTATGGAGAACATTCACGTGTGACTCCCGTGCGGACAGAGATTTTCATTCCTTTGGATCAATACCGAGGAGCGAGACTGCTGGCTCACACAGTCAACGTATGTTGGTCTTTCTAAGAAACTGCCCAGTGTTTTCCAAAGTGGTTGCATCGTTTACATTCCCACCACAGCATCTGCGAGTCCCAGTTCCTCCACGTCCTCATCAACACTTGGAATGCTCAGTCTTTCTAATTTTTGGTGTTTTAATTTGCATTTCCTTAATGGCTGATGATTTTTCTGTCCTGACTGCTGGTTTCTCCTCTTGCTCTTTTCTTAGTGTTGACAACTTGCTATAGCTTTTCTGTTCCTTTGAACTAGTCATTTCTGTTTGTTTTACCAAGTCAATTTCTTGAGTGGGTATATTCCGTTTTTCTGTTTCTTTTTGAGTTTCTTTTGGTAATCTCTAAGAATCCGTTAAGATTGGGTTGACCTGTGAGTGAAGGAGAGATCTAAGGCATTAGTGGCTTAACTGAGGTGGTAAGTGCTTTGGCTCCTGAGTCAGAGTCTGGAGGTGGCTGTGGCCCAGATGCCTTCCGCCTCGTCACCCCACAGCTGTGACCCTTGTGCCTCAGGGCCCCTTAGGGCCCCTCATGGCCCAAGGAGGCTGTCCAGGCGCAGTCAGCAGGAAAGGAGGGGAGGGGTAGAGAAGAGGAGGAGAGGAGCACACCCCTTTCCTTGGAGACGACTTCTTGGAAGTTGTGCATCCCACTGCCACTTCCATGGTACTGGCCAGATCTTTGCCACGAAGGGACCATGAAATGAAGTAGTTACTCCAGGCCTCGGTTCGCTTAGCTAACGATCAGGGCTTCCACACAGACTAGAATTTGCCAAGTTTTCTCCCTGCCTGGCACGCTCCGAAAACGATAATATTTGCAAGGCACATGGGTGAGTGGAGGAGGCTGGCCGCCTGGCCGGGGGCCAAGGGTTTCTGGAAGTGGCACATCCCCCACGTGTGGGCTGCTGTGGGAGGGAGAGCCTGGCCGAGCCTCCCCAGCCTTTCTCCAGGGAACTGTGTCCTTCACATTTTACAAAGTCGTGGCATCAAGATGTTTCAACGGTGCTTTTACGATTTTAAAAATATATCTATAGTTCACAGTTTCCCTTTTCTTCCAAAAATTTTGTCTTTTTTTTTTTCCTTTGATGAGACTTTAAAGAAACTACTGAAACAGGCGTCATCTAGCAAAGACTCAACTTCCGGTTTGTTTTCATTTCATTGATTTCTTTATTTTTCCTTTTAATTTCTTTGGTTATTTACGTTTTTATTCTCTTGTGTAAAATACTTAGCTCGTTCATTTTTAGTCTTTGTCATTTTAAACGAATATGTTTAAGGCTATACATTTTTTTTAATTTTAGAATTTATTTTAGAGTGCACGCATGGGGTGCATGTGGGCGGGGGGATGGGCAGGGGGGAGAGAGAGAATCTCTAGCCGACTCTGTGTTGAGCACAGAGCCCGACATGGGCATAATCCCAGGTCCCTGAGATCATGACCTGAGCTGAAATCAAGAGTCGGATGCTCAACCGACTGAGCCACCCTGGTGCCCCAAGGCTATACATTTCTCTTTAAGCGTGCTTTATTTAAATTTATTAAATACTAATATTAAAAGTTCCTTGAATTTTAATTTGAAACACTTTATTTCTTTTTATCATGTGGGCTATTTAGGAGCCTGTTCTTTAGTTTTGAAACATAAGGGTTTTTAGAAAGTCTTTTTATGGACAATTTATAATGAAATTTCATGTTCAAGGAATATGGTCTGTATGGTATCGATTATTTGGAATTAAACTTTTCTTTGTGGCCTAGTCTGAGGTCAGTTTTTACAGGTGTTTCAGAGTCCTTGCACAGTGTGTCTGCTTTCTGTGCTTTGGATCCAGACTTCAATGCCTCTGGTGGATTTTGCAAAGAGGTGATGGTAAGACTATGTGCTCAAAATGCACAGGCCACGTCTGCCTGTTGTCATAATTGCTGTCTTCTCTCTGTCTCACTTAAAAATTCAGATGGTAGATGTTTTCTCTGCTTTTCATGTAAATTGTGTGCCTCTAGTCTCGGGCTTCCCCTTGTTTTGGGGGGCGCATTGTTTTTTCAGCGCTAAGGAGGTAGGAGCTTGCGGTTGAGCCGTCCCTCAGGCCAGCCTTTGGCGTTGCATTGGGAGGAAAGCTATTTCTTATCGTACTGACGGACATGAATAATACATTATAGAATAAATATGTGCCTCAGACTGAGCATTTTCTTCATTATCCTGGCCGACTTGCTGTCTTTTCAAGAGGAAATATAAACTTTGTTAGTAGTAAGATACTAGCTCATGCCAGCACTTTTTTCCTTCAGATTTATGAAGCAGGTTTTGAAAAACAACCAGAAAAGCAGTTTTATTAGTGCTTCTTCTGCCTTAAAAGCACTTGCTTTTTGAACTTTATAAACGAAGATGCTTTAGATGTTAGCCAGCCGTTTCAGAGATGGTGCCCTCACTTCTCATTCCTGATCTGCTGTCCCCGTTTGCATTCTCCTCTGTCAGGCTTCTCCATGTTGGGTCACTTCTAATCGAGTGTCAATTTTAGATGCTTTTTCTTTTCATTGAAATTCTTTATTTTGAAATAGAGTATTTCTCTTAGTGGGTTTCTTTTTTTAGTTCATTTTTAAAGTTTTTGTGATTTTACTCTCTCCCTTCTTGGTCACGTAAACCGCATCCTCTGGAGGTCGTACATCTCTTCAGGTGAGACCTTGGCGTGCGTTTACTTTGACGTGAATGTGTGTATTTTACTGCCCTTCTCAGTGAAGGCTGTAACCCGGGCCTAATGTAGCAGCCATGTGGCTGTAGAGATTAGGGACAGTCATCTGAAAGAATTAGGTATTTGGGAATGTGCGTCTTGAAAGGACTCTTGATGGATAAAATGACCTTATCCTGAACATGTTCGCTTTCAGTTACAGTAAGTTGTATGTAGTGAACAACTGTCAGCTCAATTCTTATGTGAAAGTCAGGGATTTCGATTTTATTCCCTTACTTTGGTGATCTGAATAGATCTTTAAGTTATTCCTTATTTTGGTCACTAGGTGGTGAAATTTCATCACAAATACTTGAACCCTGTTAGAAAAAGGCTCCTCAGAATCACTCTTTAACTGAAAGTCTGCACCTGATAAAAGTATTTTTAGTTTGGATGTTTGTGGTCCTAGTATTATTGGATGGATGTTCTTTTGCTAGAAATACTGTTTCCATTTAAATTGCTGTGAAAGAAAGAAAAGGGACATATGCTACGACATTCTTCACTGGTGAGACCTCAGTAGCAAAACCAGGCTGCTGCTGACACTGACTTTAGTCATAAAGAGTGAGTTAGTTATTTTAGGAAATAAGGTGATTCTTTTATGTTCCCAAGTAGTGCAAAGTCTTCCAATATGCTGGCGGAGGATTTTAGGTTTTGGATATAAAATTGTTGCCAGCATATAATCAACAATACCACTTAAGAATATGCACAGAAATCAGTGGCATTCCTATACACCAACAACAAGACAGAAGAAGGAGAAATTAAGGAGTCGATCCCATTTACAATTGCACCCAAAGCCATAAGATACAAAGGAATAAATCTAACCAAAGGGGCAAAGGATCTGTACTCAGAAAACTGTAAAATACTCATGAAAGAAATTGAGGAAGACAAAAAAATGGAACAACGTTCCATGCTCATGGATTGGAAGAACAAATATTGTGAAGATGTCAATGCTGCCTAGAGCAATCTACACATTCAATGCAATCCCCATCAAAATACCATCCACTTTCTTCAAAGAAATGGAACAAATAATCCTAAAATTTGTATGGAACCAGAAAAGACCCCGAATAGCCAGAGGAATGTTGAAAAAGAAAAGCAAAGCTGGCGGCATCACAATTCTGGACTTCAAGCTCTATTACAAAGCTGTCATCATCAGGACAGTATGGTACTGGCGCAAAAACAGACACATAGATCAATGGAACAGAATAGAGAGCCCAGAAATGGACCCTCAACTCTATGGTCAACTAATCTTTGACAAAGCAGGAAAGAATGTCCAATGGAAAAAAAACAGTCTCTTCAACAAATGGTGTTGGGAAAATTGGACAGCCACATGCAGAAGAATGAAACTGGACCATTTCCTTACACCACACACAAAAATAGACTCCAAATGGTTGAAAGACCTAAATGTGAGACAGGAGTCCATCAAAATCCTAAAGGAGAACACAGGCAGCAACCTCTTAGACCTCAGCCGCAGCAACTTCTTCCTAGAAACATCGCCAAAGGCAAGGGAAGTAAGGGCAAAAATAAACTATTGGGACTTCATCAGGATAAAAAGCTTTTGCACAGCAAAGGAAACAGTCAACAAAACCAAAAGACAGAATGGGAGAAGATATTTGCAAATGACATATCAGATAAAGGGCTAGTATCCAAAATCTATAAAGAACTTACCAAACTCAACACCCAGAGAACAAATAATCTAATCAAGAAATGGGCAGAAGACATGAACAGACATTTCTGCAAAGAAGACAAGCAAATGGCCAATAGACACATGAAAAATACTCAACATCACTCGGCATCAGGGAAATCCAAATCAAAACCTCAATGAGATACCACCTCACACCAGTCAGAATAGCTAAAATTAACAAGTCAGGAAATGACAGATGTTGGCGGGGATGTGGAGAAAGGGGAACCCTCCTACTCTGTTGGTGGGAATGCAAGCTGGTGCAACCACTCTGGAAAACAGTATGGAGGTTCTTCAAAAAGTTGAAAATAGAGCTACCATATGACCCAGCAATTGCACTACTGGGTATTTACCCCAAAGATACAAATGTAGGGATCCAAAGGGGCACCTGCTCCCCAATGTTTATAGCAGCAATGTCCACAAGAACCCAGATGTCCATCGACAGATGAATGGATAAAGAAGATGTGGTGTGTATGTATGTGTGTGTGTGTGTATATATATATATACGTATATAATGTATACACACAACAATGGAATATTATGCAGCCATAAAAAATGAAATCTTGCCATTTGCAATGACGTGGATGGAAATAGAGGGTATTATGCTAAGCGAAAAAAGTCAATCATAGACAAGTATCATATGATCTCACTGATATGAGGAATTTGAGAAACAAGGCAGAGGATCCTAGGGGAAGGGAGGGAAAAATGAAACAAGACGAAACCATAAGAGACTCTTAATCTCAGGAAGCAAACTGAGGGTTGCTGGAGTGGAGGGGGGCGGGAGGGATGGGGTGGCTGGGTGATGGACACTGGGGAGGGTATGTATTGTGGGGAGCGCTGTGTATTGTGTAAGACTGATGATTCACAGACCTGTACCCTGAAAAAATGCATATTAAAAAAAATTTAAAAAGAATATTTACAGATATATGCCACAGATAATAGACTGTGAAAATGGTTTGGAAACCATCAAAACATCACATGAATATGAACTTTGTGGAGATAATTATGAGTAAATAGGCCTTCTTTGTATATACAAGGCTCATGATATGGATAAAATATCAATACTTTCTCTGAAGGAAAACGTATACATGACTTAAGAAAATTGGATCACAAAAATGTGATTAACTCTGGTCTGACAGGGCGCGTGGGTGGCTCAGTTGGTTGAGCGACTGCCTTCGGCTCAGGTCATGATCCTGGAGTCCCGGGATCGAGTCCCGCATCGGGCTCCCTGCTCGGCGGGGAGTCTGCTTCTCCCTCTGACCCTCTCATGCTCTATCTCATTCTCTCTCTCAAATAAATAAATAAAATCTTTAAAAAAAAAAAAAAACTCTGGTCTGACAAACATTTCCAAACTGAATGGTCATCACCTTCTGGTTAATATGTTTACTCAGTGAGTGATAATATGATGAATAAAGATTTTATTCTGAGCATCGGGCTCCACGCTGAGCGTGGAGCTGCTCTGAGCCTACCCCCCCGCTTGTGCACGTTCTCTCAAAAAAAAAAAAATTTTATTTTTACCCAAAATGTCAGCTTAACATCATATCATTTTGTATTTATCACTTTTCTAGATTTAGTTGGTTTGGCCTGGCAGTCACTCTGGCCTTCTTTCCATCAGGACCCTATTTGCTTTGCACGGACACCGGCCCGGGGCCGTAGCTGTAAATGCAGGCGCAGCGGTGCGGGTGCACGTGTGGGCACGGTCCGGGCGGCGCACTGACGACGTAGGAGGGCCGGTGCTCTGGCGGCCTCAGGACCAGCAGATAGGGATTGGAATTCAGATCCGAGTCAGTCGGGGCGGGAGCAAACACAGGTGCGGAGAGCAGTAAGGGGACAGAGGGGACTCTGCCAGGAGTTCTGGAAGCTACAGCTGCCCGGCGAGTGCGGCCCCCGCCCCCGGCAGGGAAAGACTGCGGATGCCCCCGCCCTGCCGAACCTTTCTCACTGGTTTGCAGAAGCATGAAGACTTAGGAAAGCAGCTGGTGAGACTTGAGGAGGGCATGTAAGGGAAAAGGACCCGGGAAAGGAGAGGCGTCCCCCTGGTCTGGCTTCCTTCTCCGCTGGGAGTGGCGCCGCTGGGCTGGGCCTCCGGGGTCCCTGCTCGCCCAGGCGGTTCGCAGGGGAGGGGAGGTGAGGGGAGCCACAGCGGCTTTCCTCTCTGGGCCACGTTCCCGCGCGTGACCTCGCGCTCCAGGCCTGCGTCCCACCGCTCCTCCGGCTTCCGGGCACCCAGGCTCCTTGGGGACGCATGTGCCTGTTGGCACACAGGCCCTGTCCCACGTGGAGCAGGCACACAGGGATTCTCTTGGCGTTAGGTGGAGCAGTTGCTTCCAGAATTATTTTAGTCCTGAAATTCCACGTTTCTTTGGCTTCTCTTGAAACAAAGAAATTCATTTCCTGGTAACTTCTTTTCTTATTTCTTAGTTATTTTTTGTCCTTTCTAAAACATACCTGTTTGTGCTCATTGTTTGAAGTGAGAAATGCATTTATTTTATTTTCCTAGTTCCTGTCTCTGGGTCGTTCCTGTCTGTTGACTTCTGACTTAAGAGCAGCGCCAGTGAGGGGTGCTGCTGCTGAGTCAGGCTTCCTTGGCTGTAGTTGAACCTGGGGAAACAGGCTCAGAAGGGGCTGACATGGGCAAACCGGGGACGCAGCTTTGTCCTTTTTCTCCAGGAGATGGGTTTCAAGGGGCTTTTTACAGTAAAGAAAAACTGAAACACTTGAATTTAAAATATTTTGATTTCCTACTTGTAGCAGTGATGCATGTATGATTTTTCATATTGGTTTCCTGACGGAATTCTCCAAACCTTTCTTTCTGGCTGAAGACCCCTCCCCACCAGCTGGGACCCCTTTACTAATTAACAGAGCCCGAGGCCAGGACTGACAGCCACTTAGCGAGGAGCTTGCATTATGTCAGGGTTTTGCTAGAGGTAAGCTTTAAATTTCACAGAATATTCTTAAATCCCTTTCAGGAAAAAAAAGACATTAAAATAAAATAGAAGTGTGCTCATTTTAGACATTACGTTATTTAGACATTGTAAATAAAACACACTGTGTGTGGACACGTGGTCTGAATTATGCTGTTACGTGTATACTCCATGTTACAAACACGATGCATTCTGAAAGTTTGGTAGATTTTGAAACTCAGGAGTAATTTACAAATATTTGTATTTTTGGTACTGATTAAGTTTCCAGGTAGCTTATGAAAGCTTTTTTGTACTACAGAGAGTTCGTTTGCAGTGAAAAATGATAGAAAATCATGCTGTAAAACTAACAAACTGAGTAAAGTTTATAATTTTACACAACGTTAAAAGCAACTTTTGAAGACAAGCAGGTTCAGAAGCAGGTCAGACGTGTAATGTTGTGAAGGGCACTTTTGAGAACTCTCAGATACTTCGGAGATGACTGGTGACGACGTTCAAGGTGCAGAGGGAGCGCGTCCCGCCGTCCGCCTGGCGGGGTCTGTGCTGCTGGGCCCCTGTGGGCCGCAGTGCGGTTCGGCCGTCAGCCCCGTGGGCGGGGCGGCTCAGGCTCGGGGAAGGATGGCCTGTCACAGGGCGTGTGCTCTCACCTGTCCCGCGACTGGGGGTGCGCGCTCGGATCTCTCGAGGGAGGAGGATTTCTGCCAGGCTTCTCCAGTGTCTCGCGCCTCGTTTTCTCTTCGTAATTACTAGCATTTTCTGGGGAGGTACTGGGAAGTGGAATTGTCCTGCTCTCCACTCGCTGTCCACTTTGTCACTTATTTCAGTCGTCCTGGGCTCAGTTTCCAGTTTTATTCAGGGGGTTACCCTCTCTGCCTCATAGGTTGGTGCTCAGACTGCCCCAGATTTGTCCGCTGGAGCTCCTTCAAATTGGCGTCTGTGTCCTTAGTCTGTTGTTCGAGTTCTTCCTTTCTTCTGGCTCACCAAGATGTTCCAGGCTCATCTTGACTTTCCCCGTCCCAGCCCCGGAACCAGCCATTTCTCCTGGTTCCTTTTAGTGGAGAATGGTGTTTCGGAAGCAAGATATGCTGCTGGGCGTGCTCAGTCGTCTGCAGTGGTCGGCTCTCAGGCGCTCTTGGTGGTCAGAGCTACAGGAAATGTGCGTGTGTGCGTGTGCGTGCGTGTGCACGCAAGTACGTGTGTGCATGCTCGCACGCACCACAGGGATCATGCCAGTTTTCTCCCTTTCTGTATGTATAATTTCCTTCTCCAGTCATGAGGAGCAAGGCTGTCCTGTCCTTGTACATTGACTTAGTGAACGAATCCCCTGTCGCTGCTCTTCCCCTGGCCCGTGTGCATGCCCTCTTCACCCGCCTCAGGCCCTGACAACCCCTGCCCCGTGCGTGGGCTCCCGATCCCCCCCGGGCTAGCCGTTTCCCCGCATGGGACTCCTTCCGCCCTGCGCGGGCTGCTCCTCCCCTCCCCCACATGGATGTCCTCACTCTGGGCCCCGTGGCTCCCTGTCCCCACCCTGCTGCAGGTGCTTCCTTGCTTGGCCCACGTAAAGGCTTTAGGACTGAATGGTTCAGGAGGAAAAGACCAGCCACTGACTTTCCCCTGGAATGGAGTCTGGTGAGGTGGAGACCCGGGTCTCCCGTGACTAGCACGGCGCAGACATAAGTTATCTTCAGCTTGTTGACTAGATGAATTTCAGCTCATGGAACAGAAGTTAGAAGAGACAGAGGGAGATGGAAAGGAACAAATGATCAAATACGAGGCAGCACTTGGCAGAACGAAATAAACAGAACTGCAGTTGGAAGGTTAGTGGATGTTCTCACGATGCTTCTGGAGAAGAGGACGTGGGGGGCGCGGTGCCATAGCCTCAGTGAGCCCTTGCTGACCAGCAGGTGCTGCTTGCAGCCCCTCACACTGTGACCCGTGACCGCACACCGGGGAGCAGGCACAGCCCTCTGGCCGCGTGGCTTTCTGCCCCAATGTGGAGACCGTAGTTCGGACAGTAAGACAGATTTCAAAGTAAAGTGTGATAAGAATGATGAGCTTTCTGGGCGCATGGGTGGCTCATTTGGTTGGGCGAATGCCTTCGGCTCGGGTCGTGATCCCGGAGTCCTGGGATCACGTCCCACGTCGGGCTCCCGGCTCAGCGGGGAGCCTGCTTCTTCGAACTCTCCCCTCTCATGCTGTTTCTCTCTCTCTCTCTCAAATAAATAAATAAATAAAATTAAAAAAAAAAAAAAAGAATGATAAGCTTTCTGACCTAGATTAATGGGTTGTTAAGCAAAGTCTGTTTTTTTTAGAGGCACTTTGGTACTTTCACGGAGAGCAAGAACTTAACCCGCTGTGGGTCTGCGCTTAAAGTTAAGGGCTTCGTGTTCCAGGAAAGAACCTATTGTAAGAAACAGTGGGTTCTTTTCAAAAGAGCCAAAGTCGGATTTGCTTTTAGATTTGCTCTGCAGCCCTAAATGCCCGAAGAAGAGGGGACAGTAGCCACGGCCTTTGTGAGAAGCAGGTTGACTCAGGACTCCTGTTATTTAGTCAGGTTGGCGTTACGTATGTAGAAATAAAGAAAGGTGTATCCGGGTGGTGCAAGGGCTCAAAAACATACTGCTCTTGGATTCTTAGGGGGAAAAATGGCCTACGACGTAGTCTACTTAGATAACTGGGAAAAGTAAGCTTGAAAAGAAGCCTCAGGCCCACAGCTCTGGAGATGAGTGCAGACACCGCTTGTCCCCTGGGCGTGTGAGCATGTGGAAAGCAGCCAGGCCGGACTGAACACAGGGTGAGGGTAAAATATGCAGCAGATTTGGAAGACTCAGAAAAAAAACAACAACATATGAAGTGTCTCATTAGTAATTTTTATGTTGAGTGCATATTGAAACAGTATTTTAGATATATTGAGTTAGATCAAATGTATCGAAATTAATTTCACTTCTTAGTTTTTAACGAAGCTAGTAGAAACTAGTAGGAAATAAAACCACTTAAGCAAATAGAATTGAGCGTAACCATCACTATGGAACTGAGCGCAGAAGCCCTAAACCAGTTTCTGAAAAATCGGTTTTATGGAAAAAATAATAAGGCTCGGTGGTGCAGCAGAGGGTCAAGGGAGGTAAAATCATGTTAAAATCATTGCCCAAAACTTTTCCCCTTCGCTTTCTTTAAAGTGTCTTTTGATGGCTGAGTTCTTAATTTTAATGTAACTAAAATTTCTCAGTCTTAACTCTTAAGATTAGTGTTTTTTTGTGTCTTAGTTAAGAAATCTGTCTCTCTTCTAAGGCCAGAAAGATATTTATTCTTTTTAAATGTTTAAAAATGTTTAAAGCTTTGTTTGGACATTTCTGTTCTTAATCCACCTGGAGTTGATTTTCCGCTGTCCTGTGAGATCGAGGTGCAGTTTTTCTCCGATATGAATAACCAGTTTTTCCTCCTTTCCATGTTGCTCTGCTGTGTGTGAACGTGACGTATGCCCGCAGCGCTTTCTGGATTCTGTGTGCCAGAGGTTAGCAGACGTTTTCTAGAAAGGGTCAGAAAGCACGTATATTCAGCTGTGAGAGCTGTGCATGCTTGGTCACCGGTATTCAGCTTCAAAGAAGCTAGGCAACAACCAGATGAACGAGTGTGGCTGGACTCAAGTAAGTTTTTTTTTTTTTTTTTTTGTGGATACCAAAATGCAGATTTTATAGAACTTCCATGTATCATAAAATATTACCCTTTAAATATTGCTTTCAACTATTTTTTTAGTAAAAGCCATTCTGAGCTCATGGGCTGTACAAACGCCTAGGTGGTGGGCCATCCTGTGGTCTGTGGTCTGTCTCACTGGCCCTGCCCGGTTCTGCACTGCTCTGATTAGCTTTATAAACAGGCCTCGTATCGGGTGATTGGGCTATTTTTGGTCCTTTCTGCTTCCGTAGAAATACCGTAGGCAGCTGACTGAGCACCATGGGAAGCCGTCTCGGGAACTAAGTAGGAGTGTTGATGAGCAGGGATCTCGCCATGTGTTCGGTCTTCAGTGCCTCTCAGGAAACGTTTGTGATTTGTTTCTGTAGTGACTGCGCCTGTTGTTTGTTGGAGTTGTGTGTGGGCGCTCTAGAGGTTATTCTGGTATTGGGAATCCCGTTTTAAATTTCTTTTCTAATGGTTGGTGGGTAGGAATGCTGTTGACTTATAACCACTTCTTTGATAAACTGTTGTTTTAAAATATGTCTTGATTCTTCTGTGTTTTCTGTGCCATAGTAGCCTCTGGATACTAACACAGAGAATATAGTGAGATACAGGTCCTGTTGTCACCCCTGTTTGGGGGATCAGGACGTGAAGGGACTTGTCTGGGGCCTCGGGACTGGTGAGCACCAGAGCTGGGATGTGAACGTAGGCGCCTGGCCGAGTCTGTGCTCTTCCCCCCTGAGCTGCGTCCTCATTCCTGTTGCCCGGAGTCCCCGTGGCCTTGTTCCTCCTGTCCAGGCCTTGTGCTTCCCGTGCTGTTGTCTAATGGCTCCCACGGGGCCTCCAGGATCCCTCTCCCAGAGGCGTAGTAACAGTGATAGTGGGCCACCTTCTTCCTTTCTGATTTTTAATGACAGTTCTTCTAGACTTTACCCTTTTTTTTTTTTTTAATTTTATTTTTTGACAGAGAGACACAGCGAGAGAGGGAACACAAGCAGGGGGAGTGGAAGAGGGAGAAGCAGGCTTCCCGCGGAGCAGGGAGTCTGACGTGGGGCTCGATCCCAGGACCCTGGGATCCTGACCTGAGCTAAAGGCAGACGCTTAATGACTGAGCCACCCAGGCGCCCCTAGACTTTACCCTTTTCTGATGATACTTATTGTAG
Organism: Phoca vitulina; assembly: GCF_004348235.1. Taxonomy (NCBI): domain Eukaryota; kingdom Metazoa; phylum Chordata; class Mammalia; order Carnivora; family Phocidae; genus Phoca; species Phoca vitulina. The sequence goes on along the minus strand of NW_022589704.1, from coordinate 3,120,454 downwards.
CACTTAATAAACAGATTAAGAAAGTTTGATTTTTTTTTCCCCACTATGGGGCTTTATCATGAATGGGTGTTGAATTTTATGAAATGCTTTTACTCCATTGGGATGATTCCATTATACTTCTTTAATTCACTAAATGACATTTGTAGCTTTTAAGTGATCGTTTCTGAGATGAAACCAACGTTGTTATACTATATTATCTTTTCCATCCACTGGTAGATTCTGTTTGCTAATTAGAATTTTTCCATTTATATTCATGGATGAAATGGACCCGTGATTTTCTTTTCCTCGTACGATCCTTGTCTTGTGTTAGTCCCAAGGTTAAGAGGGAGCTGGGGAGAGTTCTTTCTCTCTTTTCCAGAAGAGATGGTGGACGAGGGAATGGTATGTCTCTTGATAGTTTGTGGGACTTGTGTGTAGAGCCATCATCTGAGCATGATGTTTCCTCAATGGAAAACCTTTAGGGCACTGCTGTTACTTTTATATTATGGGAGCATTCAGGCTTTCTCTTTCTTCTTGAGTCAGTTTTGGTGGTCAATATCTTTTAAATTTTCAAGTTTCCTGGCAAAAGTTCTTGATAGAATTCTTTTTTTTTTTTGATAGAATTCTTTAAACATGTGCTTTATTTGTCATTTAGTTTTGTTCTGTTTTTATTAATAATACTGCTAATTTGTCCTTTTTCTTCTTTTTTTGAAGCAGTGTTTTCAGAAGTTTGTTAGCCTTTTTAAACCATCAGCTTTTGGCTTCATTGGTCTTCTCTTTTGTATCTTTGTTCTTTTCACTGATTTCTCCTGTTTTCTTCATTTCCTTCCTCTACTCTTTTTGTGTTTATTGTCCTTTTAATTTCTTAAGTTGGACCCTCACATTACTGGTGTTTATTTAGCCTTTTTTTAACCTTAATATAAACTTGTTTTGTGATTATAAGTCACCGTGTTTTTTAGGTCAGGATTTATTCATCACCTGTCACACTGGGCACTCTTCAGGACTCTGGTCAGAAGTGGATGTGCAGAGTTATCAAACATTATCTCCTTGGCAGCTGTTGAGATTACTGTATATGAATAGAACTCCTAATGTTGAGCAATTCTTATGTTCCTAAAATAACCTTTGCTTCCTCATGGTCTATTATTTATCCAATGCAAAACCATATTCAATTTACTAATATTTTACTTATTTATTTATAAGATTTATTTATTTTTTAGCAATATATACACCCTTTGTGGGGCTCGAACTTGCAACCCCGAGATCAAGAGTTACATGCTCTTCTGACTGAGCCAGCCAGGCGCCCCAACTTACTAATCTTTGAAAATAGAAGTCCATAGTCGACTGATACTGTCCTGGAGTTTTCATGTACATCTGTGCTGTTGTTGTTAGGTGTTAGAATCAAGATTATGTTAGTTTTATATAGTTAATTCTTATAAAAATACTTCCTGTGCCCTAGAACAGTTGAAGTTAGAGGAGTGATCTGGTTCATGGAAGTTGTGGAGCCTTGGGGCTGGATCCCCTTCCCTCCCTCTTGGAAGAAGTTGGTCCTCTCTGGGGGCTTGTCTTCCCAGGACTGCTGGTCAGAAGCAGGAGCTTACTTCCTATTCGATGGTGGCTTGAGATCCCGGTAGCTCGGAGCCCACATGGTTCCATGGTCAACTGTTGCTGATTCGTCCCAGGTTCCTTCCCTCTTGCCTGCAGGGCACATGGGTCTGAGGCCTGGAGCCCTGGGAGGGTCCTTCTCCAGCATGCTCTCCTGTGATTCCTTGTGCTGTCCCCATCCCATCCTCACCCCGGAAGTCCTGGGATGATTGAGTCCAGCTGCCCCATGGACATTGAGTCCAGCAGGATCCCAGACTCGTGCAGTTTGTTTCTTCCCCAATTACTCTTTGGTTGTCTGTGGGAAGTAGGGAGGAGCAGGTGTTTGTACAGAATTATGGGCCTGTTTTCCTATAGGCCAGGTCTCTTCCTGCCCTTGTTTATGCTGATAGTCCAAAGTTATCTGGAGGCGGGCTGCCGGTCTCTTAGGCCTGGTGGACCGTAGTAGGACCCATCAGAGAAAACTCCCATTTTGCTTAGTCAGAGATTCTTCCTGTCACCACAAGTCCCTGCTCACATACCCCCTCTTCAGAGACCCCTCCCCACCTCCAGCCAGCTTCGTTAGTCCTCCACCCCATCGCCCACCAGGCTCCGACCCTACTTCATTTTCTTCCTGGCCTCAACCACTCACTGAAATTGTCTGTGTGTTTTTGGATTGACTTTTCGACAGCTGGAGGAGCAAGGCATGGTGAGCACAAGCTTAGCGAAAGCTCCTCCCCATATCTACATCAACAGGTCAGAGCACCGTCTGCAACATATCATTGCCATCTTGGCCTCACTACTTGCAAGGGTATTTGGGATCTGACTGTCCTCATTTGAATTTTCCTCTGCTCTTCCAGTCTTTGGACTCACGCCTTCTATTCATCGTTAATTCTGTGGAATGTATTTTCTGTGGAAGACCTCTGATATCCTGACTTCTATTACAGGTTTGAGCATCTTTTCTTCAGTTCACATGCCAACCAGAAAGTGGGTTTCATGTTGCCCAGAAACTGCCTTGTAGGATTAATGGTAAATTTGGGTGTGATTATTTTGTCTGGTATTTTTATTTTATTTTATTTATTTATATATTTTTTAAAGAATTTTAATTTATTTATTTGACAGAGAGAGAGCACAAGCAGATGGAATAGCAGGTAGAGGGAGAGGAAGAAACAGGCTCCCTGCTGAGCAAGAAGCCAGATGTGGGGGGGCGCCTGGGTGGCTCAGTCGGTTCAGCGACTGCCTTCGGCTCGGGTCATGATCTCAGGGTCCTGGGATCGAGCCTCGCATCAGGTTCCCTGCTCGGCGGGAGGCCTGCTTCTCCCTCTCCCACTCCCCCTGCTTGTGTTCCCTCTCTTGCTGTGTTTGTCTCTGTCAAATAAATAAAATCTTTAAAAAAAAAAAAAAAAGCCAGATGTGGGGCTTGATCCCAGGACCCCGGGATCATGATCTGAGCCAAAGGCAGTCGCTTAACCAACTGAGCCACCCAGGCTTCCTTAAAGTATATTTTAAAACTTAGATTCTTTTGTTGTCACTGCCTGTAGCATGGAAAATGGTTATAAAATGTAAAGCAGGTGAACTTTAGAATCTTACGTCCTTTGAAAGGCGCTTGAAGGTGCATCTGCTTAGAGCTGCTGGTGCGTTAGAACCATCCAGAGAGTTTTTATTAAATACTGGTGCCTGGCTCCTTCTCGGACCCAGTAGATCCATCTTTGGGCAGGGTCCTGGCCTTGGTATTTTAAAAAGTTCCCCAGGTGATTCTGATGCACAGCCAGGAATCAGAAGTTGCCACAGAACTTCTGGTCCGGATGGTTGCTAACCCTGGTGGAGCAGGGTGGGGAGCTGCCTACCCTGTCCTTCGGTTTCTGTGCACAAGGGCTGGTCCTATTAACCCCTTGGAAGACCTGGAGTCTTAATGCATGGGGAGGAAAGAGCCTGTGCCCACCTCGGTCCCTGGGTGGTAGGAGTGTCCCCTTGGACCTGGCTCATTCGAGCTGGAAGCTGCGGAGTTGAGGCAGATCTTGAGGCGTCTTGCCGACCAGTAGGAAATGTGCACTGCTGCCCTGCCCAGTGGCCCGGATGTGGGCCAGTTACGCTTCTTCCTCTTGCTCCCAGGAATGGACAGGGGGCCTGGACAGATCCCTCGCTGACCCATCTGCCCAGGTTGCTGTGTCAGCAGCAGGGACGAGGCCAGTCGCTCCCTGAGCGCACCCCCTGACCTCATGGCGCTCCGCTCCCCAGGTAGCAGCACAGTGGGAGGGATGCCTGCAAGTGCCTGGTGATCTTTGCGCCCCTGAAACCTGTGTGACAAGTACACAGTTGTAAAGAGACCAGGGGAACGCCCGATGGGATGGAAGTGCAATAAAGGCGTCGGTGACTTGGGCTTGGGCTGCACACAGATGTGCGGTTGATGCTTCAGTGGGAATTGCTGCAGTGGGCCCGTGATTTCAGCTCTGGCCCGTGCTTGGTTCCGTTTTCCCAGTCTGGGACTCCGGCACCCTGGAGTCAGCTGTCCTGTTCGCAAAATGACACTGGTTTTCTTGCCACCACGTCAGCACTCGGGAGGGTGCGCGGTATCTCGGGGTTCTGTTTGCCTGGAGCTTCGAGGTCGGGACAGCGGGAGTCCACGCGCTCTCCCCCCCCGGCCGTGTTTGCGTGATGTGTGCAGGGGCGCCCATGGTGGGCGCTGACCGTTTCCAGTGCTCATGTTCTCTTGACAAGTTGACCCTCATCAGCAAATAATGACAGGACCTTCTTGTCCCTTATCACAGTTTTTGGCTAAAAGTCTCTTTTGCCTGGTATAAGGTATGTAGCCACCGCTGCTCTCTTTTGGTTTCCGTGTGCATTGAATATCTTTCTCCATCCCTTTGAGCCAGTTTGTGTGTCTGTAAAGCGAAAATGAGTCTTGTCAGAAGCATACGGCTGGGTCTCGCTTTTTTATCCTTCCAGCAGCTCTGCCTTTTGATTGGAGGTCCGAATCCACTTGTATTTGGAGTAATTACTGATAGGTAAGGACTTGCTCATTCTATCGTACTGTTTTCTCCTCTTGCCCTGCCCTTTGTGATAATGATTTTCCCCAGCCGTCTGCTCTGATTCCCTTCTCTCTGTCTTTTGGGAATCGACTGTGGGTTTTTGCTTTGTTGTTACCATGAGGCTCACATAAAACGTCTTATAGGTAAAGGTCTGGTTCACACTGGTAACAAGTTAACTTCAGAAGCTCTTCCCTTTTACTCCCTTAAATGTTTTTGATGTCAGAGTTTACCTCTTTATGTTGTTGTGTGCATTAACAAACTATTGTGGCGGTTATTTTAAGTCCTCTGTCCTTTCACCTTTGTACAGAGTTGAGTGGCTTATGGCCCTCCCTCCCCCCAGGGGGTGGGGGGACCCCGACTCAGATGGTGCTCCCCTCCGCCACTGTGTTCCCTGACCGCACCTGCACCCCTGCCCCATCCGCGCCTTTCACTGCAGCATGCGGACTCCCCTCGGGGTTTTCTGGGAGGCAGGTCGCTGCTGGCCGACTCCTCCTCAGCGCCCTTCGCCCGGGAGCGGCTTTACCTCGCCTTCTTTCTGAAGGCCAGCTTTGCTGGGTCGTGTTCTCCTGGGCACTTGGTTTCCCTCAGCCTTCGAGTGCATGGTCCCGCCCCCTCCTGGCCAGAAATCCGCTGCGGTCTTACGGGGTTCCTTGGGACGTGCAAGCTCTTCTCCTGCTGCCTTGAAGATTCTCTCTTTGCCTGTGATTATCTTTTTTTTTTTTTTAAATATTTTATTTATTTACTTGAGAGAGAGCAAGTGTAAGAGAAAGAGAGAGGGATAGAAAGCACTGAGGGAGAGGGAGAAGCAGACTCCCCACTAAAGCAGGGAGCCCGATGCGGGGCTCGATCCCAGACCTCTGAGATCATGACCTGAGCTGAAGGCAGACGCTTAACCGCCTGAGCCACCCAGTCGTCCCTATTTGCCTGTGATTTTCCAGTTCTGTTCTAACGTGTCTGAACGGGGTCTCCCGAAGTTGAGTTTGTTTGGTGAACTTTGTGAACATCATGAACTAGGATACCCAGACTCTCCCCAGACTTGGGACGTGTTCAGCTGTTATTTCTTTAAATAAGCTTTCTGCCTCTTCTCTCCCTCTCCTTCCAGCTCCAGTAAGTCACCGATTGCTTCATTTGATGGTATCCCTCAGATCACCTGGGCTTTCTTTACCCCCTTCACTCTTGTTTTTCTGTTTGGTTTTCCTTGGGCTGGATAACTTGGAGGTCTGTTCTGGAACTCACACGTTCTTTCTTCCCGATCCATTGTGCTGTTGGTGCTCTCCGTTGTGTTGTTCATTTTGTTCATAGTATCTTCAGCTCCAGAATTTCTTTGGTTCTTCTTTATGATTTCTGTCTCTCTGTTAAACTACTTATTTTTTTCATGTATGATTTCCCCGATTTATTGGGTTGTCTTTCTGTGTTTTCTTGTAGCTCATTGAGCTTCCTTAAAACACCTGTTCTGAGTTCCTCACCAGGTAAACGTGTAGATCTCCATGTTTGGGGGGTCAGTTACTGGAAGGTTACCGAGATATTTTGGTGGTGCCAATGTTTCCCTGATTGTCATGTTCCTTGGAGTCTTGCGTTGCTGTGTTCGCCTTGAAGTACCAGTGACCTCGTCCATCTTTACTCCCTGACTTTGGGAGACACGTAACCTTCTGTCAGCCCTGCTGGGGATTCTGAAGCTTTTCAGACCTTCTGTGGACATACCTGCCCTGAGTTTCTTGCTCCCTCTTGGGGCAGAATGCTTAAGCTTGTGTGCCTTCTCTCAATCCTGCAGCACCCCAAGGTGGGTGCTGACAGCCCTCCTTTTGCTTTTCCAAGGGCCGAGCTAAAGCTCTTGTTTGTGGTCTCTCCCTGGCCTGCAGATTCAGGCTGGCTTTGTTCATGTGCTCACTGGCTATCTGTCAAAGCTCGCTCTTGCCGCCATCAGGAGGCACACAGGGAGCCAGCCCCAGGTGGGAGTGCGTGTGGGTGAGGCGTGCTGAGCGCTGGGGGTACTGTGGGCCGGCAGGGGTAGGGATCCATGGGCAAGATGTCCCTAGCAGCTGGTGGGTGGACTTTTTGATGGGGTCTTCAGTGCAGTAGGACCTGAGTCCCTTTGATGTCCTCCCAAGAGTCCTGTCTGCCTCTCTCCCAGCTGCTCCCTGCCCCTGAGTCCTATGGCTCAAGACACTGTAGTCTGAAGAGGGCGAGAAAGATGTAGGTCTCTTCGGCAGCATCCTGCACAGCTGGGGAGGCCAGGGGCTCCCCCACATGCTATCACTTACCCCCGTAGGAGAAATCACGAGCTGAGGTCTCTCTTGGCCCTGCACTGTGCCCCCTTGGAGAGGTGATGGGGGCACAGTCAGACTGTTCTCTTGCCCTCGTCAGTGCATCCAAGCTCGTCGCTCCAGTGGTGTGCTGGAACTTCTCTGGACGCCTGGGCCTGCGAACAGGCTCTCTCAGCCGTGGTGGTTGTCTCAGACGGTTCTCCGGGACCTCCTGGAGTCTGGCCCGCCCTGTGCGGGTTCCAGCCTGTCAGCTGCCCCATGGAGGGACCTCCGCCTCCTCACGCTCTGAGTGGAGCCAGGAGGTCATCCCCACGCAGTGAGTGAGGGTTGGGGTGGGCTGGCCCCTGTCCTTCTCAGACCCTCAGATGTGGCCTGGAAATAGCAGCCCCCGATGGTTTGCTCCGTTTTGTGGTTGTTTCCTAGCTGGGTTCCTGTTTTCCTCTTCTGGCCGGAATCTACTTAGTATATTTTAAAAGAATTATAGAACTTTAAAAATCTGTAGCTAGAATGGGTTTTAGAGATTTAAAGAAAGAGAAGAACCAAAAGTTCATGGTTAGGAACTAAAGCATGTATTTTATTATATAATTAATAGTAAACTGGAATATATCCTAGGAGCGAAGATCTACCTCTGTTAGATAAGTATGGTTCTGTTTCCGTGAATAGTCTCTGCTTCCTGCTCATCTTGCCGCCGCATCCAGGCAGGAGGCAGCCTTCTCAGCTAAAAACAAACCGAGCTCAGTGGTTGCGGCCCCCTCTAAACAGGGCTTGCTTCTCTTCTCTTTAACCAAGAAACTGTTCTTGAACCAAATAAAGTCACCGGTAGGTGTGTTTTCTCTTAAGGATAAATGGCGAATGTAGAATTCAATTTCCCTTATGACTAGAAACGTGCAGTGACGAGGATGGAGGGAGCGCGTGTCTGCACGGAGCCGTCCACATCCTGGCAGCAGCAGGGGGCTGCGCGGGGGTGAGGTTGTCAAACAGTCCTGTCTGGGGGAGTGGGGGGGGTGCTGCAGCCAGCGCAGAGACAAGTGAGGTGCGAAGTTCTCCTCCTGAGGAGGGGACAGGATCACCATCCTTCCAAGAGGACAGCAGTCCCCCAGGTGAACTGATCCCCAGAGGGTCAACTGTTCAAAACAAATATGTGTGAAGCCCAGTGTCAACACAGATATACAAAGTCAGTATTTTTCCTACGTGTCAGCAATAGCCCGTTGAAAATAATGCGCATAACGTTCCCCTTCAGAACTGGAAACAAAAACATAACTTACAGAGCCATGCATTTAACAAGAAATTTATAGCAACTATTTTGAGAAGCCACAGAATTTTACCAAGAAATATAAAAGGCCTGGAAAAAGTCGAGAGAGTGTTTCTGGATGGGAAACTCAATATGATAGAGATATTATTTCCCTCAGCTTAGTTTATAAATTTAATGGAATTCCAATAAATATTCAGTGGATGTTTTGGAGCTTGGCAAGGAATATTCTAAAGTTCCTCTGAGAGAATAAATATATGAGAATAGCCTCACATAAAAATGTTTGAAAGGACCGTTTTAGGCCAGTACAATCGTATTCCTGACTTACTTCCGTGACTTTAAGTAGAGGAAGGGTCGTTGTGGCTGGGAATTTGAGTTCTGCGTTTCCCTGTTGCCTGCCGGCTTTGTTAGTGTCCATCCGACTCACTCTCTGTGTGATCAGAGGTGGTCTTTAAACTACTTCCGATGCTCGGGGCAGTCCGAAAGGCCCATGTGAAGAGATGTCTTTTCTGCGCTGCACTGCCCTTTGGCTACCGCTTCAGTGACCTGCCGCCTCCCTCGAACTCCCAGCCCCCCGTCCGGAGACACTCCTCTCTGTGCAAGGAGCTAACATGCGGTGATCTTTTGCCCTGCACCATGTGCTCGGACGTGCCTGGCATGCGTTTTTCCTCCCGTGGAAGCCTGCCAGGCAGTTCTTAGTTGTGTGGACGGTCATCACAGCAGCTACGGCTTCTGCAGGACTCCTTATGACGAAGGAGTTGTAAACATCACCCTTCTACATGGTAATTAATTAGATTAAGTACCATCCCCGTGTCCTAGGTTCGGAAACGGAGGCGCGGAGTTACTTTGTCTGATGTAGCCCGTCGGCAGAGGTGGGACGTCTCCCCAGGTCCGGGTGTCTGGGTGGCCCTGCCCGGGCACGTGGCCCTCGTACCGCGTCCCTTCGTAGACGTGCGCTCCAGCTGCGTCCTGCTCGCACCTCCGCCCTGGTCTGTAGGCGCTGCAGAGAGCCCGTCTCTCACCAGGAAGGTTTCGTGTCACAGTTAACTACCTGCAGCTGTCGGATCGTGGAGATGCTGGAGGAGTGGTGTTCTTGTATTTTATGCATAGAATAAAACATTGGTTCGTGAAAACTATTTGATGTCGCTTGGTACAACCAGTTTGGAAAACCGTTGGACGCTGGGTCACAGAGTTGGGGACTTAGACAGCCTTTGGCCCACGGTGCCGCTTCTCATTGCGTATCCCCGAGAATCCTGCGCCCGCGTGTCCTGGGACAGAGAGGTTATTCACGGTTGTGCCGCCTGTTTCTAGCTATTGTTACCTACGACTTAGCTGTTCAGAGTACTCACGTTTCGTAAACAGTTGTTGTAATAGCCCCAGACCAAAAATAACCCGGACGTCCAGCAGTAGAGTGGGTAAATACCTCATGGTGTATTCCCGTAACGACGTACCTCCCGTTCGGCAGTGCAGATGAGTGGTGTACGTGCGCTTGAGCAGAAGGGGCAGACGCACATGGACGTGCGCCCTGTGGTTCTGTCCGTGCCGAACGAGTGGGTCAGGCACGCAGGCTCGGCACTTGTGCACACGGAGGGCAGCGTGGCGGGGGCCTTGGGCTTTCGGGACCCTGGCTGAGTTTGCTTTCTTGACCCAGGCGAAGGCTGCCCGAGTCACTTTATCATTTTGTTACACCACACATTTATGTTTTATGTGCCTTTCTGTGTGTGCACAAAAAGGTTAATGTACTTGATGACACGTGGTTTTATTTTACTGTGCGTTTAAGGGATCTGGTTTGACCCACTTGAGAGATGCATGTTTGGTTTACAGAATTGGGTGATCGAATATTTCTGGATGAGCAAGACACTCAGAATAGTTACTCTGTCAGTCTCTGTGTTTCTCTTGTAACTTGGATGCTGGCGTTCCTCGGTTTATGAAGAAAATGAACTTTTGGCAGGCTGTATATAAATCAGTTCCTGAGGTCATGGGAGAGAATGTTATTTAAAGCAAATACTTTGATTTTTTATTCCCTCCCCCCACCCTGCATTAATCAGGCCTTTGTTTATTGGGTTTGCTCAATGTAGGGTAGAGTGCTGCTCAGGAGTGTTGGTGACCCCTCGGATCCAGCGACCGGGGGGAGGGCAGCACGCAGATGCCACGGCCCTCCGCTTGTACCCTGAAGTCTGCTTCGGAGAGACTTCCGGCGGGGTCGGAGGGTCAGGCTTCTAAGGCATTATCTTAAAAATAGTACTTTCTTATGAAGCACTGCGATTGAACTTTAAGGAAACAAACTTTTTAGTTCAGAGTTTTTATGTAAATGACTTAGAATAAATCACTGTAAACTTAAAAATCACCATAAACACAAATGCTCACATTTCTGGGGACAAGTATGTGTGTAGTAAATGCAAATCATATTAAGTCCCAGAAGTAAGTAACTGTTCACCTGAAAAGTCTTGGAAAATCACTTTTTCTAAAGCACATGTCGAAGCGGCCAGCCTAACGCTGGAACACTTTGTCAGAGGCCTTCCTGCAGAAAGCAGCTGAGTAAATAGTCTGCAGCCTGCTCGAGACGCAAGGCCCCGCAGGTAGGAGGCAGGAGGCCCCGGGCGGGTGGCGGTGTGTCCCCGTCAGCCGCACTCTGCCGCCACCCCTGCGTGTCCCCCATGGGGAGGGGGGCCATGGCCAGGGCGCCGCAGCTGGTTGTGCCCGGAGTCGAATCCCAGGTCTTCCAGGAAGGAGTTTTGAGATCGAATTTCACGGGAGTGGGTTATCTATGTTTATAAAGTGGAGATGGGGTTGAGGAAGGGGTGTTTTTGGTGGCAGAACCCGTCTGTCGGAAGCTGGACATAACAACTTCTAGTTGGTGCCGACACCGTACAAACGCATTTTTCGGAACGCAGCGGAGTCGTCCGAACACGCCTGGCCTGGAGTGTCTTGTCGCGGACGAGTCCGCTGGTGGTAAAGGAGCGGTGTCGCCGCCCCGCAGGAGGAGCGCGCCTGCTCCCTCCTGCCCGGCTCGCGGTTTGGCTCTGCGTGTCCGAGAAATTTATGACGATGGTTAACGTTTATTGAGGGTTTACTATGTGCGAGGCACCGAGCTGCTTATTTTATATTATCCCATTTAATCTCACCTGCAGGATAAATATTATGATTTCCATTTTATTGTGATGAAACCGAGGTGCAGAGAGGTCAGGTCAGGTTCCCAGGGCCGTAAAGTTAGGAGGTGGCGAAGCCAGATTGGCACCAGCTTCGTGCCTGCCGAGCACATGTTCCAGACCCCTCGCCCCGTTTCCCAAAGTCCTCCTGCATTCTAGGTTGTTGTAGGTCCTACTTTGTGGAATGGTACAGTTTCATTATTTTTTGCTCTTCTGTTTCCAGAAATTAAGCGTATTTCATATGACTCATTTCTGGGTGGTGAATATAGTAGTAGATTCTCATATTTTACTATACGTATTAAAAGTCTATAAAACAAGGGTTTGTAATGGTTATGTTTGCCTGAAAATTTGCTGATATAGCTCTGTGAGCCTATTGCCAGAGAGGTGTGCTTTTAAAGCAAACAATCACTGACTTACCCACTCCACCCTGCCATGTTCATTTAAGTGAAAGGTTTTTTTTTGTTTGTTTTGTTTTAAAACACCAGAATTTTCGTGTTTTGTGGCAGTGTGCTTTAAGCAGTAATGGAAGTCTCTCCTGACTGTCATAACTCCAGCCCAAATGCATTTTGCTTTGAATTCTTAATCCCTTAAAAATAAAGTTATAAATGTAAGGTTAGTGTTCCCGATTCTGCTTGGTGCTGTGATACAGAACGATGAGGGAGTTTGACAAGGTGACCTAGGATAGGAGGGAGCTGGGCCACATAGCTCCTCTGTGTCTTGGTCTACCTTGTAACTCACCAGTTCTCTTGGACTTTTGCATGTTTCTGCCTCCCATCCTAAGTTCCGGATCCTGAACAGTTCTGTATCAGACTCAACACAATGCCAAATGCATAGGAACTACTTAATAAGCATTGTGAATGGGTTTTAGTAGAATTGCATTTATTTATTTTTTAAAGGTTTATTTATTAGAGAGCACAAGCGTGGGGGTGGGAGGGGCAGAGGGAGAGAGAGAACCTCAAGCAGACTCCCTCTGAGCACGGAGCCGGATGCAGGACTCGATCCCAAACTCCGAGATCATGACCCGAGCTGAAATCCACAGTCGGGTGCTCAATCGAATGAGCCAACCAGGTGGCCCCTGAATGGGTTTTAGAATTTTAAATTGTTCAGCTAAGTTGATGAGAGATTCACTAATCTGTGTAAAGACAACACTTTTTTTTCTTGAGAAGTAGTTTTTTATTGTCTGGAATTCATTTTAGTCATTTAGCATTTTATTTTAAAGGCATTTGTATGGCCACTCTTCTTCAGCTAAACTTATTTTGAGATAACTGTAGATTCGCATGTGGCTGCGAGAAATAATGGAGATTTCCCACGTCCTCCATTTTCCCCGGCGATAACACCTCGTAAAAGCCCCGTACAGCATCAGCCCGGAGTACTGACCTTGACACAGTGGAGATACACAAAGTGCCGTCACTGCAGGGTCCTTCTTCTGGCCCTTTACAGCTACGCCTCCTCCCTCCCGCCCACCTCACCCCTCCTTAACCCGTGGCAGCCGCTAGCTGGTCTCTGTTTTTACAACATTCTCATTTCAAGAATGTCCTGCAAATGGCATCACGGAGCATGTCTTTAGAGGTTGGCTGATTTCATTGAGCATAACTGTCTGGAGATGCATCCAGGTGGTCGCGTGACTCAGCACTTCATTCCTTTTTATTGCCGAGCAGCTCCCAGGGTGTAAGTGTAGCACACAGTTCATTTAACTCTTTACCTGCTGAAGGGCATCTGGGTTGTTTCCAGTTTGGGGCTGCTCTGAACACAGCTTCTGTAAACATCCATGCACAGACTCCGTGTGAATGTGACTTTTCATTCCTCTGGGGTAAGTGTCCAGGAGTAGCGCTGCTAGGTCAGATGCTAGCTGCATGTTAGTTTTTGAAGAAACTGCCAGACTATTTTCCACAGGTGCTGTACTGTGTTACACGCCTACCAGCCGTGTAAAAGTGATCAAGTTTCTCTGCGTCCTCACCAGCATGTGGCGTTGGCACTATTTTTTTTTTTTTTAAGCCGTCCTGGTAGTGATCTCATTGTGGCTTTAATTTGAATTGCCCTGATAAGATGATTTTGAACATCTTTTCATGTGTTCATTGGCCATTGTGTATCCTCTTTGATGGATTGTTTGTGTCTTTTGCTCATGTCGAATGGGAGTGTTTGCTTTTTGCTGTCGAGTTTTGAGAGTTTATATGTTTTAGATACTAGTCCTTTGTCAGATACATGGTTTGAAAATATGTGCTCTCACTCTCTAATTTATCTTTCAACCTCTCAACAGGGTCTTTTGCACAACAAAAGCTTTTAGTTGTGATAGAGTCTACTTTATAAGTTTTTTCTTTAACGAATCATGCTTTTTGGTAACAGTGTGAGAACTCTTTGCTTGGTCTTAAATTCCAAAGATTTTCTCCCAGGTTTTTTCCTAAAAGTTTTATAGTTTTACATTTTATATTTAGGTCAATGATCCATTTTGAATTAATTTTTGTATAAGATAGGACACTTAGGTCAAGATTCCTTTTTTCTCCTGTGGATATCCAATTGTTCCAGTGCCACACGTTGAAAGATTCTATTTCCTTCATTGAATTGCTTTTACACCTTTGGCAAAAATCAGTTGGGCAGGGGCGCCTGGGTGGCTTAGTCGGGTAAGCAGCTGACTTCGGCTCAGGTCATGATCTTGGGGTCCTGAAATCGAGCCCCATGTCGGGGTCCCTACTCAGGGGGGTTGTCTGATTGTCCCTCTCCTTCTCCCTCTGCCCCACGCTCTGCTCATGCTGTCTCTCTTTCAAATAAATTAAAATCTTTAAAAAAAATCAGTTGGGTATATTTGTGAGAGTCTTTTTCTGGATTCTTCATTCTGTTCCATTGGTCTGTGTATGTCTGTCCTGCCAGTACCACACAGTCTTGATTACTGTAACTAGATAATAAGTCCTGAAATTGGATAGACTGATTCCCCCCTCTTTATTCTTTTCTAAAAAAATGTTTTAGCTATTCTAGTTCCTTTGCCTTCCATATAAATTTTAGGATAGTCTTGTCTATATTTCCAAAAAATTTGGTTGGGATTTTGATAGGAATTTTGTTAAACTTGTACATCAATTTGGGGAGAATTGGCATCTTTACAATATTTGAATCTTGCAGTTGAGGAACATGGTATGTCTCTCCATTTATTTAGGTCTGCTTTGATTTCTTTCATCCACATTATGTAATTTTCAGTACACAAGTTCTATACATATTTTGTTATATTTACACCTAGGTATTTCTCTCTTTTCTTTACATATACAATTGTAAATGACACTGTTTTTAATTTCAGTGTCCATGTGTTGACAGTATGTAGAAATATAATTGATTTTTATATGTTTATGTTGTATCCTGCAACCTTGATGAACTCTTATTAGTTTATGAATTTTACCTTTCATTTCTACTCCTGTTTATTTAACAGTTTCTGTGTGCCAGGCATCACATTAAGGCTTTCCATACGCTTGCCAAAGCCCAGTAGCTAGTGGAGCTAGAATCTTGACAGGTAGATTATTTCCTCACTTCATTTGTTCGTTTGATAAATGTCTAAGGAGAACCTATGTGGGCCACGGTGGATCCAGACACAGGGTTCCTGCCCTCCTGGAGCCTACAGTCTGAACCTGACGTTAGAAGTAACACAAATGGTTGTAAACTTAATAAAACAAGTTAATTATAATTTAATTAACAGCATTCGACTCATACTGTAAGTGGCCAAAGCAGTGACACCTTAAGCAGCCTCATGCAGTGGGAGCCTCCGGGGGGGCCTCCTAGACGATGTCCATTTCCTAGGACAGGTTTTCCAAGAAGCCAAACTACTCATTGCTTCTTACCAACTTATATCAATTTTTGAAATTCAGAGAGGTCTGTGATAAAAGCTCATGTGAAGAGAATTCCTGGCCAAAACTGAATGAAGTTCTCAGTTGCCTCTTTCTCCTTATCGCACCCCTCCGGCCCCCTTGCCAGTGGTTCCCACCGAGGGCACCAGGCCTCCTCGCCCTCCAGACCAGCCGGCTCCGTCCAGCTCTTCTTATTCAGCGGGCCCTCTGCCCGGCTTGGTGTTGTGCACCATGTCCTCCTTAGCGAACCTCCCGTCCCTTCACTCCCACATCACTCTGGAGGGTTTCTTTCCCCCTTTTGCAGGTGAGATGGGTTGCAGAGTCCTTTGAGATGGAAAGGAGGTCCATTCAAGGAGTGAGATGCAGGGTCAGGGCCCCTTTCTGCCAGTCTGTCTGGGAAAATCATCAGTGTCCCTCAACTTTGGTAACAGTAACTACAATAAGTTTCTGGTCAGTTGGGAAATAGATCTTACTGTATAGAAATGTGCCTCTCCGACAGCCTTCCAGGTGAAGACCCCTCTACCTCTGAGAAGGGAAGGGATGGACCGTCACTGGGCACCGTGTACGTTCCCGCACAATGCTTGGCACCTCGGGGCTGCTGCTGGCCCGAGCCAGTTCTGTCCCCACTCCCATGTCTTTCCACCCTCAGGAAGTCCCGGTCCTGCCTTAGGGCTGAGGATGCTTCCTTCTCTTCCCGTTTTCCCCACTGACTGTAGGAGAAATCGCTTGTCTTTGAGTCAGCGTGGAAGAAGGAGAAGGACATAGTTTCCAAGGAGATCGAGAAGTTACGTGTGTCCATCCAGACCCTGTGCAAGAGCGCGCTCCCCCTGGGGAAGATCATGGACTACATCCAGGAGGACGTGGACGCCATGCAGAACGAGCTGCAGCTGTGGCACAGCGAGAACAAGCAGCACGCGGAGGCCCTGCAGAAGGAGCAGAGGTGGGCGGGGCCGGGGCGGGGTCTCTGCAGCAGGTGCAGAGGGGCGGGGGCGGGGCCAGGGCGGGGGCTCTGCAGCAGGTGCAGAGGGGCGGGGGCGGGGCCAGGGCAGGGGCTCTGCAGCAGGAGCAGAGGTGGGCGGGGCCGGGGCGGGGCTCTGCAGCAGGAGCAGAGGGGGCGGGGCCAGGGCGGAGGGCAGGGCCAGGGCGGGGGGGGGGGGGGCTCGGGGGAGGGGGGGGGGGGGGGGGGGGGGGGTGGGAG
Organism: Phoca vitulina; assembly: GCF_004348235.1. NCBI lineage: Eukaryota > Metazoa > Chordata > Mammalia > Carnivora > Phocidae > Phoca > Phoca vitulina. Next base: position 3,104,184 of record NW_022589704.1, on the reverse strand, counting down.
GGGCGGGGCCGGGGTGCTCTGCAGAAGGAGCAGAGGTGGGCGGGGCCAGGGCGGGGGCTCTGCAGCAGGTGCAGAGGTGGGCGGGGGCGGGGCCAGGGCGGGGGGGGGGCTCTGCGGAAGGAGGAGAGGTGGGGTGGGGGGCGGGGCCGGGGGGGTGCTCTGCAGAAGGAATAGAGGTGGGCGTGGGTGTGGGCGGGGGCGCAGGGAGCCCAGGGGGGACACCTCCCCAAAGGAAGTGTTTTCCTTCCTCAGTCGTCCGCATAGGGCACGTCTTTGCATCAGTTAGGAAAGATTTGGAGTTAATGTTCACGCAAGTAGATACAGGCAGTAAACAATACGGGGGAACTTTGCAGGGAACAATACAGGGAACTTTGTTTTATGTGTCTTATCAAAATCCCCAAAAGTTTGATAGCTGTACTTGAAAGTATTTTAATTTTTTACTCTGAAAAGACATAAATGCTGATGAGCCCATTTTGAAATTGGTACTGTAAAGGAAATATAATTACTAAAAAGAGATTTACTTTAGGGAAATGATTGATGTTCTTTGTTTATAATCAGGGAATCTGGAATGCATGGAACTATCAGTTGTTAAGGGTTTGTCAGAAAACGACCTGAGCGGACAGGGTGCTGGGTCTGTAAGCCCAACGGGAAAACACTGTGTGATGACGAAGCTGCTATCTTATTAGCCTGCTTACTCCCAAAACGTCCCTTAAAAGTTTAAGTGTCCAGCAGAAGAGGAGTTAGGAAATCGCCGAGAACTTTTTGGGGCCGAGCCCAGCACGGTGATTTGTTGGCACTTCCTACAGTTGATTTAAGGTACTGAAAAGTAGCACCCAGATGGTTCTTCCTTACAGAACCTGAGTTTGCTTTGTGGCAGGATGGTTGGAAACTGTCACTCTTCTTTGTTTTTTTGTTTTGTTTTGTTTTTTATATAGAGTCTTTTAAAAAATATTTATTAGAGCACCCACGAGCAGGGGGAGTGGCAGGCAGAGGCAGAGGGAGAAGCAGGCTCCCTGCTGAGCAGGGAGCCCAATGTGGGGGCTCCATCCCAGGACCCTGAGATCATGACCTGAGCCGAAGGCAGACGCTTAACGACTGAGCCACCCAGGTGCCCCATCACTCTTCTTTGTATTTATTTTGTATTTATATGCTTAAAAAAACTAAAGAAAAGGCCAGTTTGACCTCTGCTTTCCCAAATACGTTCTAGATTTTTCCTGGCAGGTAACCCAGCACTGAAAGGCCTCACGCCTCGAACTCGTGAGTTGGAGGAGCCTGGGTGGAGCGCCCTGGCAGCTGGAGGAGCCTCCCTGAGGAAGGTGGGGGGCGTGTCAGGCTGCTGGGCCCATGGCCCTTGTTGGTGGCCGCGCTGCTCACCTCCCTGCCGTCCGAGGGCTCTGCGACATGTGATGTGGGGCTTTAGGAATAGTAGGCTCCTTTGTGTAATTGCATGTTTGGCTTCACTTTTGGCTGTGGGGCGGTAAAATAATGTTTTTCCCAGGTGTGAGGTCCTTGTCCCTTTATATCATTATCTGAGTATGTTTATATTTTTACCCTTTTTCTTTGGATGCTGTGAATAACTTGCCTTTGTCTTCTTTATTTGTTTCAATCAAGAAGCCAAATCTAGGGGCCCCTGGGTGGCTCAGTCATTAAGCGTCTGCCTTCGGCTCAGGTCGTGATCCCAGAGTCCTGGGATCAAGCCCCGCATCAGGCTCCCTGCTCGGCGGGAAGCCTGCTTCTCCCTCTCCCGCTCCCCCTGCTTGTGTTCCCTCTCTCGCTGTGTCTCTCCATCTGTCAAATAAATAAATAAAATCTTTTAAAAAAAAAAGCAGCAGCAGCAGCAAATGTAAGGCGAGGCTGGTGCTCACAAGCCCCCGTGTTGTGTCCCACTAGCATCACGGATTGTGCGGTGGAGCCCTTGAAGGCCGAGCTGGCCGAGCTGGAGCAGCTGATTAAGGACCAGCAGGACAAGATCTGTGCTGTCAAGGCCAACATCCTGAAGAACGAAGAGAAGATTCAGAAAATGGTGTACAGTATCAGCCTGAGTTCGAGAAGGTGAAAGCTCACACGTTTCCAAAGCTGGAAGTCCTCCTCAGTCTGAAAATAAAGAGGAAGATAGAACGTCACTAATCTCTAAGTTCAGTTTCCTAAGAAAATGAAGTTCTCCGTGTCCTCCGTCCGAAGTGCAGGGCTTTGAAAGCGCAGGCACGTGTGTGTGTAGAGGGGCCGTGTTCTCTCCCCTTCCTCCAGCGGGAGCATTGCCTGCCTGCGGCGTGTCCTCGGCGTCTCGAGGCGGCCTGTCCTGCTCAGGTCTGTGCCAGAATTCGCTAGCAGGCGCGTGCGCGTGGCACGCAAGGAATGCGACACCCTCGGTTTCAGGTTTTAGGTCTGGGGACGGGACCCTGAGGGGAGCAGAGTGAAGGATGGCTCCCTTCTGGTGGGCACTTACAAGCAGAATGGGGCCTGAATATGAGTCTGCTCTATTTTGAGTTCATTTCCCCTCCGAAAGGGTTCATTTCAGTCTGTATCTTGATAAGGTTCACCTGAGGGTTTTTTTTTAAAGCTCTTTGCAACTGTGTGTAGCTCTTTGTCATTTTCTCATTGGTCCCTACGGCCTCCTGCTTGTGTTTGCCGCCTTAAAGTTCATAAATTGAAGGAGATTTCAGTATGTCCTTCAGGGACATTCGGCCCCAGGGTTTTCCCCATGTGGGTAGCAGTGAGCTGCTCCAGGCCCGCGCTCGCCTCCCCCCAGCGGCCTGGGTGTCTTTCCTCATCCTTCCCATTAGATGTGCATTCCCGAGAGGCGGGCGGCTTGGGGCAAACAGCTGAAGGAAGACTTTGGGGGACGCACCAATTTGCAACATTTTTTTGATGTTACTATTTTTTTGGAAATTGTTTTTTACAGCAAGGTTTTTTTTAGAACATGGTTTATATTAAGTTTTTCACTCACATATGATATTGTAAATACTTAATGAAAGTCTTAAGTTTGTATATAAAGGAATCCAGTGTTTGGAGACATACAGATCATAAGGTCTGGGTCCTGATACTGTTATTTCTAGATATTTATGGTGTGAACCACGCAGTGCCATTTAAATGTTAGAATTGCCTGAGAAAGTTCTGCTTCTTTAAGGCTTAGCACAAATGCATAGGTTAGGTTTCCTTACTGTAATTTCCAAAAGAAATCCTTTTCTAAGGTGGTTATATGATTTTTCCAAGCTGAATAAGTTCAGGATCAGATTATGAAGCTCTGCCATTTTGACACATTGGCCACTTTGTCATTTCTACCACTCAGCATAAAATTTTTGATAGATTGTACTAAACGCATTATTGGAGGTGGGAGGGGTGTCCATTAACTAGCCCTCCATGTACTCGTCTCTTTTCTTCTGAGTTGAATGACTTAGCCACAACCCAATGGACTGTTTTTGCTTCAAGATGTGTTTGCTTTTTATGAATTTGTACATACGAATAGGATTTTTGTGTTGCAAAAAAAATTGCATACATTTTATGTGAGTAAAATTTTGTACGAAGTAGTTTATTAAATTGTATCATAAAATTTATTTTTATTTTATACATAAATCATTAAAAACAATCACATATTTTTTCTATAAGTGTATGGGTTGTGCAGTTCAGTTCACAGCTGGAGAAAACATAAGCGTTTGGATTTTTGTATTTTCAAATGTGTATATTTTGTTTTCCTTGTGAAGAAAGTTCAGGGAAATTTATCTTTTCATTCATATCGTGACATTTATCCATCTTCTGTATAAAGTGAAGTTTTATAAGACAGATAAGCATTTGTCAGAAACTTCAAGATCATTCATGAAGTTTTAGGCAGTCTCTCTGATTATTATGGTATCTTTATCAGAGACACGATGAGTCCTGATGTTATGTATTACTTTGAGAAAATACACAAGGGGGTTATTAAACCTTTACCTCTACTTTGGCTTGGACATTTCCAGGAAGTACTGAAGTCTCCCTGCAGGAATTTTAATTTGAAAGTTGAGCTGACATTAATTTATATTCAAAGAAAATGTGTAAACCTTTGGGAAAAAAAAATTCAGGACTAAAATGTGAGCTTTCTGCTTTGATATTCATGCTTATTTTTCTTTTCAGTAAGCAACTTAAACAATGTTCATGACCAATCTGTGATGAGAAATGATATCACTTTGTGACGCGGAGTGCGGTTAGGATGTTGGGTGGTCCAGAATCCCATCCTGCGTCCCGACAGGTGCCCCCGAAGCATGCTTGCCCTTCTTGGCCGAGCTGCACCGAGCTGACTGCATCTGTCTGCTGTTGGTGTGCGGGGTCAGGGCGCGTGAGTGGAAGCAAGGGCAGCAGGGCCTGGACCAGCCTGTGAGCAAACACATGGATGTCCGTGGTCACAGGGATGACTGGTTGCTGGAGCTTCCACGAGAATCGGCTTCAAAGGAGGCCACGTACAACAAGACCATGCCCAATGCGAGGGAGGATATTCCACACAGACTCTGCGCCCAGCTCCAGAATCTTCCACACACACCCAGGATGCCTCCCGAGGAGCCAACCACAGCCTCGTGGGCAGGCTTCCGTGCGGTCCACCGTAGCAGAGGGTGGGAGTGAGATGGGCGGTTGTGTGAGCCGCTGAGGCGGGGGAGGGGCCAGCGCCCCTGTCAGGACCAGAGGGGAGCTGCGTCCTGCCCTTGGGCTCTGAGTTGAACTGTCCCATGATGCACTTTATTAATAAACGTTTTCTATTTTCCCAAAAGGTGTTCTGATAGGTATAGTTTTACCAGCCTTGCAGTGGGGCAGAAGTGAGGCCCATACACGAGTCCCTGTTTTGCTTGTTTCGGGTGTTTTCATAAAGGAAGATTGGGAAGGACTTTTTTTTTTTCCTGGCTAGTAAAAAGAAATTTAAATGGTTCTTAAACTGTAACTTTTTTAAGTCCATATTTAGAGCTAAGTTCCAGATTGATGATCAGCTTTTTTTTTTTTTTTTTTTTTTAAAGATTTTATTTATTTATTTGACAGAGAGAGAGACAGCGAGAGAGGGAACACAAGCAGGGGGAGTGGGAGAGGGAGAAGCAGGCTTCCCGCTGAGCAGGGAGCCCGATGTGGGGCTCAATCCCAGGACCCTGGGATCATGACCTGAGCTGAAGGCAGACGCTTAACGACTGAGCCACCCAGGCGCCCCGATGATCAGCTTCTTAAACCAAGCAAGTGGGTCTTCCTGGTAAGAAAATGGGGTTCAAACAGTGAAGTCCATAAACCACAAGGAGGCCGTGCACCATTAGGCAGGGGGGGTCGGGGCTTTGTAAGCGGGCGTGGTCCCGACGCCCGCTGCTCCTCCAGGGCCCGAGCCACCAGCGCCGCCCGCCAGCCCGTCGGGAGGCCGCGGGACAGGAGGGCCTGCCGCCGGACCTTCGCAGCGCCTGTGCTGGTCCCTGCGGTGCTCTCACATCTCCCGTGCACGTCTCAGGACAAGCTTTGTGATGCTGCCGTCACCACGACCTCGCACTTAAATCCCAGAGCACTCAAGGTTCCCCATCAAAACCTCCGTGAAAGCCAGTATTTTACTGGACGACACCAGCTGGTGTGTGCGGGGCTCGCGTCCTGTCGACGCTAGTGTGCACAGGTGCGGTGCTTACTGTCCCCGCCCAGGCTCCGGGGGCGCCGGCCCTCCCCCAGGGGGTGGTCACCGTCCTGGTCTGCTCAGACTTTCCTCGAGGCGAAATTTTAACAGCATCCCTCTGCCACCCCCAGCCGTGTCCTGGTTTGGACAGCAGACGATGTGGCCCTCTTCCTGTCGGAAACCTGCCGTCGGGGTCAGCCAGGGCCCTCGGGTGTCCGGTGCCCACCGAGCGCCAGCGGGGGCAGCAGCTGGGCCCACCGGTGACGTTAGTAAGCTGGGTCGGGGGATGTGCTGTCGAGACTGTGGACATCTGACGAGGCTTCTGCTTCCTTGGGGACAGACGTGGGGGTGCGTTTGCATTCAGCACTGGTGGAAGGACCTTGGCGTAAAGGCTCCTGTCGCTGAACTGATGTTGCCCTGAAGGGGGTTCCTGGCGGGTCTGTTCTCTCGTACGTCTTTACCGATGATTTGGAGGAAGCTGGGGGAAGTGGGTCTGTGTAATTCACAACTGCGTGAACGAGTGGGCAGGCCCCGGACACTGAAGAATTGACTCAGGACATGGGAACGTGAAACTGGGCCAGCCCTGACTGGGTGAAAGAACAGGAAGAACCGTGAGGGCGGTTCCAGGTGGGTGACCAGGCGGCGCCGCACTTGGGATGTGATGGGGGGGTGTGGAAACCCCCCGGGGTTCCCTGATGAAGCCAGCGCTTCGACCTTGGGAGGTCGCCTGCCGGTCTGGGTTCCCCCAGAGCCCAGCAGGACACCCTGGTGACAGTGTTATATGTAAAAAATCTTTTTTTTTTTTTAAAGAAACTTACCTTTCTGGGGTGCCTGAGTGGCTCAGTCAATTAAGCGTCTGCCTTTAGCTCAGGTCATGATCTCGGGTTCATGGGGGGCTCCCTGCTCAGTGGGGAGTCTGCTTCTCCCACTCCCTCTGCTGCTCCCCCTGCTTGTGCTCACTCTCTCTGTCAAATAAGTAAGTAAAATCTTAAAAAATATATATATAAATTAATGAAACAACATTAACTTCTGACTAGATACGTAAATCTGGGAATTTAGTGTCTGATAAATATGGTATTTCAAAGCAGAAGCATTTTAGATTGTTGTCCAAATAAATGGTATTGGAGCATATGGTCATCCACATGGCAAAAATAAAATATTCTTGCCTCATACCACATACAAAAATAAGTTTCCAAAAAATTAAAGAACTTAAAAAATATGAGAATACTAGAATGATTGAAGAACACTTTGTATTTATCATATTTGTAGATACGTTTTTATTATTTATTGATATATTATCATACTGATACATTTATGTTATTATAGTTTTATTTTGTGAGCGGTAACAATATATAGGAACAAAGCACCTAGGAGAGAGCATAGTAAGTGCTAAATATGTTTTGGGGTGAAGAAGAACTTCCTAAAGAAGACAATTTTCAGAAGCCATAGATGAAAAAAAAAAATGCTTGGCTCATAAAAATTAAACATTTCTAGCCAAGCAAACGTAAAAAATACAGATGGCCCATTGGGAGAAATATTTGCAACATCTCTAGCAGAGGTAATATTCATAGTAGACAGAGACTTTTAATAATAAGAAAAATACTTATGGCCCAGTTGGATGCTGGAAGGAAGATACAGTCAGTTCACAGAAGATGCCAGTGATCGAGAAGCGCATGAGACCCATGTTTAACCTTACGGGGGAGAAATAACGTGGCCCGGAGTCTGGAGTCCAGATAGGAGAGAGTTACCTGGGTCGGAATCCCAGCAGGTCAGGCGCCCTGCCCTCCACCTGTGGAGGGCTCGTGTACTAGCTTGTGACTTTGGGCAAGTGGCCGAAACTTCTTGCCTCCCTTTCCCACATGGCACTTACTTTATGGTTTATTGTCAGAGGACAGATGCTTTACTGATTGTAAAGTACAAAGATCAGTAATCGGCACCCAGTACGCTCTACACAAATATTGGCTGTTACTCATGATCTGTGTTAATACCACGCTGACACAATTTTCAACTGGCAAAAGTTAAAAAGATTATATTAATACATGGGGTGATTGAGGATGTGGTGGTATAAATTGTTCAGTACTTTTAAAGGGTGTCTTGAAATTACTTCTCAAAATTAAAGACGGGAATATTTTCCTGTCCCAGGAGAAAGCTGAAGCGGAGACATGACCATTGTCTTCAAATATAAGGTCTGGTGGGGAGAGGAGGAACCTGTGCTCTGGGGCTGTAGAACTGACCCATGGGTGAGATATATGGAGTGGTAGACTTTGGGTCTGAATAAGGAAGGAGTCTCCCCTCCTACAGAATGGTTCCAAGATGATGTGGATCGTCCAGGTAGGTAGTGAGCTCCCCATCACAGGAGGTGTGCAAGCAGAACCAGTTGACCACTTCTCAGGGATGCTGTTGAGGATTCCACTGGGTGCCCCCACGGCTACTACCAGACCTCGCCTACCCCCAATAAGGAATAAACCACCCTGCCATCCCAGGTCTCCACCCCAGCCCCTTACTGCCCTAGCTGCTGACCCAGCATGCTCACCCTCTCAGGTACATGGGCTTGAGCTTCAGGAGCCCCCTGTAAGCCGAGCCTGGCTGTGGTCGCTCCCCCCCCCCCCCGCCCCAGCCCCGAGGCCCCTCTCACTTCTCACAATTTCCCTGGAGAAGCCTGTCTGGCCCCTGATGTGCCCCCCTCCAGCCAGGGAGCCTACTGTCCTTCTTCTCCCCTGAACAGACACTGCCTCTCGGGACCTTCGTCACGGCCCTGGGAAGCCGGGGGAACGTTGCAGGACCGGATGTACCTCTCCTGGAGCAGATGCTGATTGGGACAAGTTCATTCGCCAGTTTTCCTGCCTCACTCGCAAGCAGCCTGTTTGAGATCCTTCTGGGATTTTCCAAAATTGTCATTTAAACTCCGGGGCAATGCTGTCCTTTGCGATCGTGTGCCTGGCACTGGCTGGGGGCCTGTAGGTTTTTAGCACTTTGAACCTCAGTCAGGGCTAGAAATTCCCTGTCCCAGATGCCTCTCTGCTGTTTTTTGGGGGCTGCAGGGGAAAAGAACCCTCCTGGTGGGAAACTGTTTATAAAGATCCTTCGCTCCCACTTTGTCCTGTGAGCCTCCCCAGGGCTGGGAGTCAGGCCTTCTACCCACTTTAGGGTTGAGAAACCGAGGCTGTGGGAGCAAGTGAGCGGCCTCTGCCAGCTCTAAGGCCCAGGCACCTTCGAGGTAAATGGGCCGGCGCCGAGCCGCAGAGCGTGGGGCTGGCCTCGGGGCCCTGGGGAGCGGTCTGCAGGGGGCTGCTGGCTGTTGGCCTGGTTGGTTCTGTCGTCTGAGCGAGCACAGAGCTAAGAAAGGGCGAGGCAGTGACTTAAATCCCTGTTTGTTTTGTGTGATGCCACAGCAAGGGGCCCGCCAACCGGAGCTGGGCATCTCTGACAGGTGACAGCGGGCTGCGGGGCACCCCCACCCTGCTCCAAACCCTGCACCCGGGCTAGACCTTGGTACTCGGCACAGCCACCGAGGGACACAGCCGCCACGTCTGGGCCAGTCCGTGGCGCCCCCAGTACTGTAGGGACCCATGAACGTGTTTTAACTTCTTTTATAATCAGAAAAAACAATGAACTTTTAGGTCAGAGTAGATGTTTTAATATATGCTATTAATATATTCATCTTTACATCGACACAGTTGTATAATTTTTAATGATTTTTGTGGAGGAAGGGCCCACAAAGGCACAAGAGCGTGGGGCCGTGGTGTGGGCTCCCGTGTGGCTGGACCCACCTCACAGCTGCCCTCACTCTGCTCCCGGGGACGCGCCCAGGGAGACGAGAGAGCCGCCTTCTCGGGTGGGTTTCCCTTTCCAGGGATTATGGCTCTGAAGGAAGGTGTCTCTGGGGCGGTTTCAATACAAACACTGGGATGTGTTTAAAAATAGAACGCTCAATGAAAATCTAAACCACGGATTTTAAGTGCGCTGCTCGTTCGGATAGTTGTGAAATCAGAGCCTCGGCCGTGGACTTGGCTGTGGCAGCCTGAGGCGCTGTGTGCGCCCCTCCCCGGTGCCCCCAGCTGCCGTGGCCCCCGGGGCTTGCGCACCAAGCCCGACTCCTCTCCTGCAAAACCATTTGTGTGTCCCCATCTTTACACCTGCCCGAACAGCCGTGTGTGGCTAAAACTGGATCCCTCGGCAGTGGAATGAGGAAGGTCACAGCTTGGAAAGAGCACGGTGGTCTCTGGGGTGAGGTGGACCGTGTGTGTTGGGGTTCCCCTCACTAGCCCGTCAGCCATGGGGCGCCTCCCGTGCTCGCCGGGCCGCCCCTCCGACGCCCAGACACTGACGCCCCGAGGGCCTGAGCTCCGGTCACCCTGGTCGCCTGCGCAGGGCGGGCTGGAGCTGTTCTACCCGCGAGTGTTACCCTTCGGGAAGTTTGTGGGACCTTATAGTAAAAACAAGGGCAGTCAATCCTGGAAATTCATCACTTAATGACCTTTCACATTTTACGCTTTCGGCCCCGGCGGGAGTCTGGACACCGCGGAGACTGGCACACGGAACAGAGACACGGACGACGGTGCACGTTGGCTTGGAATGCGCTCTGCAGCCATCGCAACGTGAACAGCACAAACCCAGGGAGGGGATTTTCAGGACTTCCAGGACTCAAGACTACCGTCCAGTCCAGCAAGGAGCTTGCTCATGTCGCGGCTGGGCAAGCGACGCCCGTCCGCGGGTCTTTATGGCTTCGCTCTCATCTTGCTTATTAAATACCTGAAAATATCAGCCCACATTCACATCAGAACCACACTTGTGAATCGCAGCCGGAGGCTGGCTGGGGGCGCAGGAGTTCAGCAAAAATCAGCAAGAGCCTTCCCTGAGGATGATTGTATGGGATTGATGGTAAAGAGTACTGTGTATGATTTCTGAGTTGTGTGCTGCACATCTTTATATCGATCATATTTTTAAAATACATAGGTATTACATCACTGTTAATCTTTATAATTCACCTCCCCTGGACCAGGAGAGGAGACGGTCTCCAGTTTTGGTCCTCTCCGTTCTAACCGGGATTTGGGGGGCAGGAGGGTCTCCTCCTCCCAGTTCTGGGCCCCTCCCACTTCAGGGCAGCCCCCGGAAATCTCCCTTTGTGAGTGGGGGTTTTCCTCCCTTCCCAGACCATCTCCTTCCATACTGGTTCTTCAAGTGGCATTTCCCCGGCAGCCCAGCAAATCCACCTCTTGAGGTCACAGCTCCCTCAGGCCCTGTTTTCTGGAACAGGTGCATCCGGGGGCTTTGGATGTGGCCTCCTTCCCCTCGACTGAGCGGGCTCCAGGCTCCAGACCTAGGGGTCTGGCGCATCGCATGGGGGCTCCACAATTGGAAGGAGCCGGAGGACTGCGGGAGATAGGAGGAGGTGGGGGGGCATTGCGGACCGAGCAGAAAGTGCCCCGTCGATCCAGGGAAGATCCAGGCTGCCCCCACCCAGGGTCCCGCCACCGATAACTTTGTTGACCCTGTGTGGCGGGCGTCGGGCCACCAGCAGCACTGAGCGGATCAAAAGGTGGATGGGTGGTGGTTTCCAGTCCTTCGCCCCACTCCCCACAGCGACTGCGGCTTCTGTCTCAAAGACCTTTGTGGTTCCAGCTTTCTGCTTTGCGTAATACTTGTTCAGTTAGAAAGCAGCACCCAGAAGGAAATAAACATGGCTCATCATCCCACCTCCCGAAGCTAACCACCACCCACGTGCCGCCAGCTGCTGTGTATCTGCCACCTCATCGTTAAAAAACGTGTTTTGCAATCTCATCTATTTTTTATGCATATACAACACATCCACAAAAGCACACATTTACACTATTGGGATTATATAGTTTCTATTGCTATGTAACATTGTCGTCTTATTGTAAACAATGGTTACATTGCTCCCTTGTTACCAAGTGTTCTCCTCGCCACAGTTTGAATGGCCGCATACTGTTTCATTGAATGGAGACTTTATCCTGGTTCCCTTGCAAATATTTTCTCAGCCCATCGGTGATTTATTCTTTGGCCCATTGACAAATACACCCCCGCCCCCCGCCCCCCTCCCAGTCACCCTGTTCTTGGCTTCTGCTTTGGCCGCATCGCGGTGAGGGGTGGAATCCCACCTGCTCCCCGCCCTCTGAGCCCTGTGCACACCGCTTTGATAGCTTCACGCACAGTCCAGTTCATAAAAGCTCCAAAGAGTTTTTTCCCCCACAATTTTTCATTTTAAAGGGTTTAACAAACAACATTTGACATGTCATCGTCTTTTAGGTAAAATACACATAAAATGCACATTTTCATCATTTTTAAGTGTCTAGTGCAGTGGTATTAACCGCGCGTGCTGTGCAACCATCACCACCGTCCGTCCCTAGAGCTTTCTCATGTCCCCATGAAACACGGACTCCCCAGCCCGCCCGCAGCCCCTGGCGCCCGCCCTTCTGCTCTCCATCTCCAGGAGTGTGGCTGCGCTGGGTCCCACGTGTAAGTGCAGACATACAGTCCTCGTCCTTCTGTGGCTGGCTTGTTTCGGGGGCCAGGGTCCTCCAGCTTCATCCGTGTTGCCCCATGGGTCAGGATCTCACTTCTTTTCAAGGCTGACAAATATTTCTTTGTGCGGATGGACCACATTTTGTTTCACTCTTCACACCTAGACTGCTCTCGCCTTTCGGCTATTGTAAATAATGCTGCTGTGAACATGGGTGTGCAAAGATCTGCTTGTGTCCTCACTTTCCATTCTGGAGACGCACGTGGCATTGGAGTTGCTGGATCGTACGGGGACTCTCTGTTTTCCACAGCGGCCGCACCATTTTGTGGTCTCCCCAGCAGTGCACAGGGTCTCCCCACATCCTCGCCCACACTGCTTAGTGTTGTGTTCTGCATGCCTCGGAAAGGAATCTTGGGCACAGTGTTGGATGTAATATGCCCGTTCTGTCAAGCCTGTTGGTTGTCTTATCCAAAGTCATCCTCTTGTAGATGCTTTTCCTACTTGATTCTTCACTTCCTGAGAGGGGTATTTTAAAGTCTCCCACCCACTGTGATAATTAATTGATTTCTCCTTGATATGTGCTTTCATCCTTTGCCTTTAAATCTCTCTGAATTTTCATGTTTTAATTGTGTCTCTTGTAAACATTCCGTCGGGCAGTCTGTTTTCACCTGGAGAATTTATTCCATTTGGACGTACTATACCGTCTTATAATGTGGGCTCTATTTTTCCCACTTTTTGTATTTTCTCAGCTTCACTTTTTTTTTTTTTTGCCTTGTTTTGAAAAAAGGAAGGTTTTTATCCTATTTTTCTTACCCCATTTTCCTAGATTTGTCTAGTTTGAAAGCATAACTTTCAAACTATGGTTGTTATTTTTTTTTAAAGATTTTATTTATTAGAGAGAGCACAAGCAGGGGGAGGGGCAGAGGGAGAGGGAGAAGCAGGCTCCCCGCTGAGCAGGGAGTCCAATGTGGAGCTCCATCCCAGGACCCTGGGATCATGACTTCAGCTGAAGGCATATGCTTAACCAGTTGAGCCATCTAGGTGCCCAAACCATGGTTGTTATTTTAATGGTTACTTTAGCTACTTTGAACTCCTTACAGTTTACAAAGTCTATGATTAATCCGTATCTTTAGCTTTCTTCCAACAATACCAGCACAACCCCAACTGATATGCTGTAGTGTCTGGTCTTTTAATTTTACCTTGTTTTTTTAGCTCACGATTTGTTTTGTTGTTGCTTAGGCAGCCACGTTTTGTCCAAATTAATTCACATATTTACCAATACCTGCTCATCATTCTGTCATGCATTTCAGACCTTCCATCTGGGATCCGATTCCTTCCTTGTAAAATTGATCCCTTAGAATTGTTTCTCAGGAATGCATGGAGCAGCCGGCAGAGTGGGGTGAACATAACCCTGCAAGCTCCCGAGGGTTGCTGGAGCCCGTGGAAGCCATCCTGCCCTCGGCCAGCGTGCCTGCCTTCAGTGGCAGGGGCCGTGTGCCCAGCTCACCCTGGGGCCCCAGGCCATGACATTCCCATCCCCGGGGCTGTGGGCAGCCTTCACCATCCCCCGGCCTCTGTAAAACATCATGCTAAAGCTGACCTTAAACTCAACAGACTTCCTACAGGAAACACACGCACAAGATCACACGGCTGCTAAAGTTGCTTTTATGGACATTTCCCCGCGAACTAGTTCTCTCTGGAAAAATAAATTCACAGGATGTAATTAAAACCACTGTATGTGTATGTTGGCCTGGGCACTTCTTAAGTGCTTCACCAAATGGGCCACCAAATAAAGAAATGAAGGCCGGCTTTGTTCACGTCCAGGAACAATGATCTTTATTAATTGTAACCCAGGGCATTCTTCTGTTACTTTACAGATTCAGAAGCAGTCAGCACGCGCCCTTGGTCATGACCCCAGCGTGGCCACTGCTGTGGAGAAATGTCCGGGGGTGGCACTGGGTCACCTGGATCAAGACAACTGAAGGTTGAGGGGCTTGTGTTTCCTGGCCGTGACCTTTGAGAAAATAAATTCATCTTGTCTTCAAGCGGTGGAAAAATTAATTTCTGAGAAAATTTACCAAAGCAACGTGCTTGTGAGCAACATGGCGGAGAGGAGTTATGTTGGCTTCTCTGGCCCTCTTCCTGTTCCCCTTTGTCCGGTTCTTTCGGGGGGAACTGGCAAGCTCTCGGGAGGCCCCTGTGGTGGGTACAGGGCCACAGCAGGGCACTCACAGCTCTCCCTGGCGTGGATATGGCGTGCGGGCCGAGAGGTGGTTTCTTCCGCAGTGGCTGAGCTGGGCCCTCGAAGGTCTGTGATGATGCCACACAGAGCAAAGTGTCCCAGTGGAGGCTGCACATGGAGGAAAGCAAGTCTAACGATGGATGAGACCGAGGGCCAGACTTGGAAGTTCGGGATCCAGCTGTGCCCGAACACCATCCCATCCTGGACATCCCCGTTCTGTAGATGTCTTAGGGGGTGTGATGGTTCAGTTTTATGTCAGCCTGGCCAGGTCATGGTGCCCAGTTATTTGGTCAAACACCAGTCTAGATGTTGCAGGGAAGGTATTTCGCACATGCGATCAGCATCTACAATCAGTTGACTTTAAGATTACCCTTAATAATCTGGGTGGGCCTCATCTAATCAGTTGAAGGCCTCAACGGCAAAGAGGTTTCTCTGAGAAAAAGCAGTTCTGCCTCAAGACAGCAGCATACAAACTCGCCTGCCAGCCTGGAAAGAGATCAAGCAAGTGCTCCCAGGGGAGAGGAGAGGGCAGTGGCGGGACAGGGAAGGGTGGAGACACGTGGAATGTGATTTCAGGCATCAGCAGGAACCAAACCATGGGGGGCCGTGAGTGTGAATCCTGCCTGAGGCGAGCGATGTAACTCCCAGGTACTTCTTTCTCTCTTGCCTCCCTGTGTAGTGGTTCTAGAGCTTGCGGGCACCAGCAGCGTCTGTTACCACAGGCTGGTGGATGCTTTCTGTCTGTACTGGTTTGAGTTGAGACTCTCCTTAGCAATGGTGAGTCCTGACCAATCACCCACCTACTGGGTGAGTGACGGAAACCTCCTTCTCTGGACCATGTCAGAGGCTCTTAATTATCCAAGTGGCCAGTCTCTGCCGGTCGATACAGGCTTGGAGCAGGGGCCCCTGGGCCAGAGGAGCCTGACGCTGGCCGACTGGCTGGCCGGGGCTCTGTCTCCAGAGCGTAAACTGAGAGCCCCATGCTGGAGGTGGATGCCTGAGCTGATGATGGTCACGCGGGGTCAGGCTGGAGTTTCTGACTCCATGAGACCAATGGCCAGTCACAGAGGTAATGGCTGACGCTCAGAGAGGGCCAAGGAAGTCCATCTGCCAGATGAGGGAGACTGGTGAGCTGCGAGAGGGACAGCAGGACGGACAGGGTGCCAAAGAGAGAGTGAGACATCGGGACAGAGCCAGACCAAGGTTAAGGGAAACAGAAGCAGAGATGGATGGACAGAGTGGCAGGGAGGGGTCAGCAGAAAGGCAGAGAGAGATTGAATTATCCAAAGCCACAGCAACGTATGTCCTTCGCCCACTGAGATCCTGGGAACGACATCGACGGTCCTGATGGACAGGTGGGCAAGCTACGTGCGCCCCTTGAGTCTGCAGAACCGGGTGACTTCTCTGACCACCAGAACGCAGTGGCTCCCACCTGGCTCTCTCCCTCTCTCGGACACTCCCCTGGGAAGCCGGCTGCCACGTTGTGAGGAGCCCAAGCCCACAGGGAGGCCACGCATGGAGTCCTGACTGACAGCACTGACAGCCTGTGGGCCAGCCTTCGAACTCAGATGTCCTGAGGCACAGACAAGCCTTTCCTGCTGGGCCCCATCCTAATTCCCTGGGAGAGGACACGTGATCACTGTCCTTGGAAGCCACTAAGTTCTTGTTCACCTGGTAACTGATGAGGAGAAAGAGGGAGAGAGGGAGACACAAAGAGAAAGAGACTGTGCCTCAGAGGTAGGCAGAGGTAGAGACAGAGACATGCACATAGCTGAGCAGGGTCAAAGAGACACCGCGAGAGCCAGAGAAGCTTCCGGGTCCAGTGCAGCCTGTTTTTCTAGGCCACCTGCTGTCCCCGAACCAAACTGAAGACTACTTTTTTTAAAAACTTAAAAAAAAAATTATTAATTTTTAAGAGAGAGCGAGCTCACGAGCAGGAGGGAGAGGGAGAAGCAGATGCCCCGCTGAGCAGGGAGCCTGATGCAGGACTCGATCCCAGGACCCTGGGATCATGACCTGAGCCGAAGGCAGACGCTTAACCGACCGAGCCACCCAGGTGCCCCTGAAGACTCCTTTTGACTGAGACCAGCTTCTGTGGGTCTGGCCCCCTCACCGGAACGAATACAACCTTCAAGTGCCCGACGCTGCTGGGAGGAGGGTGTTTCCTGTCCTCTGGGCCTCAGCTGGGCTGGTGGGGGTCACCCTGGGTCTCCTTGGAGTCCCGCATCTTTTTCCTCCTTCCTGCACACAGCAGACAGTGTGCCCCTTCCCAAACCTGATCCCTCAGTGCGCCCTGACGACTTCCCCGTAACACGGGGACAGGCTCCGTGAGTAAGCAGGCCCACGGGGCCTCCCCTCCATAGCCCGCAGAGAGGCCTTCGTCCAACCATCCAACTGTCTGTCCCCTGGGCCTCGATGCTTCCTGTCTCTTTGTGGTGAACTTCACACCCTTCTCTGACTCCTGCCGAAACCCCCCAGCCCCCAGCCCCGCTCTGTCCCTCACAGCCCTGGCTCAGCCGGTGGTCTGTGATTCTGGCTCCATGACCGGGTATATGCGTTTCCTGTGGCTGCCCCCATAAGTTACCATGCACTTGGTGGCTTAAACACGGAAATGTTTTCTCGCACGGTTTAGAGGGCAGAGGTCTAAAATCAATCGAGGTGTCTGCCCAACCGTGTTCCCCCTGGAGGTTGTAGGGGCACGTCCTTCCAGTCTCTTCCTGCTCCCGATGGCCCCTGACTTCCTTAGCTGGGGCCACATCCTCCAGTCTCTGCCTCCTTCTCACGTGGCTTCTCCCTGTGTGTCTCAGTCTCTTACCAACACACCTGTCATTGGATTTAGGGCCTCGCCTGAGTCCAGGGTGCCTGAGATCATTACCCTAATTACATCTGCAACCCCCCTTTTCCCAACAAGATCACACTCACAGGTTTCAGGGGTTAGGAGGTGGACTTATCCTCCTGGGGAGCCACCATGCACCTGGCTGCCTTGGACCATGGGTTCCGTGGACAGGGTCCAGGTTGGCTCACGCCTGCGCTCGGGACCAGGCACAGTGCCTGGACGAGGAACCTTGTCAGTTCTGGTTGATGAATGGCTTTATCCAATTGTTCAATAACAAGTCCTGTGAGAGAATAAAAATATCCATTGGACCAGAGGCAGCTTTTGAGGAACGCACGCATCTGCAAGCAGAGAGAGCGCAGCTCCGCCCAGGGCTCTAAGTCCAGGTGGGAAGAGAGAAACGTGGCGGGTGTGTGCGCGGAGGCTGGCAGAGAGCGCAGGCGCCGAGCTGCTCCGGTGGGGGCGGGGAGGCATCTGGGGAGCCAAGGCACCTGTCCCCCTGGGCGGCTGACGTGGGGATGGGAGGGCCTGAGGTGTGCAGACACCCAGTTCTGGATGTGTCTTGGGAGTGCAGGAGGGAGGACGTTGGAGCGTGTGTAGGAAGGGCCCCACGTGTCCAGCTAAGGAACACGTGGGATTTCCGAGGATCGCTTAGGAATCGTCAGCCCGGGTGACAGAGGCTGAATCTCAGCGAGTGGCTCTGCAGGAAAAATTAACCCGGTGGGGAGGTAGGGAGGGGGCTAGTGGGAGGCAGGCTGGTGGGGAGCAACCTGAGGGCTGGGGTAGGGTCCCAACTCACTCTGGTTTTAAAACTGGGAGTCCTGTGTTAGGGAACCCGCTCGGTCTGGGGCAAAGCGGGAAGGTTGGTCTCCTAGGAGAGGGTGAGTCATGAGGCCCAGGCCACGCCCCAGACCAAATGCATCAGGACCTCTGCGGTGGGGTGGGGTGGGGCCAGGCTTCCTTTTTTTTTTTCTTTTCAATTGTGGTATGATATACATAATAAACTTTACTACTGTATTATTATTTTTAATTTTAACCTTTTAAAAGTGTACAATTCAGTAGTGTTAAGTACATTCACACCATTGTACGTTGGTCAATCTCCAGAACTTTATCATCTTCCCAGACTGAAACTCTGTGTCCTTTAAACAAGTCCCCATTCTCCCCTTCCCCAGCCTCGGGCACCCATGCTATTTTCTGTCTCTATGAATTTGACTCCTTCAGGTGCCTCATATAAGTTGAATCATATAGTATTTGTCCTTTTGTGACTGGTTTATTTCACTTAGCATGATGTCCTCAAGGTTCATCCATGTTGTAGCAGGTGTCAGAATATCCTTCCTTTTTTTTTTTTTTTTTTTAAAGATTTTATTTATTTGAGAGAGAGCGAGAGCATGAGCACACAAGCAGGCGGAGGGGCAGAGGGAGAGGGAAAAGCAGACTCCCCACTGAGCCGGGACCCCATCTAGGGGCTCCATCCCAGGACCCTGAGATCACAACCCCAGTTGAAGTCAGACCCTTAAGGGACTGAGACTCCCAGATGCCCCTTCCTTTTTAAGGCTGAGTATCATTCCCCTGGATGACCAGACCACACTCTGTTTATCTATTGCACCGCTGAGGGGCACTTCGGTTGTTTCCGTGCTTGGGTGTTTTGGAAGCTCCCAGGGGTTCCCCGCCTGCAGCTGTGATGGAGGACCTGCGAGCTGGGCACGCCCCTGGCTCTCTGCCCTGTGGCACCAAGGGCATCACCCCCAAGCCTCTGCCAGGGGTGCTCTCTGCTGTTATCAAGTCCAAACAGCATTGCAGGAAGCCCTCTTCCCCCCACCAAACACCCTCGCAGGGCCGGCCAGGTCTGTAGCCAAGGGAATCCGAGCTCAAGAATGCAAACTCAATACACACAGTTTGGACATTTAAGAAGCCAGAGTGCAGGAAAATGTATACCTTTGTTCCCTAATTTATTCAATAAATGCTTTGTGTGAGGCACTGGGCTATAATTTAATAGACGAG
The DNA here is from genome assembly GCF_004348235.1 of Phoca vitulina. Lineage (NCBI taxonomy): Eukaryota > Metazoa > Chordata > Mammalia > Carnivora > Phocidae > Phoca > Phoca vitulina. The sequence continues at coordinate 3,085,028 of NW_022589704.1, read as the reverse complement.
ATCCCCGCCCTCATGGAAGGAATTCGGGGGCGCACTCATCTCTTAGCACGGAGATACATGCCCACGGCAGCGGTGCCCAGCCCGCCGAACCTGCTGCGGGGCCAGGGCTGGACGTCCGGCACCTTCGCATCCACGCTCTCCCGGGGCTGCTCCAGGATGAGCGTGGGGACCACCAGAGCTGCCCACTGTGCCCGGCACAGTCCCCCTTCACCCGGGACTCCCCGGACGCGCCGCCGGCCGGGCTGGAGTCCGGGTCCAGTCGGCCTCCCGAGCCGCCCGCGGCCCCGCCCACACCCGCAAGGCACAAGGCCACGCCTCCTTCGCGGGGGCGGGCGCGGGCCCGGCCAACCAGAGCTCCCGGCTAAGAGTTAGGCTCCGCCCCCCAGGTGAGCTTGTTTTCCCAGACTCCTCCACTCCCGTGGAGAAACCGTCGCACTGCCGGCGCGCGCCCCCGACACGGCGCGCCTCCGGACAGCTCGCGCCCCGCCTCGCTGGGCCTCACGTCCGGACCGGAGGCCGGAGGTGGACGCGCTGGCACCCCGCGCGGGGCCCCGTAAGCCCTTGAGGGAGGTGCGCGCCCGCCGGAAGTCGCGCCCCCGACGCGGCCCACCTGCCCGCGGCGCCGGAAGTGGACGCTGCCGCCCTGCTTCCGGTCGGCGGGGCGCGCTCGGGCCGGGGCTGCGGACCGGGGCAAGTCCGGGGCGCCCATGGCGGAGGGTGGCGGCCCCCACGGGCGGGCCGGGCCGGGGCCCGCAGGTAACGTGCGCGAAGCCGTCGGGCCGCGGGGCGGCAGGGCGGCGGGGCAGCGGAGGGCATGGTCCAGCGCCCTGGCCGAGGGACCCCGGCGGCTGCTCCCGGGCCGGGGCCGTGCTTCCTCGTCCCCGGCGGGCCAGGCCCATGGAGCCGCGCCCTGCCGCCAGGGTCGGGTCAGCGCGGCGCGCCGTACGGGGCGGCCCCGGCTGCTGCGTGTGCCCGCTCCTCGGCCTCGCGTGGACATCCTCGCGCTGGGTTTCCTCTCCTGTGGAACTTGCTTTCTAACTGCCGGTCCGTGAGCCGGTGGGGATTTGCTAGGGCCCTTACTGTAAGAACAGGACATGGATCATCTTCCAGCTCTGAGCGCACGGGTCGGGAGAGCCCCCAGAGGCCAGTCCCTCGGGACGGCAGGTGTCTTTTCTCCGCCCTGCCACCTACGGCTTGCCTGGGGTGCTACCGCACATGCACGGGCAAGGGACAGCGATAACGGCATCCCCGGCGAGCTGTCCGTGACACAGCATGTCCAGGGGCCTGTGGCCCACCCGCAGAGGAGGCAGCTAGAAAGCCTCACGCTCACCACCCAAAGTAGCCATCAGATGCAGGGTTTCCACCCTGAGACCTCCCTACTAATAGGATGTGAAGTTGCAGGGCAAGTGAGTTGTTTGCTGTGTTCAGAAGAGGTTCCCTCTTACCCTGTGGTGGGATTTCCCCTGTGTTCGTCGCTGAATTTGCCCTGTGTACCTAATGTGGAGAAGCTGATCAGAGAAACGCAAACCTTAAGTTGTGTTTGCATCTGAAGCTGGTTGTAGCGGGGGCTGCGTTGAGCTGGGCCAGGGAGTGGGTTGAAAAGAGGCCGGCAAAGGGAGGCCCAGAGAAGAACTTAGCAAAAATCTGTGGCTCCCACTTACCCGTCGGCCTTTGCTCTACACTTTCTGAATCTCACTGGCTCCTGCTTTGGGAGCTTTTTCACTCTGTGGGGTGCAACTGCAGGGTTACCGCTGTGGAGGAGGACAGCTGAAGGAAGATTGGGTGGCGGACCGAGGGTTCCTTGAGGCCTGCCTGTTGATCGGCTGCAGGTGTGGTTGTGGGATCAGCTTGAGTGACCCGTGTGTGTGTGAACGCGGGCTGCCCTGCCCACCTGCCAGTGAACTGCTGAGTCTTGAAGGGCAAGGAAGCTTACTCATCACCCCCCTTGTACGTTGGTCAAGTCTTGTCTGCAGTAGGTATTCAAGAGATTGGATTTGAATGTAAAAGCAACTTTATCATTGGAAAGCGTCCACCTGTGGAGGGATGTACTTTCCATCTGTGCCTGGTCCCTTGCTGGGAGTCCGATTTCATACTCTTTCCTTATGCCCCTGTCTGTAAGGATGTCTGCAGAACTCTTGATTATCTGGAGATTATTTCTGGGCTCCAGTGTGAGGGGAAAAACTCGATAATTTGCAAATAGGTGTCTGATTTTACAAATGTGTTGACTACTTATTTTTCATAACTCTGAAGGCTGGGAAGTCCAAGACCAAGGCCCAGCACATTCTTTGTCTGACAGGGCCCTGCTTCCTGGTTCCCAGGTGGCAGTATTCTTGCTTTGTCCTCACATGTGGAGGGTGTGTGGGAGCTCTCTGGGGTCTCTTTCATAAGGACATAATCCCATTCGTGAAGGCTCTTCTCTCATGATCTGTGCAGTCACCTACCAAAGTCACTGCCTCTTGATACCATCACGTTGGAGGGTTAAGATTCCGACATATTTTGTGGGGGAGACACAGACATTCAGTCAGTAGCAACGACTCTTTCTGTTCCTCACGGATTTTGATGCCCATTTATACTAAGGTTTTTTCTGGGCAATTGATTCTGTTTGATTTATTTTTTTATTCTGATAAGAGATAATAAGTTCTGGGGCGCCTGGGTGGCTCAGTTGGTTAAGTGACTGCCTTTGGCTCAGGTCCTGATCCTGGGGTCCTGGGATTGAGCCCCACAGCTGGCTTCTTGCTCAGCGGGGAGCCTGCTTCTCCCTCTTCCTCTGCCTGCTATTCCACCTGCTTGTGCGCTCTCTCTCTGTCAAATAAATAAATAAAATCTTTAAAAAAAAAATCTGTTAACTGGTAGGGTCTTTTTTTCTCATACGTATTAAAAAACAGTTGATTTTTCTTTTTTTTTTTTTTTTTTAAGATTTTATTTATTTATTTGACAGAGAGAGACACAGCGGGAGAGGGAACACAAGCAGGGGTAGTGGGAGAGGGAGAAGCAGGCTTCCCGTGGAGCAGGGAGCCCGATGTGGGGCTCGATCCCACGATCCCGGGATCATGACCTGAGCCGAAGGCAGACGCTTAACGACTGAGCCACCCAGGCGTCCCAAAACAGGTGATTTTTCACTTATATTTCCAGATAAACTTTTTTTAAGTAAGTTCCACGCCCAGCATGGAGCCCAGTGGGGGGCTTGAGTCAACAGGACTCATCTTAACTCAAGGTTAAGATAAGCTCAAGACCTGAGCTGAGAGATCAAGAGTCAGACGCTTAACTGAGCCACCCAGGTGCCCCTCCAGATAGACTTTTATAATATTTTTGTCACATCTCATAAAAAACTCTGAAGAGATTTATTAAAACCACTTAATTTGTTATCACTTAAAATCTTTTTAGCATTGACTCATCCTGTCCAAGCACATGGTACGGTTTACTCTAGTCATCTTTATTGTTTTCCAGTTTTATAGTCTTCATTATGTGAAGCTGGCTTTCTATTTATATGCATATATTTTAACATTTTCCTTCTTAACTGAGGTGTAACTTACATTCAGTGAAGCGCACCCATCTTAGGTTGCCGTCTTAATGAGTTAAGCATGGAGGCTCCTGTGAGGTCACGGCCCAGGTCGGCTCGCTGCAGTCATCCTGTTGCAGAGAGCAGCATTTGTTTGGCTGTTGAATTTTGCCAAATCCAGGTCTTTTTGTAATATAGGAGATGATTATATGGTTTTCCCCAGTATTAAGACACTGCTACATTCTTGGGATAAACAGAGTAATATTATGGTGGATTGTTTTTTTTTTTTATTTTTTATGGTGGATTTTTGATACGTATTTTAAGTTGCACCTTGCTAATATTTTATTTAGGATCTTCCGTATTCTTCAGTAGGGTTGACGCATTGCCTCCTGTCCCACCAATGTCTTAAAAATTATTACCCTTGTCAGATTTGGTATCAGGATTGTGCTTGTTTCACTAAGGGAAACTTTTCTGTATTTTTCTAAGCCCTGGGCGTTTCTGGAGCGTGGGAATGATTTATTCTTGTGAGTTTGAGGTACCCAGGTAGACTGAAGACAAAGGGTTTGTTGCAGACGGCGCCCCCTATTGGTTGGTGTTGGCCAGGTTTCCCCTAGCTGACAGGAGCCCCTCTCTTCAGTGCAGGTCCTAATCTGAAGGAGTGGCTGAGGGAGCAGTTTTGTGACCATCCGCTGGAGCACTGTGAGGACACGAGGCTCCATGATGCGGCCTACGTGGGGGACCTCCAGACCCTCAGGAACCTGCTGCAAGAGGAGAGCTACCGGAGGTGAGCATCACTGTCCTGGGGCTGGCCCAGTGCTGCCCGAAGCTGAGGTGTGTGATCCGTGAGGGCACTATGTCTCCCTGGTGAGCAGGTGAAGACCCTGATGCTTTACAGTGTTAGAGGACAGGGGAGAAAAGGAGACCGAGGGAGCATGGCCAGACTTGTAGGAGATAGCCAGGTAGGGAGGGTAGGGAGACCTGAATTCAAGTCCAGATCGGTCATTGACCTTTATATTTTCTGGAAACTTCTGGCCCTCTCTGGTGTCAGCTTTCTTGATGTTAGTCCTGATGGCAGCACTGTTACTGTCTTCAAGAGTGGTCCTGCCCCCTTCCAAGTCTCTTGTGGCTCTTTACCCTAAGCTGTATACGTGAGTTCTCCTAACTTTGTTATTTTCATGTGGTTACCCCCCTGTGGGTGCAGATTTCCTGATGTACCCTCCTCTGGCATCTCTGATCCCCAGCTGTCTGCCTCCTGGGCCTGGGGCTCAGCCTCACACCGGCCGTCTCATCACCCGGGGATATGCTGTGTGTTCACCTTCTTATTCCCTTTGTCTGTAGTGCCCAGCCTGCTGCCCACCAGATCCTGCCCATTCCTGCCCATTCCTCCACACCGGCTCAGGCTCTTCCTTCGAAGCAGTGGGTGTTGATACTACTTTTTTCCCACCAGGAACCCCTGGGAGAGCACAGAGTCTTCCTTCCCTCTGGGTGTTCTCTGATTGCTTTGTGGGTCGAAGATTGGAGTCCCAGCTAGATTAGCAACTGACCTGCAACCAGCAACTCCTTCCTGCTTTGTGTTTCTTTCCCCTTCAGGGTTAAGATGGCAGTGAATTGATAGAAGAAATGTCTTCGGGTCAATATTGAAATGAATGCCGCTTTTTATGAATAGCTCCCAAGAGAAGGATTTCTAACAATTTAAGAATAGGGTTCTTTTTTTTTTTTTACTTCTGATGTCTTAGCATTATTTCATCAGAATAGATACCAGTATTTAAAAAAAAAAAAAAAAAAGCTCTAAATACCCAGAAAGGATTGTCATACAAAGATGGCAAATGGATTCTGCATGAATATTTAATGCAAATGACTCAGGCCCAAAGGAAACCTTAAATTTGCAGGTGCCACAGTAGAATAAAAACAATATGCAACAGTAGAATAAAAACAATAGAATAGAGTTCAACTAGGTATTTTCATATTGCTTTTCCAAGTACTTTTTTTTTCTTTCTTCTTCTATCTGGCTTGAAAAAATCTGTTTCTCAGTGATCTGTTTCTGTTGCTCTGTACTTTGACCATGAGTCCTTGGAGTGTTCCTTGGTCTTCTTGGCTAGTGGGAGCCAGAGCTCAGCTGAAGGAGGAAGCCCTGGCCCACTGTGTATCTGTGTGTCACTCTTCAGTGGGCTGGATGGCCATGCTTTGTTCACAGCTGCACTGGGAGCCTGAAGTGAACTGTGTCTTGGTTGATGACGTGGTGGGTCCGTGGGCTGCATGGCCACGGCATTCCTTGACAGGGAGTCACAGTTTGATCGTCAACTTCTGATGAGAGCTGAGCATAGCCCGTTGCCCTCTGCTGCTGGCCGGGAGTGGAGCGCTGCGTGGCCTTGGCCACTTCTGCAGGCTGTCATTTGTGCCGTGTCACAGGGAGAAGGACCACAGGGGTCACCTGGTCCCAGTGGGGATGCCAAGACCCAGCCTCAGGCCTCCACAGCAAGTGGCTGGTGAGACGGGGCCTCAGGACCCTGGCGGGCTGCCAGCGCGTGCGCTGCTCTCCATCCTGCGCTGCCTCCCTGGGCACACCCTTCCACCCTTTGGGAGATCTCAGATCTTAGCTCTGCGCCTCAGTGTCCTCCGCTGTGGAATGGGCTCTCCACATCTGCCCTGCCCCACGCCCAGACCCAGCATCTCATAGAACAGAGCACACGCGGAGGCATTCTTGAGGCCCGGGAGTCCCCGTTTGAAGAGGTTGCCCTCCCGTTCTCTGTTGCCAGCATGGACCAGTATGGGAGGAAGCAGGGCAGCTTGTGGGTTTCCCAGCTGCCCCTCACAGCCTGGCTCCCCTGTGTTCTCTCTTAGCCGCATCAACGAGAAGTCTGTCTGGTGCTGCGGCTGGCTCCCCTGCACACCGCTGAGAATCGCGGCCACTGCGGGCCACGGGAACTGTGTGGACTTCCTTATCCGGAAAGGGGCCGAGGTGGATCTCGTGGACGTAAAAGGACAGACCGCTCTGTACGTGGCTGTGGTGAACGGACACCTGGAGAGCGCCCAGATCCTGCTGGAAGCCGGCGCCGACCCCAACGGAAGCCGGCACCACCGCAGCACCCCCGTCTACCACGCGTCGCGTGTGGGCAGGGCCGACATCCTGAAGGCCCTCATCAGGTCAGTGCTGCCGACGCCTGGCCGCCCTTGCCCCGTGGCCGCGGCTTCCCGTGGCCACGTCCTCTTTCCCTGTTGTCTGTATTTACTCCTCTGTCTGTGAAGTTAGGTGTGTTGGAAGAATTGTCTGTTAGTCTTTTTAAAGAGCTGTTTCTTAGCTCTGCCAGTTCTCTTATTTTTCTGCTTACTAATTTTTTTCCCCCATTTTCCTTAATTTTTCTCTTTTTTCAGTTGAATGATTGATTATTCATTTTTGTTCTGAAAGTGTCAGCTTTCAAGGTTATTATTACCTTTGCCTTTAGCTTTGGTCTTATCTGCTAAGCTTTTACCCCGTATTTAAATTAAGTATTATTGAAGTTGATTTCCTCCTTGTTCTTATGGAGGAGAAAGGTTTAATACACATTTTTTATGAACTACTTTTATTGTATTGTGCTCAGATAGTGTGGAGCGTATAATTTGCATTTTGGGGCTTCTTTTGAATTTTTAATTTTTTTTAATGTCACACGATGTTGTTGTGGGTTATGCTCATTATTAAACCAGAGGGAAGCTGTAGGTCTCATTGAAGGCTCGTTTACACAGCATTCTGTCACATTTAGTTTTTAATCTTTTTGGGCTTGAGTAGTTCTTTGGGTGCTCACCTTTCTTATTCGACTGTACAGGATTCTTTGTTTTTTAAACACAGTTAACATTGTGGCCATAGCTGATGTTAGGTCTATGGCTCTCTTTTGGTTTCTTAGCTGTTCCTTATTGTGTATGTTTGTTCCATGATCTAGATTTTCTTTGCTTTCCCTTTCTATTATTTTAGATGGTTTATGGTCTTATTTTAATTGTACGAATGGTTACATTTTTAAAAAATTTGAACCAGATTATATTTTCATTTTCTGTGTCTCCAGTGACTTCTTTCTACCAAAGGTGCTTTTTTTCCGTGCCTTGCTCTGGAGGTGTTTCCTGTGGTTGGACAGAGTATAGTTTAGGTAGCCAGTTTTCAGTGTGGGAAGGATTGGGTAAGGCTCCTATTGTTACGGGCTGCAGTGCGGACGGTTTTCAGGAGCAGGAGACCTGGCGTTCCCTTGCCCAGCGCAAGGTGTGGTTTTTGAATTAGGTACTGAGAATATATTTATTACATTAAAAGTTTTTTTTTTTTTTTATTTTTTATTTTTTTTATGACTATGGAATTGGCTTTTGGAAAGACGGACGAGGGTATTATGGTATTTCCCTTCTCTTTAAAAATCTTTAGCCTGATCATCTAAGCCACCTCAGTCCTATATCTTTGCATCTTAGAGAATGTAAGTCATTAATTTGGAAATATTTTTGAATAGGATCAATCAATGAAATTTCATCTTGGTTCCAGAAATCCCTTTAGGCATTTCAGTCAGTTCATGATGCACAACTGCTTTGAATTAACTGTAGGCTTGACTTTCAGAAGTACGTATACAGATGCCCTGTTTGAGAAGGTGTTGGTGTTACTAAGATCCCTCATTCCCTCACTGGCGTGCAGGACATTGCTGTTACAATGAGGTACCAAGAACACATACTAAAAAGTTTTCTATTTTCTGAATTACCAGGTAAGTGACTTACTGACCTTTCGAAAAGGGAGTGATATGGTTGAGTTATTGAACAAATAATACGATCTAAATATAATGTCAGCTCCTGCCTTCCTAGGTCATTGTTCCTTACACGCAGGGCTCTCTGCTGTCACGCTGTAATTTGCTGTTTCTCTGCAAGTAAATTCCATTTTGTTACTTGTAAATTCCCTTGATATGTGTTGCTGATTTTTTTTTTTTTTTAAAAAAGGTAAGGAGTGGTGTTTCTGTATGTGCAAAATTTATATTGATTCACTGAGTTGTCCCAGTGGTTCCTTGGCAGAGATATTAAAAACAGGAGGGGAATTTTGGAAAATATTCAGGATTAAAATTAACTGGATCCTATCCAGCATATTTTTATGAGTGGATGAAGGGCTGTCTTTCCCATAGCTCAGCTAATACCAGATTGTCATATTGCCCAAAATTACAAACATTTTTGAAAGACCTATCCCTAACAAAAGGAGGAAAAAAAAAAATCACTGCTTAAAATCTAGTTCTCTTTTTCTTTATTGGTTGAGTATGTGAAATGAAATGGCAGTTTCTGCTTGGTTTGGTGTGTGTTGTAGAATGTTTCTCCTGTCACTGCTGGAGTGTCTGGGAGGCTGGGCGATGTTTGCATTTGACGATGCTGCGCGGCTTCAGTGGGGAAGGGACTGTCCTGGGAGCACATCGGTCGGTGTGCCCCTCCCTTCTCCTCCTTAGGCCTGTGCTTGCTGCAAGCAGAAGTATGGGTTTCAGGGAGAAGTTCCTTCGGACACTCAGAATGTGCTGAAGAGACAGGCGATGGACTATGACTGCTGGCCAGCCGTTTATGTCATGGCCTGGAAAATGGTCCTGTTTCCTGTGCCCTAGGCCCCTGCCTGTCCGCCCGTCTTCTCTGCTTCTACATGCCGTCATTTCCTAATTCCAAGAACCCCGTGCCGACAAAATGTGTGTGGCATTGTAGGTCTGTCTGGGGTGATGGAAGCTCAGGGAGGCGGGTGCTGGTGGTCGAGTGTTGACTCCGAGCAGAGTCGGTAACGTGCGCCAGGCAGGGGATCTCAAGGGAGCGAGACTGCGCTCTTCTCCACATCTGTCCGGGTGCACAGGCTTGCGCTTGGGCCCGCTACTGCTGATGTTCGCTTTGATCTTTTGATTAAGGTGGTGTCTGTCAGGTTTCTCCAATGTAAAGCTATTCTTTTTCCTCTCTGTAATTATTTAATTCGTATTTTGTGGAGAGGTACCGTGCAACACGTATATATCATATTTCTCATCAGATTTTTAATTTATGCATTTATTTGTGTTAGACTTATAGTTCCGTGTATTATCCAGGGAGTTTTACTCCCCTATTATTACGACTTAGTTTGATGCTCAGATTGTCTCCGATTTGGCTGCAGGGAGCCCTGTCATACTGGAGGCCAGCTCTGGCCTTACGGCATGTCCCCCGCAGCCTTTGAACAGTTCCTTACTTTCTTTTATAACAATATAGTCTAGGCTCATCTAGCACTGTGTCTGTCTTAGCCCTGGAATTAGTCATTTCTCCGAAGAGTCCTGGTTTCTCTTAGTGGAGAATGGTGGTTAGAAGCCAAGATTTTTGCTTATGGGCTATTGTTGTTTTCAGGCCCTCCGATGGGACAGAGCTAAGGTTACATATACACATTTTTATCTATATTTCTGTATCTACATACATTGACAGTTGAGTTCACCCTGATACTTCTAATCCAATCTGGTACCACAGGGGTCATCCTACTTTTTCTTCCTTTCCGAATTTATTATTTGCTTTTCCAGCAGAGACCTGGTTCCCCTTCTCCTTAACATATTTACTTATTTTGCCAGCCCCCCACCTGTAACCAGACTAGTGTTGCTGTCCCCTCTCACACGACTCCTCACCTGATGTGGGCTGTAATACCCCACGCCAGACAGCATTTTTAGCAAGCACGCTCTTAACTTTGCCAGCACTCTGATACCCTGAGCCAGGCCTCCCTCCGTGCTTGCGTCCGTGGCCTCTGCTTAGATTAAAGGGACCTAGATTAGTAGTTTGCATTTGGGAGAACTCCAAATTCCTGATAGTAAGTCTGTATTTGGACTTCCCTGGGGGCAGGGACAAGGGCACGTCCCTTGTGGGGACCCTGAAGCCTCTGCCTTTTGAGAGTCATTTAGAGGTTGGCTCTGCTGAACAGTGTGGCTTCCAGTTCAGGCTGCTTGCTCCTGCACCCATGCTGTGCGAGATGCATTTCCTCATGTCTGGGCTGTCACTGCGCCTCCCGGCACCCGTAGGGATTGTCTCGGGGACTGCAGCGAGCGTGCCCCTCTGCGTGAAGCTCCCTGCTGGCAAGCTCTGCTTCCTGTCTCAGGTCCTTCGAGGGGAATCTGGTGCTGTGGTGTCTAGCGCACCCAGAAGGAGGAGCCGCCCTGCAGGCAGGACATCATGGCGCCATCTGGATACGCGGTTGGGCTACAGTGGGTTTTTTTTTGCTTTTAGTTTATGGGGATTGCCTTTAATTTGTTTTATGACATTTATGTGGTTCCAAAGTCAAATCTATAAAACAAAGTATATTAAAAGAAGTCTAGCTTCTGTGTTGGTCTCCTTCAACTCCCCTATAGATGACCATTTTAAAACTTTTATGTTTTATCTCTCCATTGTTAAAACATAAGCATAATGTGTATATGTCTAGGTATGTGTCATATACATGTATGTATCGTAACCACTTTCCCTCTGATAAACAGTAGCATAGTACACACTTTCACTGTCCTGCCTTTCTCACTTGTTAAATGTGTTCTGAGGTCATTCCAGAGCAGTATTTAGCGATACTCCTCATGCCTTTTCATAGCGGTTCATTGCTGCTTTATATGGATGGGCCACGGTTGGTTCAACCAGTCTCCTGTTGAGGGACCTCTGGGTTGTTTCTTGCCTTCAGCTGTTATGGATAATGTTTTAATGAATTGTCGTGTGCATGCATCTTTTCAGAATTTTGCAAATGTAACTTGGGAAGAGATTCCAAGAGTGTGATTGGTGGGTCAGAGGGTAAATGCATATGTAATTTTGCCACTTCTTGCCAAATTTCCTGCTAGTGGGATTGTTCCCCTTTGCATTGCCCCCAGAACTAAATGAGACTTCTTGTTTCTTTAAAGCTTGGTCAATAAAATTTTGATTTTCTCCATTGTAATAGGTGAGAAGTAGTATCTCAGGGTAGTGTTTTTTTTTAATTAAAAAAATACAATGTTACATTAGTTTCAGGTGTAAAGGTAGTTTTAATTTGCATTTGTGTTATGAGTGAGGCTGAGCATCCTTTCAAATGGCTGAGAGATGCTTGCCACTGTCAGCGTCTCTAGCTCGTTTTCCTGTAGAACAGTTGATCTTTTCCTTTTTTAATATGGATTCTTTTTTTTTTTAAAGATTTTATTTATTTATTTGTCAGAGAGAGAGAGAGCACAAACAGGGAGAGGCAGCAGGCAGAAGGAGAAGCATGCTCTCCGCTGAGCAGGGAGTCTGATGCGGGACTCGATCCCAGGACCCTGGGATCATGACCTGAGCTGAAGGCAGGCGCTTAACCGACTGAGCCACCCAGGCATCCCGATCTTTTCCTTTTTAAAAAAAAAGATTTTATTTATTTATTTGAGAGAGAGAGAGGGAGCATGAACGAGCAGGGGGGAGGGGCAGAGGAGAGTCGCAAGCAGATCCCGTGCACAGCATGGACCCCAACACGGGGCTAGATCCCAGGATCATGACCCTGAGATCACAACCCGAGCTGAAACCAAGAATCGGATGCTTAACTGACTGTGCCACCCAGATGCCCTGATCTTTTCCTTTTATTAGCTCTTTCTGTATTAAGGATATTAATCCTTTGTAACATTCCCCCAACTTTTCCACTTACTGTTTTACTTTGCTTATGCTGCTTTTTGCCATGCAAACATTTTTCTTTGTTTAATTTTCTTTTTTAGAATTTTTTAAAAGATTATTTATTTACTCATTTGTCAGAGAGAGTGCGCGCTCGCACAAGCAGGGGGAGCGGCAGGCAGAGGGAGAAGCAGGCTCCCCCTTGAGCAGGGAGCCTGATGCGCGGCTCAGTCCCAGGCTCAGTCCCAGGACCGTGGGATCATGACCTGAGCTGAAGGCAGACGCTTAACCGACTGAGCCACCCAGGCGTCCCTCTTTGTTTAATTTTCATGTTAAAAAGCTTTCCTGTTATATCTTTTCTTGTTTGATATTCCAAATAGATGTTATAATCAACTTCTGTAACTCCAGAGATGTTAGTTTTATTTGTATTTATAATCAAGTTCTTTTTTTTTTTTTAAGATTTTATTTATTTATTCATAAGAGACAGAGAGAGAGAAAGAGAGAGGCAGAGGCAGAGGAAGAAGCAGGCTCCCCGCTAAGCGGGGAACCTGATGCGGGACTCAATCCCAGGACCCTGGGATCATGACCTGAGCCGAAGGCAGACGCTTAACCATCTGAGCCACCCAGGCGCCCTATAATCAAGTTACTCTAAGAATGGGATTTTCATTTTTATAACAGACTTCAGGAAACTGATCTCTTAATAGTGTTGAGCCCTCCTCTCCAAGGTGGGGGTGGGGCTTTCCATTTCCAAAGTCTGCTTGTATGACTTTAGGAGTATTTTGTAAACATGTACTATTAAGTTTATGCTTAGATATCTCATTTTAAAATTTATTTTGCTTTCATAAATGAGGTCTTTTCCATTTTGTCTGTGAACTTATTTTTGTATGTATGAAGGCTGTTGATTTTATGATTTTATAATTTTATTAAAGTAATAAATTCTCTCATTGCTTATTGTATTTTCATTAATTGTTCAGGGCTTTCCAGACATAGTCATATCCTCTGAAAATAAGGAAAGTTTTTTCTCTTCCTTTATGATCTTAATCAGCTAATTGCTTTCTCTTGTCTGATTGCACTAAAATACCCTTATTTAAAAATGTCTGAATTAGGGGCACCTGGGTGGCTCAGTTGGTTGATTGTCTGACTCTTGATTCCGGCTCAGGTCGTGATCTCAGGGTGTTGAGATCAAGTTGCGCACCCTCTCTCTCTCAAATAAATAAATACATCTTTAAAATGTCTGAGTAATAGTGGGCTGGAGAATGGGTGTAAGCAGCTTGCTCTGGCTTCCATAGGAGAGCCGCCCCTCTCCCCATTAGGTGAGACGCCAACATCTGGGTTTTATCTTGTGAAGGAAATGTCTATCACTTCTTATTTTATTGAGTATTTATAAACCTGCATTAGTGTTGAGTTTTGTCTCATGCCTTCTTTTTTTCATCTATAGAGGTAATCATGATTTTCCCCTTAGTTCTGTGAATATGATGGACTGTGTTCTTAGGATTTCTAATATTGGAACCAGCCTTGCATTCTTGGAATAACCCGCATGAGGTCATGGTATATTGCTTTCTTTTTTTTTTTTTATTTTTTATTTTTTATTTTTTATTTTTTAATTTTTTTTATTGTTATGTTAATCCCCATACATTACATCATTAGTTTTAGATATAGTGTTCCATGATTCATTGTTTGTGCATAACACCCAGTGCTCCATGCAGAACGTGCCCTCCTCAATACCCATCACCAGGCTAACCCATCCTCCCAACCCCCTCCCCTCTAGAACCCTCAGTTTGTTTTTCAGAGTCCATCGTCTCTCATGGTTCTTCTCCCCCTCCGATTCCCCCCCTTCATTCTTCCCCTCCTGCTACATTCTTCTTCTTCTTTTTTTCTTTCTTAACATATATTGCATTATTTGTTTCAGAGGTACAGATCTGAGATTCAACAGTCTTGCACAATTCACAGCGCTTACCAGAACACATACCCTCCCCAGTGTCCATCACCCAGTCACCCCATGCCTCCCACCCCACCCCCCACTCCAGCAACCCTCAGTTTGTTTCCTGAGATTAAGAATTCCTCATATCAGTGAGGTCATATGATACATGTCTTTCTCTGTTTGACTTATTTTGCTCAGCATAATACCCTCCAGTTCCATCCACGTCGTTGCAAATGGCAAGATCTTATTCCTTTTGATGGCTGCATAATATTCCATTGTATATGGTATATTGCTTTCTTAATATACTTTGGATTTGCTTTGCTAACATTTTATTGAAGGTGGTTAAGTTGATACTCATAAGTGAAATTAGTTGGTAGTTTTTTTTTAATGGTGTGGCTTTTGTCAGGTTTTGGGATTGTTTTGCTAATTTCATAAGATGAATTTGGAATTTTTCCTTTTTTTTTCCCCTTTTTTTTGAAGTACTTTGAATAGCCGTAAGATTGTCGGCTCTTCAAAGGGTTTGAAGAGTTCCCCGATGAATTTGTTGTGTGGGTGGCTTCCAAGTTCTTAAGTACGATCTTACCTTCCTGGAAGTCATGAGACTGCTGTGACCTGTGGCGTCTCCTCAGCGGCTCCCCGGTGCTCATGGAGGTCAGGGCTGTCTCCGGTGCTGTGGGGATCTGTTGACTTCGGTCAGTCTACCGCAAGGTCTCACTGTCCCTGTGTCTCCCTGTAGGTATGGGGCTGACGTCGACGTCAACCACCACCTGACTCCTGACATCCGGCCCCCTTTCTCCCGGCGCCTCACCTCCTTGGTGGTCTGCCCCTTGTATATCAGCGCAGCCTACCACAACCTCCAGTGCTTCAGGCTGCTTCTCCAGGCAGGGGCGAACCCCGACTTCAACTGCAATGGTCCTGTCAACACGCAGGGCTTCTACAGGGGCTCCCCCGGGTGTGTCATGGATGCCGTCCTGCGTCATGGCTGTGAAGCGGCCTTCGTGAGCCTGCTCGTAGAGTTCGGAGCCAACCTGAACCTGGTGAAGTGGGAATCCTTGGGCCCAGAGTCAAGAGGCAGAAGGAAGGTGGACCCTGAGGCGTTGCAGGTCTTTAAAGAGGCCAGAAGTAAGTGGCCTGAGTTCCCTTCTGACTTGCAGTCTGTGTGGGTTACTTGAATGAATTGAGCTGTAGTGATTAAAACAAACTCTTCCAACAAAGCACTTAGTCAGAATCTGCAGTTAGGGCTAGGAAGTTTCTAGAATACTCCCAGATTGGTCTTTTCAAATTCCTAGACACCAAGAGTTGATATAAAGAAATATATAAAAGTACATGTTCAAAGTTCCTGGAATTATAGTCGACTGCTTTACCTCTTTGCTCTGCTTTGTGACCCCAGAGTCCTTCACTTAACGCGTGGTTTTTAAATGTTTGACAATAAATTGCAAGCCCTTCCTCCTCTAGGGGTCCTCATGCCCTTTCTTCAGTTCCACTCAAATACCATTACTTTTATTGTGTGATACGTCTGGTTTTTGTTAGAATCGACTCCATAGCTTGCTTATTTATGAAGAAAGATTTTGCTAATGAATTAATAAATCAATGGCCAGATTGTTTGCTGTTGATCTGGAGCTTGGTCTTCGTGTCCGAGGCTCACTCTGGGGCTCAGAAGTGGACCTTGTGCACCTCCTGCCGGCTGCTGTGGGCCCTCTATGACCTGCCCACGCCTGGCCTCCTTCTCGCCTGGGTCTCGAGGACATCTGAGTTGAAAACCTTTTCCCTAACCCTGGCCTCTCACAGAACTTGAGTTCATTGTGTTTCTGTTGTTGGAGTTTCCTAAGCCGGTCATTAAAACGTGCTCCCGGTGAGCCTTCCCCCACAGAGCTGGTTAGTGGTCAGTTGGAGTCGTTCTGAGAGAGGCTGCCTGCCTCGTGCCTGCTTCACAAGGCAGAGACGTGGTTAGGCTTTTGACCCACCACAACACTGTGAGCCTGCACTCCTCACAGACTGCTTGGCCTGTCTGTCCGGGGTCCCCCGGGAGCTCCTGGGATTGACCAAGAGCAGAGGCTGACGGAGGGTTAGGGTCCGTCGTTCACACCTGTCCCGGCCTTCAGTGGTCAGCTCTTGTTTCTGTCTAGGAAATTAAACCCGGTCAAGGAGGTGCCATCCCGGTGGGCAGGTGCCCCAGGTGAAGATTGCACTCCTTGTGCAGGCGGAGGAGTGGATGACAGACCCTCCTCCCCGGGGCCACTCTCTCTACTGTAAAATTGGGAAGTTGGCAGTGAGCACTCAGGGCAGTTCTGTCAGTCTCAGCCAGCCTCTGGCTAACCTCCCTCCCTCTGTCTCCCTTTCTTCCCTCGGCGTTCCAGGTGTCCCCAGGACCTTGCTGAGTCTGTGCCGTGTGGCTGTGAGAAGAGCTCTTGGCAAATACCGACTCCATCTGATTCCCTCGCTGCCTCTGCCAGACCCCATAAAAAAGTTTCTGCTTTATGAGTAGAATGCAAGTGCAGCAGTTGATTGCAGTGAGGAGGAAGGTGATCTGCAGTGAAAGTCGACACCGATTCTTGCCCCGGTGAACCACATCCTGTCTGTGCTGCTGACGGAATCCCATTTGGCTGTTGGTAAAGCAGAAACGGCCTTGTTCTCATGGACTGTAATTCCATCTCAGGTGCTCGGGGCATTGGACAGTCCTGGGGTCATTGTCAGCTGAAAAGTTCATACAAAACTTCATTTTGTTCTTCCTCAGTATCTCTGTTTTGGATTCTCTCGGTAGCAAATTCACGAAGTGGGCCTTGCGGTGTGTGTAAGTACGGGCTGAGATTGGAGGTCTGCTAATAGTTGCAGTGGGGAAGACTCCTAGCACTTTCCAGAACTGTGCTTCTGTTTATATTTTTACTTCTCGATTTCATTGTAAAGCCTTCTAATACCTAAATGAAAAGAGAGTTTTGGTTAAAAAAAAAAAAAAAAAAAAAAAGTAGAGTACAGAAATGCAGTTCATGAATTTGCTGGTTTGTTTTCCCTGCTCCTGGGGGTGACGTGGCATTTGTCTGCACTCACCCCTTCCTTGCCACTTCCGTGTACTCTTCTTGTGGTGGTGTCCTCTGTTAATTGTCTTCCTTCCAGGATGGTTTCTTGGGTGCATGGATCGGCTGTGTTAGCTCAGTCAGGACCTGCGTTTGTTCAGAGTCTAGAGGGAGGACCTTCTGCAGTGCTGCACCTGTTCTCACACCTCACCGCGCTCGCATCACGCCAGCAGGTCCCACAAACTCTCTGCCCTTTCCCTTTGAGGAGCTTCCAGACATGGATTGATTTTAGGAGGGCCGCACTGAAGAACTAGCCAGTAAAATGACTGCCTACATTCGGACCAAGGACCGCTCCAACAGCATTCACTGCCAGTTCTAACCGAAGGGAACACCTGTGGCGCTGCCTTGTAGTCCTTGCACACTCCAGGGTGGGGGGATTCACTTGTCCTCTGGATGGTTCCAGGCTTTCTGATGCTTGGGTCCAGTGGACAAAACATCTGGCATTTGGTTGATTGCTCTTTGCCTATTTTGGACCCCATGTCTTGGTAGTTGCTCCTAGAAGCCGAGGACGGGGGCAGCAGCGAGGTCAGAAGTCTTCACCTGGCCTGCTGGGGGTGCTGGTAGGTGAGACGAGCTGAGTTCTCATCCGAGTCTGTGGCCGTGGGCAGGGCTCACTCCCACCCGGGCTCCGCAGCTCAGTACGTGGCTGTGTCCGCAGAGGTGGGCCATCAGCTGCCTCTTCAGAGCTCTCCAGGTGATGCTGTTTCCTAGGAAACCACATCTGGTAGTTTGAAGCCTCCGATGACCGTTGTGTGGAATCGTGGTGATTCTCACCTTCAGAAGTGTTTAGGAATGGGCAGATTCCAAATCTGTGTTTAGGTTTTCTGTCATAAGAGCTGTCTAATTTGTAATAATTGAATTAATGATACAGATTTACTTATTTACTAACAGCATTGTAGGTTTTAGCCAAGGAGACAGGCAGTGTCTGTCATTGTCTTACGCGGCTTGAGGATAGAATTCTCAACCCCACCTCGTGTATCCTGGACGGCTTGGCCAGAACGCCAGGCTGTGACCTGTAGGTGCGTGTGTGAGGTCCCAGGGGGAAGGGGCCTGGATGGTTCAGAGGGAAGACACAATCATGGGAGGCTCCACGTGGCTGCAGTGACCCTGTCACAAGCTGTGGCCATAGTGTAAGTGTGGGATGGCTGGCGGAGCCCGAAATTGGGCTTGTGTGCTGCTGCTGAAGGCCTGGGCCCCTGGCCAGCCGGGCTTATGCAGAGCTGGGGGCCGCTCAGAGTGAGGCTGTGAGCTGTGGGGTGTGGGTAGCTGATGAGGGTCCTTAGAGCCTGAGCCAAGTGCTGCAAGGGAGGGCTTCAGCCGAGAAGGGCTTCGGGGTGTTCTCTGTGGCATTCAGGGTGGGACCAAGACCACAGCTAGGCTGTGGCAGGAGCTGTGGGGAGGTAGGGCTCCCCGGATATAGGGAAGTTGGACTGGGCCACTGGCAGGGGCTTCATGTCACTGGAGGTGGGAAAGCAGCGGCTGGTCACCTTCTCAGTAAGGCTGAAAGAGGAGTTCTGGAGTGGGTGGTGGTTCACCTTATTTTTCAGCTCTTCCGACTCTGGGTCCCCCTGCCTCGGCCCTTTTGGCTCAGGGTCTCTCCAGGTGGGCCCTGTTACAGACACGTGGCACGCTCTGAGTCTGCCCCACTGGGTGCTTTCGGCAGAGGCGTGTTAGGACAGGGCCTCCCCAGCCCTGCCCAGGGTAGGAGGGTAGCTCTGTTCCTGGACCTTCTGGAAAGCCGTGCTGGGAACGCTGCCGGTGCAGAAGTCTCGCACATTTGGCACGACCTTTGGGCTGCACGAGCCAAGGCCCAGTGCAGGGCGGTGTCGGGGTCTTCTGCCCGGCGAGGCGAGTGCCGGGCTTCATTCTGGGGGGTTGAACAGTTTTCCCAGGGTCTCTGTAAAAGGAATGGGCGGAGTTGATTCTCATAGTTGGGTCTCCCCCAGACCTGGCCAGGGAGGTAGTGTGAATCAGGAGAGGATGAGCCAGGGAGCAGGAATGTGCACGGGACCAGGGCCTCTGCTCTTCCTTTGCAGAGCACAGGTTTGGTTGTTCAGCCAGACTCTGCTGATGCTTTCGGAATCCTGAGAACTGTGAGGTTTAGCCTCTGGTTTGAAACTTCATAGCTGCCAAACATGAATCTGAAAACAGTGTAGATAGTTGCTTAAGGTCATTCCTACTTGTTTGAGTGACACTTAACTTTACTACAGCTCCCTTTCCTTCTGTTGGCCAGGAAGAGGAAAGAGTAACTCGGTCACAACACTTTATGAAATCATGTTTCTGAGGCATGGGGCCCCCAAGACCCCTGTAAAAGGAAACGTGGTGGTACTCGAGGAGGCTGCTGCGCAGCGGGCCCCGGAGCTCTCCCTAGGGACGGGCACAGCAGACCAACAGGAGTGAGCTGGAGTGTCCCCCCCAGCCTGGTCCCAGGAGTGTCCCGACTGTTCCCACTCGTGGGGCACCTCCTGGCCATTGAAGAGCGTCCTGCTGTGGGCCTTGGCTGCTGTGGACAGATGGGCAGGGATTGGGGTCGGGGGCAGTGTTGATAACCTCTGAGAATTCCGCTCTGGCGTCCTGCCTGCCAGAGCCGAGTCTGTTTCCGAGAGCCATCGTGTCACGCCTGGCTGTGCCTTTTCATATTACTTATGTTATTTATATATTTATTTATTTATGTCCTGCCTTGTTCCAGAAGAGGGTTTAGGGCAGCGATGCTTGGTTTTTGATGTTCTGTTTGACATTTGGTAAGTTTCTGTCAGCATGTTCTTGTTAGGTGAGTTAAAAAGAGGACAATTAGCAGTTTCCTATTGTTGACTATATTTCTGTTCTCAGGCTTAAGTGCCATCCTTTTTTCCTCTTTCCCCTCTTCTCTGAATTGATTTTTTAAATCAAAGGTTCCTGTGGAAGTAGAAGGGGAGGAACGTGCAGCAAGCAGAGGTCTGAGTGAAGGAAACAGCCTGAGAGAGAAGTGCTTTGCCCGCGCTTTTCCGTGCGCAGGCCCCAGGATCAGGGAAGCCGCGTTCACGCTGGCAGTCCTCCGTCCGTGCCCGCCCGCAGGACGTGTGGGGGACACTGTACTGAGCAGTCCCTGTGGCTGTGAACTGCCAGGTGACCTTGTCCCTCCTCTTGGTGGATGTGCATTGGAGGTGGTGACGGTGCTGGAAGAGCCTGTGACCTTGGGGACCCCACGGGGCAGTCAGAGGGCTCTGTGCAGGTCCGTAGGACAAGGACACATATTAAATAACTTATGAAATCAAGTTTATTCAACCTGAAGATTTATATTTTATTCTGAGATAATGTCCTTCCTAATTTGAATGATAAAATGGACTTTTATGTAATGAAGGTGATAATAGAGGGCAATATTTTTATTTTTTAAAATGCTCTTGGTTGGAAGATAAAATGTTGGCTGCTCTTTGTCAGGCCCCAGAATTTAACTTGCCAGTCTCTGAAGTTGCGGAGTCCGGGAACCCCAGTCTAGCTACGGTGTATGTTTACATAATGATGAGAAATTCCTCTTGGATTCTTAAAACAGCCTGTACGTTGTTGCATTTCTGCTGCTCATAGTCTAAGAGCAAGCTCCGAGGTCACCGTGTGTGGTGTCAGCAAGTACGTGCTTACAGTCTGGCATGACAGAGCCTCCCTGTGGTGACAGGCCTCTAGCCATGCCTGAATCCCTGAGAAACACTCCCCAGAAGTGTTGTGTGGCTTCTCAGTGAGGGCTGCCCTTACCTCAGGCCTTGGGGGCCCGTGGCTCCCCTGAGCGCCGGTGGCTCTGTGGCATGTTGGTGATGGCGCTTGTAGTGGGTCTTCTGGAACTGAGACTTCAGCTTCCACTTCTGTCCCTTTGGCCGCCCGCCAGGCACTCAGTGAGCAGTCCTGAGTGGTCTGGATTCCGCACCAACTCGGAAGTGCCTCGTTTGGCCATGTGACCTCTTTCTCCCTGGCTTACTTATCACTCCCTCCAACCCCCCAGAACCTGACCCCTTGGTGTGGAATAAAATAACCGATGTGAACTCATGAATGGTTAGTGGGACTGTGTCCCAGGAGAATTCCACGGGAGGGACGTGCAGATTTTGGAGTGTAGTGATGTACAGAATATATACTCTACATTCTGGGCAGACAGTCAGATGGAGAAGTGAGGCGGGCAGAAGGGGTGACTTCTGTGGCCTTAACATGAAATTGTGCAGTGTTTGGAATGCGTGGGCATCCTTTTTTTTTTTTTTTTTAAGTTGGTTGGGTTTCAGATCTCTCCCGAGTAATGTGTGAATGTGCGTCAGTGCAGTTTGAGTGTGGTGTTTGTGAACGTGTGAAGTCCGCTCGCTGCCGTCGTTTAGCCGGCAGCGTCCCTGCTCTGCCCTGCAGTGTTTGCACAGCTCCCGGGGCCTGTGTGCTCGGCCCAGCAGTGTGACCCGCAGTGGGCCTGTGGGCCTGGAGACACGCTGACGGCAACGGTCACTGTAGACCCTGTTTGCCCCTACTGCTTTGGGAATGAAGGCGTGTTTGCCCTCAGCAGCTGGGGCCGCGACTGTTCTCGCACTTGTGCCTGGTTCAGCGTTTCCAAAAGTATGATGGACGTCTTTGATATGCTGTTGTAACTTTAATAAATGCTTTATTACCCTTTAATTCAACCCCCCTCCCCAATGCCTTAATTTTTTGGACTGTTTATCTCAATGGGTAGAAATTGGTCTTGTGAAATCTTTGAATACACATTTCAGCCAAGTGACTGGCTCTCTGGAAAATTTCTAATGATATGGAGAGAGGAACTTTTTTGAATTGCTCCAAGGGATCTTAGTGTTCTAGAGGGGCACCCAGAATGTGGCACAGGTTTAAATTTCTGGCCGAGCCTGTTTTACTTAGTGGGGTTTCCAGTTTGAAGAGAATGTGCCTCTAAAGTGTCTGAAACCCATGGCTTTCAAGCAAGGTGAATCGTCCCTGCAGTGCTCTGCAGGGGGGAGGTGGTGGAGAACTGGGCAGAACCATTGTTTCTGGGTCTCTGTTTTTGACAGTGGGAAGGTGAGGTATGAAGCCTTGGGATGAACCCAGGACTGAAGGAACTAAATAAAGACATTTATTCCTGTCTCAGCGACACTAGCATGTTCTCTGTGTCTGCTTTAAAGATAATCTTCTTCATTCTTCATCCCCTGACCACCCCCTGACCCCTGGCTGCACACACACCTCTCCTGCTCTGCTGGAAAGGTGGCCTCACTTTCTTTCTGTCTCAAAACCTGCGTAACTTGTGTGGTTGAGATTGGGTGGCTTTCCACCCAACTGGGTGGCGTATCCAGTATTCATCTGTGATAACAGAGGCCACAGTTTTAGCTGGACACTTAACTTCCCAGAATAGTCTTCGTTTCCCAGCCTTGTGTGCAGTAGGTGCGGCCGTTTGCCATAACTCCTTTCTGAAATCCCATTAAAACGACAGTGGAATTTTACTTTTTAAAAAATGTACAAATCCACTAAGATGACTGAATAGCAACAAAATTTAGGAACGAACCTCTCAAGAAAACAGATGAATGGTAACTGATCTAGAAACATCTGAGAAAACCACCTTGTAAAAAGAAGTATCTGAGAATCTGGTTTCACTGCAAAGCTCTCCCAGAGGCTCTGACATGGGCAGCTCAGGTGCCTTCGAAGTGGCTGTGGGGGAGAGTGGGAGGACTGGCGGAGAGCCAGGTTAGGACGTAGTCCTGACTCCGCTGCACACAGCTGGGCAGCCTGTGTCTGCCCCAACCCAGTAGAAGACCTGCCACACTCAGCCTTCCGTGTGCCGACTCTTCAGCTGGGACTCAGGCTCATATCCTGCAGGCAGGAATAGAGCAAAAGAGGCTTCTTGGGGAATCTCACCAGCCTAAGGTGTAGGACCAGAGAAAACGGAGTCCCTTATGTCAGGGATGAAATGGAGATCATTTCATCTCCATTGGTGTGTAAAGGAGACAATCTTACAGGAATTGAAGGCCCTTCTCAGAAGTCAGCAGGGGATGCCGGCCAGTCCCCAAATACTGGGTCTGTTATGCCCAACTCTGGACTTCTTGTTCCCTGACTCAGCTACCCTCATCCAAATAAGAAAGAACACCAGTAGGCAACCAGACAGCTGAAAAACCAAAATAACTTGTATTTGTCCCATTAGAGCCCCATAGTCTGAGCAACTCAGAACTCACTGCTTTTGTAGCCCTGAGTTACCTGGTTTGCAGGCTGAAAACCTTGCAATAGACTCATCTTTCTGTTTTGTTTAATTCAGTATACAGTTTGGTTTTTGACAAAGGAAAGACCTAACATACCAATACTGAATGTGGCCAAACAAATGGTCACATGTCTTGCAGTAGATTCCAACAAATCAAGAGAATTCTGAGAACAAAGGGTAGAGTTTCCAGATTACAAGAGCCAATGTAGTGCTAACACAACGGAAGACGACCTGCCAGCACACATCACTGAAATTTCCATACTAGAGAAAAGATCCTACAGGACATGTACAAAGTATCAGGTATCAGAATAGCTCTGGAGTCCTCAAATGCCACACTGGGCCATAGAGGAGGGTGGTATAATACTGGCCTTCACTTTCATAATTCTGACGGCAATATTTTCAGCTAGATTAAAAGCCAAGCTAAAGACTTGAAGTGTCTTTAAAACATTTATGTCCCACATACCCTTAGGAAACCATAAGAGGATGTACCCCTCCAAAATGAGGGAGTACACCAAGAAAGGGGAAAACATGGTACGCAGGAAATGGGGGACCCGACAGCAGGAGGCGAGGTGGACGCTTGCACAGGCAAAGCCTCCGGGAAGGCGGCTGTGCACCAGACACAGAACGTACCAAGTCTGGGGGGGAAGTGGGGCAGCCCCGGAGAGGTCTTCGTCCTCAGACAGCCTCCTGCCTCTGAACACAGTTGGATAGGAATTGGGATTCAGTTATTGACAAGTTCCTAGGAAACCAAGGGACGTAACTGGAAGGGGAAGAAAACGATGGGCAGGAAACAAGTTACCACAGTAATACTAGCTGGCGCAGCGGTGGTTAGTACGGACGCGGCCCGGGTGGCATCAACACTGAGTGTGAACCGTACAGCCGTGGGACTTCTCCGGATGCAGGTGGGGAAGTGTGGGAGGGAAAGCTGTCTAATCCTCATTTTCCGTGGGGAGAGGTCCAGAGGGAAAGCCAGAACGGAAGGAAGGCTGCGGTACGAGGTCAGAAAGGAACAGCAGAATGAACCCGAAGAGAGTAGAAGGGGGGGAGTAAGAAGGAGCAGAAATTCATTAAAAAACAAAAGCAAGAGGGCAGCAACAAAGCCCAAAGTCGCTGCTTCCTAAATTAAAATACATACACCTCCAGAGAGACTCGTCAGAGGTATACAGCTCGCTACGCAAAAGGGCAGTGTCACAGACCACGCTGATTCCCAGTGATAAGGTACCACCAACAAGCTTGTGATAGGAAATGTGAAAATCAAATTTCTAGAAAAACAACTTCTCTGGGGAGGGGCTCCGACAGTAACCACACCCACTTCTCTGCGGGAGGGGGCCTTGGAGGACCACCTGGTAAATCTCGGCGCGTCTCCTTTAAGAAGAAGCGAAGCCCCGCCTCGTGTGGAAATGTCATTTCCCGGCGCCCATTTTGATGGTGTCACGCGGTGCCGGGCCAATGAGAGCCCAGGAGGGGGTGTTCCCCTGCGCGCGGACTGGGTGGGGGCGGGACTTCTGGAGCCGAACTCTCGGCGGTGGTGCGGTCTCTCGCGGTGCTGGCGGAGGACTCCCGGCCGGGGTCCCGGGGGTGTGGCCGCGTGCTGATGCGACGGGGGTGGCTCCTTCGGGCGGGGTGTTTTGTAAGAGCATCCCGGGTCAGGGCCCCCGGGCAGGTCCGTGCGCCGCGTGGCTCGGCCGGAGTCCCCGGCTGAGTCCCCGGCGCCGCGGCGGGCAGAACCCGCCTGTGCCGAGGCGTGCGGGAGAGGTTGCTGCCGGAGGGGCGGAGCAGCAGCTGGGAGAAACCCTGCAGAAGAGGCGCGGAGGCCACACGTCGGAGAGGCCCTCCGTGCGCCCTCCTCCAGCACCCGGCCGCTCGGTGGGGGGAAGCCCCGCAGTCGCGCGGCCCGCCCCCGGGGACGCCTTTCCCTCGGGAAGGCACGGCAAACGAGGGTGCTGCCCGCAGCCACGCCGGACGCCGGGCTGAGGGCAGTGAGTGCGGGAAGTTCTGTAGCCACGGCTCTGGCCTCATTCAGCAACGCGGTTCACGCTGGAGAACGGCCTTGAGAGCGCAGCCAGAGCGGGAAGGATGCATTCAGGGCAGGATCCATACTCGCGGGGCACGAGAAGGTTCACGGGGAAGGGGCTCATAGAGGCCACCTCTCTGAGCTCATTCAGCAGCAGAATGTTCACACCTGGGAGAATTCCTTTTAAAGGCACAGAATGAAGCACTGCTCTGATTTAGCATGGAAAATTCAGAGCCTAGAAAGATGTTAGGAGTACAGCAAATGTGGGAAAACCTGCTCAAACTTCAGATTTGTGCTGCCTAAGAGCCTTTTTAAGTATGACTAGTGTGAGGAAGCATTAAGCTGCAGATCCAACCTCATTCACCCCTAGCAAATTCACACTCGGTGAAGACTATGAAGGCAGAGATGCTCGAAGTGCCTTACACCAGAGAGTTCCTGGTTCAGCACCGGCAAATTCACCGTAGAGGAAGGCCTTCTGAGCACAGCCAGTGCGAGAAAACCTTCAGCCAAGGGCCTTACCTCATTCAGCATCACACTGGAGAAAGGCCTTAAGTGTGCAGGGCATGTGTTCTCTCGTTCACTGTAACAGGACGTGCATGGAGAGAAGTTCCGAGAATAGTGTCTGAGGATGCCATCAGCCAGAAGTTGAACACTCACCTTGGGGATACTGATGAGTGCCAGGTGTGTGGGAGGCTCTTAGGGGCTATGCTGCACTTTCTAACCTGCCCGGGACCCTTGCCAAAGTTACCTCTGTCAGCGCCTGTGGTGGAGGCCATCTCACGAACTCTGCCAGCTGGGAGGGACTCACCAGCAGCCTGAGCCCACTGGTGGACCTCATTCTCTTCTTACTAGTTATGGCATGGATGTGACTCAGCTTTGGCTAGGAGAACTCAGCTGGGGTCTTTTTGTGGCTTCCAGGGATGGTTTACCTTTTTTCAGAGATAATTGTTGGCCTCATGACTCCTGTTCGATTTGTCCAGCTTCCAAGTCAAACTTCCAAAGGAACTGCCTCCCTCCAATTATTCTGCTGGGTATGGAAATAAAAGCCTTATTGGTCAAACCACCTTTTATCTGGCGGTTTCTGTTTACTATGTGGGGTGGGTTGAGAGCAGAATTGGGGTCTGCAGCATTGAGGGGATGGGTGGTAGGAGAGTTGATGACAGGGAAGAACTCTCAGTCCACTTTTGGCTTGATTTGTGCTGCCCAAGACCTTCAGGAAGTAATTGAAGGACTTCGAGACTGGCTCCCCTCCCCCTGCCCCCCGCCAGTGCATCTCCAAGACGTATGAGTTGGGTCTGTTGTATCCAGGGGATGTCCCACATTCCCCAGCACTGCTGGCGGGAAGCTTTCTTCCCAGGACCTACCTAGGAGCCATGTCTCCTGAAGTCCAGAACCTAGTAGGCAGGTACCATTGATTGTAAGCCCTACAGGGGCTATGTAGGAGCCATAATTAGTGCAGAAACTAATAGTAGTAAGTGGGGGAGACTGGCAAAATTAGAGGGGATGTGCCCCTTGTAAGTGGGCATTCACAAATGTTCTAGTAACTGTAGCTTTGCAAGATGATTCTCAGCATCTTTAGACGTGTATCTTTCCTATAGCTAGCCCACGTCGGAGTTTCTGTTGTCATCATTACCACCATGAAAAGACCAGCTCAGCAGCTCCTGGGGCTCCAAGGCCCTTGCTTTGGTCAGAATCACCATCAACCAAAGGTGATAGCTTGATTAATTCTTATGCCAGTGCAGGCCAGAGATTACTAGCATTCCATTTCCCACTAGTAATGAGCGCAACACTGCTTAAGATTAGTAGGAGTACAAAGCACTTCCCACATCCCATCTGTGCAAGTCTATCCCTTGTGATTACTCCTGGTACCAGGGTCGTATCAGTCAGGGTCAAGTCCAGCAGAGAGTAACCATACCACAATTGGAACAAAGCAGGTTTGGTACAAATAATATTAACTATTTCCAGGGATTTAATTACAGGGAGCAAATCTGGAAGGGAGGAATCCCTCCCTCAGGGTGTGGGGATTGAGACCTTGTTGGAGATAGTGTGGTTTCAGCTCAACAGATGGCAGAGGAATTTGTTGGGTCGATCTGGACTGGAGATGGTCCATGTTTGTTGGGGTAAGACTGGTGGGCAAGAACTAGAAGCTAGCAGAAGGCAGACCCCCCCCTCCCACTGTGGGATGTCTACCTGATTCACCTGGAAGCTGCCCATGGGGAAGGGAGGTGCCATCAGACTTGCTGAGAAGCCCTTTGGGGGCCGGTGAGCTTGTTGGTAAGCTGCTGACAAGCACTCCATGGGGGTGTCCTTGAACTCTCCGGAGTTGGCTAGGGTACCTGCAGAACCTACAGGAAGCTGCTCGCGGGGCTGCCCCTGAACTCTCCACCAGGAAGCCGCCTCGGGTGCCCTGGCACTCACTGGGAGGCGAGCTTCCCTGGCTGTGCAGCATCCAACCAAGGGCCTTGGGAACCAGGAGGAAGGAAAGCCGAGCAGAACCAGGAAGAGGAACTTCCTCCTCCAGTGTCCCTCCTGCTCCCCCTACCGACAGAGCCTGGCACCGCATCAGCGGGCATGGGTGTGGAAGGTGGAAGTCCTGCTCAGAGGCAATACATTTGCAACGGGCACAACTAAACTCATCTTAGGAGGTTAGCGTAACCTTGACGGCAAAACCCCACAAATAATGGCGGGAGAAAAAATACTGGCCTATCTCAGGCATAGGTGCGAAACCCTAAAGAAAACCCAGAAAACTTGGTTGAGCGATATATAAAATATGGTGCATTAAGACCACCTTGGGTTTATGTCAGCAGCAGCTGCCTCCACCCCGGAGTCCGCGCTCCTCTTTCATAGTGTGCAGGTGTTACTGGGAAGCACGGGGCCGGACCAACGCCTGCTCTTCCCCAGGGGCACGCCGTCCCCAGCCTGAGGCTCCTCCAGGTCTGTGCCCCCCTGTGCTTGCTCCCTGGATGTGGGTGATGACAGGCTCCGTGGGGACAGCAGAGTCCAAGGCGGGAGAGCTGGAGTGTGAAGAAGCACTTCTTGCCGGTCAGAAACCTCCATCTTGGGCTGTTACACAGGCGGTAAACTTGCAATTTTTTGAGCTGGTGCACACTTTGGGGTGTGTGTGTGTGTTTTAGCCTTCCTTAATAATGTTTATGTTATATAGTAAATTATATGTTTCACTATATTTACAGATTAAGGGATAAAAATTATATGATCATATTAGTGGGTGCAGAAAACATGTTTAATAAGAAAAAACCCTGACAACTGGGAATGGAAGGAGGTATCTTTGCTCTGACACAGGTTACTTGTTAAAAAAACCCATGGCAAACATTGTAACAACGTGAAAAATTTAAAGCTTTGCTTTTGAGTTGGGGGCACTTAGGCAATTAACAGAAATAAACAGATGTCGTAAGAATCAGAACGGTGAAAATAAAACTTGTTGTCTGACAATATAAATATAGAAAATCCTGAAGTATATACAGATATATTATTAGAATTAAAAAGTTTATAAAGTTGTTGAGTGCATAATCAACTATAAAATCGGTCTGGGACGCCTGGATGGCTCCGTCAGTTAAGTGTCAGACTCTTGATTTTGGCTCAGGTCGTGATCTCAGGGTTGGGGAGATTGAGCCCCGTGTCGGGCTCCCTGCTCAGTATGGAGCCTGCTTAAGATTCTCTCTCTCCCTCCTCCTCTGCCCCCCCCTCACTAAAAAATCAGTCTCATCCTATGCATCAAAACCAGGAAATTAGAAATTTAAGATTTACAAAGGTCCAGTTTACAGTGGCGTAA
Source organism: Phoca vitulina (assembly GCF_004348235.1). Classification (NCBI taxonomy): domain Eukaryota; kingdom Metazoa; phylum Chordata; class Mammalia; order Carnivora; family Phocidae; genus Phoca; species Phoca vitulina. The sequence goes on along the minus strand of NW_022589704.1, from coordinate 3,056,014 downwards.
AAGGCAAGTACCCAGGATTGTGCGCAGCAGAAAGTGTGCAAGGTATCTTTGAGGGACACCACAATCCAGAGAGTATATAAAAATGTCAAATTTCTCCACATCGAGACTTAATGCAATTCCAATTAAAATGTTTCCTGGTTTTGGGGTGCCTGGGTGGCTCAGTCGTTAAGCGTCTGCCTTCGGCTCAGGTCATGATCCCAGGGTCCTGGGATCGAGCCCCGCATCTGGCTCCCTGCTCCGCGGGAAGCCTGCTTCTCCCTCTCCCACTCCCCCTGCTTGTGTTCCCTCTCTCACTGTGTCTCTCTGTCAAATAAATAAAATCTTAAAAAAAAAAAATGTTTCCTGGTTCCTTTTTTGGATTTGAAAGGCAATTCTAATAATTATGCAGTAATGTAAAGGGATGAAGCTAGCCAACCGGTGCTGGAGGAAAAGACCCTGGGAGTCTTGCTCCCCCTGCCTTGAGGACTTACCTAAAGCTGTAGTACAGATGGGCAGTGCTGTTATGTACAGGGACAGACGAACAGACCCGTAAGACCAGTAGGCCAGCAGCATAAGGAGCCGAGAAGCAGATCGATGGGTCTGTTTGTGCTTGATGCATGATGGGCTTCAGTGAAAGGGTCAGTGCGTGGCCGTGGTCGTGAGGACGGACGGTGGATCTGCCCCTGCTGGTTTCAGAGAAGGCCTTGGGCGGCCAGCGGAGTCCCGCTCAGTCTGAGGTTGAGCACGGATGCGGAGGCTCAGGGAGGTGAGGAGGTGTGGCCGGCCACAGTCACTCCACCCACATGGTGGGGCGCCCCCAGAGCCAGATCCTCACCACAGGCCTCTGCTAGAACTTCACCTTTCAGGCTCAAGCCAAGGCTGTTCTTAGGGGAAACAGGTTAGAGTGGGGGCTGGTATTTCCCAGGGAAACCAGTGTCCTTTGATTTGAAGGAGCTTCCTGTTTCATTTGCTCTATGTCCTGGGCCTGGCTTATAATAGGTACTTCATAAAGCTGTTGAGTGAATGAATGAGAAAGAAAGAAAGAAAGAAAGAAAGAAAGAAAGAAAGGGAAGAAAGAAAGAAAGGGAAGAAAGAAAGAAAGGAAGTGAAGAAAGAAAGAAAGTGTGTTTTGACAAAAATGAATTCGTTTTTTGGACTGAAATAGCCTCCAGTGAATGCCTTGCTGCTGTGTTGTTGCCACGAGGGTGATGGTGGGCCGGCGGCTCCCCCCAGGCTCCTTCTCCCCCAGGTCTGTGTCCGGGGTGTCCGGCTTCATGTCCAGGAGCCCCAGGAAGGGCTTTGGAAGATGTGCACTGATGGTTTTGGAATCCCACCGGGGCTCTCCATACTGGTACAGAGGGAACGTGAGCCGAGCCAAGGTGAGCTGCGGGCTCCGGGGTGGCCCTGGAGCGCGGTGGGCCCAGCGCCTGGGTCTGCGTGAGTTCCATGGCTTGTAACACCTTACCAGAATTTCAGTTGCGTGAGATACAACTACATGAACGTGCACTGGGCAACTTGGGGCCAGACCTCGAAAAGCTTCTTGGATGAGCGTTGCCATGCCCAGCTCAGTGCCCCCTCCCCAATTCACGGCTGTGGCGATGGAAGGAAGACCCAGCCTTATGCCTGGCACGTGGCAGGGGCTCCGAGAACATGTGGAGGCACAGAATCTGCCCAACAGGACTTGGGGCTGGGTGGATGTGGGCTACCCCCTTCTCCCTGTCTTCCCGGTGTCCACCTCTGGGTGCTCCCGCACCAGTGGGGACAGCCTCCTAGCTCCTGTCCGGCCTCCTGTCTGCTCTACTGGGCGCCACCCTCTGCCCATAGCTGGGAGGAGCTTTCCTGCACGCCATTCCACCTCCCTCCTGCCCTCGTAGACCCCTTCACCTCCTGTTCCTTAGGGCCCCCACCAGCCCTCCCTCCACTTCTGGGGGGCCCATGTTTTCCCCTCCCCTCCATGCCATGCTCCTTCCCACAAGCTGTGCTGGGAATCCTCCCACCCTGAAAGGGTTGTGGTCCTCATACCGTGGGGGGTTGGAATAGGTGCTCAGTGAATGCTTGTAGATCAAGCTGGAGGGGGGGGTCCGCCTTAGAGACACCCCGCTAGTGTTTGCCTGACAGTACCTTAAAGACTTTCATTTCTTCTCTAAGGTCCCTAAGACCAGATAGTCCTTACCCTGATGAATTCAAACTTTAAAGAACCCAGAACTTCCTGATGTATGGAAATGGGACATTTCTGAACAAGGACGTTATTTATTGTCCTAAGACTGGTGGTACTGAGATGACAGGTCCCTTGCTTCTTGCTGGGAGAGGACGAGGTTCTAGCTTCTACTCAGGAGAGCACCCATTCTGTAGACTCCGATGATTGAAGTCCTATACGGTTGCCAGACTGAATACAGGAAGCCCAGATAAAATAGAATTTCTGGTAATTTTTAGTATCACTACGTCCCATATAATATTTACATTTCGCCTGACAGCCTGTATTTTTATTTGCTAAACTGGGCAATTCTATTTGGAATAAACTTGGGAATAAAATTAAAGATTTTATGAATATATAATTCTGTCAGTGGGAAATCTGACTTATAAATAAGGATGGTGAATATTTTGAAGAGCAAACAAAGTAATCAGACATTGTTTTTTATTTGTGAAATCTGAATGAAAGTCTTCCAAATTAGCTTTGAAAAACATCTAGAAAGTATCAGTGACTTCCCAGGTGCCCACCAACCATGCATCTGATGATGCTATTATAAAGGTCTGAAAAACATGAATGTTAGGCAGAATGTTTTTGTAAAGCCCAATTTATTGTATTTACCCATATTTTTACATTTTCTGTTGTTCTGTTTTCCTTCCTGATGTTCCAAGATCCTTCGTTTCTCATTCCTTTCTATTTCAACAGCTTCCTTTAGCCATTCTTTATGCCAGGTTTGCCGGTGACAGACTCTCTGAGTCTTCCTTCATGTGAGGATGTCTGGGTCCCCCCCTTAAATTTTGAAGATATTTTCACAGAAGGTTCTTTTCTTTTAGCACTTGCCAGGTATCATGCCACTTCCTTCTGATCTCCATGGTTTTTGATGACAAACCATGTCATTCAAATTGTTTTTCTTATATAGGTAAGATGTATCTGGGGGTGTCTGGCTGGCTCAGTTGGTAGGGCATGTGACTCTTGATCCCGGGGTCGTGAGTTTGAGCCCCATGTTGGGTGTGGAGATTACTTAAATAAATAAATATACTAAAAAAAAAAAGATGTTTCTCTCTTGCTGCTTTCAAGGTGTTTTCTTTGTCCTTAGCTTTCAGGGGTCTCATGATGTGTCTTGGTGTGGATTTTGTTGGGTTTATCGTTTTTGTTGTTTGCTTAGCTTCTTGAATCTGTAGGGGTGTGTGTGTGTGTGTGTGTGTGTGTATGTCTCCCTCCCTCTTCCCAGGACTTGGATGACATGAGTGTTGCATCTTTCATTATCATCCCACAAGTCCCCGAGACTGTTAATTTTTGTTGCTAGTCTGTTTTTTCTCTGATGTTCAGATTGGAGATTTCTACTCTCCTCTCTTCCAGTTCACCAGTTCTCCCCTCTGCCTTTCCTGTTCTGCTGTGGAGCCATCCAGTGAGTTTTTAAAAAGCTTTGGTTATGGTATTTTTGTTATAAAATGTCCTTTAGTTTCTTTGTATCTTCTGTTTCTTTGCTGAGGCTTCTAATTTTTCATTTATTTCTAGTGTGTTCATAATTCCCTATTGAAACATAATTATGATGGCTGCTTCAAAATCCTTGTCAGATAATTCCAGCATATGTGTCATCTTGGTGTTGGGATCCGTTGACTGTCTTTTTTCATTCAAGTTGAGATTTTTCTGTTTCTTGGTATGATTAGTGATTTTTGGTTGTATCCTGAACATTTTGGGTATTTGGGATTTTATTTAAATCTGTTTTAGCAGGCAACCTCTGATGCCTTGTCACTGAGAGAAGGGGGTGTGGCCTTGTTACGGTCAGGTGGGGTGGAAATCCAGGTTCCCTTCTGGGCCACTGTTGACGCCCTGGGGGATGGAGAGGATGAGTTCCCAGAAGCCGTAGGGGGTGGGGTGGCAGGGTGGCCACCTCATTACTACTGGGCAGTGTTGGAAAGTCCTGACTCTCCACCAGGCCTCCTCTGACACCACCATGGTGTGTGTGTGTGTGTGTGTGTGTGTGTGTGCATGCTGATTTCCCTTGGACTGAGTTTGTATCTTAACATATCAGCCATCTCAGGGGAAGCCCTAAACCCAGTGCTGTCTTGTCACTGATACTTAAAGGGACCTTAGATTTCAAGCATTATCTTAATCTTTATAGAAAATAGGATGAAAACCAAAAAGCAATAGGTTTTCAGAGCCAGGATAGACAAGCAGAAGGCCACTGGGGGCTGGTGATAGTGTTTGAAGGAGACAAATGCACCTGCCCTAACATGAGTCTTTCTGTGGACAGAGAACCTACTTGGAGGGCTTGGAGGGCTCTGGGTCTGATGGCAGCTGGGTCTCTAGCCTTGGGCAGGATATCTATGCTCTGGGTCCTATTTTCCTTATTAACAAATTAAGGGGAGAAACTGACAGTCTGTGGTGAGTAACTAAGCATCTTTGGCATTTCCCCTTCTTGTCTGTGATGGCAAAATCAAATTAAGGAAGCCTCAGAGGAGTGGGGAAATTGGACTGACCTGGTGATTAAACATGGGGAGTGTGTGTGGGAGTTTGGATCCAGTGTAATGAACAGTGGAACAGAATGACACCTTGGCGGTCAGCACATCATAATGTCATCATCCATGTCTAGTTTGACTCTAGAAACAATAAACATTTTCCCCCCAAAACCCTTAAAATCTAAATCAACTTTACAAGTCATCCAGCTCTGACACTGGCCTGTTGTGGGTCATTTTGAGGACGGGGACCCTGGGGAGGGCTCGCACCTCATTCTTTGGGTTGGGCCCCAACCTTGTCCTGGACAGGCCTAGAGAGGAGGCAGTGTTCCCGAGGCATTTCCAGAGACCCAGAGCTGGTGCAAAGGTGTTCAAGCCTCTCAGGGACCCTGCACTGTGTTCTAACATCAGACAAGTCCAGGATAGAAAGTGCTGGTCACTAATAGAACAACAAGGTACAAATTGGTATTTGGACAGAGGAAGATTTTCAGCTACTCTGGGGAGAGGAGTCTTTGAGTCCTTTCACCTAAATAAAAAAGTTGAAAAAAGTAAAAAAAAAAAAACAAGAAACAAAGAAAGTTGGGAAGCATGAATGGGCTGCTTAATGAAAGAGACAGTATGAGAAAGGCCCTGGTCACTTCTCTGCGCTGGGTGTGGGATTTCTGGACGCGTGCAGCGATGGGCCCAGCAGCTCCCGGGTTCCCAGTGTGGCTGTGCTGTCAGCCTGGCTGAACTGCTCCATTTGGGGCGTGCATGATCACAGTCCTGCATTCAGTCCAGCAGGTGCTTTGTGCCCCGTGCAGAGCTAGGGAAGGGATGGCTTCCAGAGCCCCAGGGACATTGGACCCCCAGGGCTTCCAATGGAGGAACTCCAAGTAGGCACAATGCAAACTTTTACTTCTAGCTAGAAGGACAGTTTCTCAGCAATCAACATTGTGAGTTGATCAGAATTTCTGCAGGGTTTGTATCTGCCCTGGCAGGGGAGGAGGGTGGGGAGGGGCTGAGCAGATTGACATCCCCCCCCCCCCCCCCCGCCATGTACAAAAGTGTTGGAGAATAACAACTTCAGCTACACCACCCACTCCATTTAATACAGACCTCAGCCGGGGTTCCAGCAAGTTAAATGTGGCTCTCATCCTGAGTTTTATTGTTCAGTTGTTGGTCCTTTATTGTGTAATTTGGCCTGATGTAGGGCTGAGAAAATGCATTGTCTTATTTCACCCTTGACATTTTTATTGCAGGGAATTTTCAAATCTGTGGGAAAGACTGTTCAGGCAGCTTCCTTGGGAATTATTTAAGGAGAGACAGGTTAGCTACTGAATGCTGGGCGGGAGGAAAAGAGCGAGGGAGAAGAGAGAAAGAGAACATGCAGGAGGGAAGGAGTTTACAAGTAAGTAATCCCTAATCACAACATTTTACTTCTCTGCTTGTTCTTATTTATCATCATATTCTAAGTGAGAAGTACTTTCCCGATAGTTTTTTTCCCCTCAGATGTGTCCTGAGCCTCCTGTTCCTTCAGTGTCCCCAGCTCTGTGACCTTGGCCATTTCCCTTCACTCCTCTGGGCCCATGTCTCTTCATGTGTAAGGGGAGACTGAGAATGTCCTCTACTGCTTAGGCTTATTTCAAGGGTTAAATGAACCCAAGCAGGGGATGCCAAGGAAAGGAATATTGTTTAATGGGGCATGTATTAAAGTGTGGGGGGGAGGGCACCTGGGGGGAAGCCCCCAGCCAAAATCTGGGAGTTTCTTGGGAGAAGGGCCAGTTTTGAGGGTGGAGGGAGAAGGGGATCTTGTGCAGTGGCCAAGTAGAAGGGTGCCTGGTAACCCCAGGGACTGAGAGGAGGCAGGCCAGTGATGCTGGAGGGAGAGAGGAGCAAGGGAGCTGGGGAGGCCGGCAGGTGGAGACTGTGGAGTGTCCACTGGGCAGGTGAGCACTCTGATCCTCATCCCAAGAGCCTCAGAAAGCCATCTAATGGTTTAAGCAGGGAAAGTCACAATGGGACTTGAATTTTGAAAAGAGCATATTGGCCACAAGAACCAGTCTTGATATCGGGGGTGGGGGTTGGGGGGGGAGCAATGATTTGATCATTTCCTGAGGCAGTGTGGATTCTGCAGCTTGGAGTGTGGTGGTAGTTGGCGACGCAGGAGAGGGGAATGGAGAAAAGTGGGCTGATATTAGAATTGCTTAGGGAGTTGGATCTTCTGGTCTTGGTGACTGATCGATCAGATGATGAGTGGTAAGGAGGAGGAGGAAGGTATCAAGAACCATGCCTCGATTTCTACCTCATGCAAATGGACAGAGTCTTGTCATTCACTCATATGGAAGCTACTAGACCAGATTTGGTCTTGGAAATGTTCAGTTTGAGGTATCTTTGAGACATCCTAGTGAAAAATGTGGAACAGGTCTAGTTGGATATACAATCTTAGAGTTTGGGGTTGAGATCTGGCCCCATTTTTTCACCTTTTCCTGAGTCTACACTGACTGCCATGTGGCTTTTCAGTTCCTCTGTTGAGGGTGAGAGTAAACTTCCCTGACCCTTGGCTGGAGGCTCAATTCTCTTCCATAACCACCCCCCCCAACTCTTCTCAACCCCTCATTTCCTTGCAGCTATACCCACCAGATCCTTTTCTTCCTATGCATGGTTCAGACTCCTCCAAGTGTGCTGCGCTCACAACGAGGCTCGGCAAATTCCAAGTTCTGTAAGGACAGCTCCTCAGGATCGTTCCTCTCCATCTTCAGATCCACGAAACTAGAGATAAGTTATCTGTTCCCTACACCTCATGCACAGTGGTGGGACCGGCATGGCATAGCCACTGTAGATATTCCTCTTTAAAAAAGGAGTCACTGGTCCATAGCAATTCTGTTGTCCAGCTGGGCAAATGTTGGAGGTTCCTTGATTAGGTCTCGAGGCCCAGAAATGATTCTTCAGAGTGCTTGGTTCTGTCCTTTGGCCTCTTGGCTCCACCCTCTGAGTCATCCTTCCTTTTTCTGTGAAAGATGGTGCATGTCTGCAGTGGAGTCATTTTCCCAGTCTTATTCCTGTCAGTGGAATTTTGGGATCAAATCAGCTCCTTTAATTTAGTTCTACTTCTATCCCATTCAGCCTAAGTTGGCAGTGTCTTTGCTGGTATAATTCTGTCTACGGTGTTGTGGCTCACATGTGAATCTCCTGGGGGTTTACTTCATTAGACAGCCACATTCACATGTCTCTTCTAGATAAGTCTTTAAGCTTTGTTTCTTCCTTCTTTGGGTTTAATTTATTGTTATTTTTAAATTTGTTGAAATGGAGACTTTGATGATTGATTTTTAGCCTTTTTTCTTTTTCTTTTATGTACATTTAAACTTATAAAATTTCCCTCTGAGCATGCCTTTGACTTTAATCTCTTAAGTTTTGATATGTTCTACTTTCATTTTCATTCATTTCAAAATATTTCTAATTTACATTATTGTTTCTTTAACTCATAGGTTATTTAAAAGCATTTTTAATTTTTTTTCACAGTTACAGGTTAATTCCACTATAATCAGAAAATAGAGAATACAATATGTTTAACTATTTAAAATTGGTGAGATTTCAATACATTGCTCAAGTCTTCAAAAATTTACTGATATTTTTGTCTCCTTATTTTATCCACTTTGGATAGATATTTGTTAAAGTATTTCATTTTGATCGTGGATTCATCTATTTTTTCCCCTCTATGTAATTATTTGCTATATATATATATATATATATATATTTAAGGTTTATTTACTTTGAGAGAGAGTGTGAACGGGGGAGGGGCTGAGGGGGAGAGAGAGAGAGAGAGAGAGAGAGAGAGAGAGAGAGAAGCAGACTCCCAGCTGAGCATGGAGCCCGACTTGGGGCTCGATATCACGACCGAGATCATGACGAGCCGAAACCAAGAATCAGACACCTAACTGACTGAACCACCCAGGCACCCCAATGTGCTTTATATATTTTAAGCCTATATTATTAGATGCATATAAATTTGGAATTGTCAATACTTCCTGACCCTTTTATTATTATGAAAGAGCCCTCTTTACTTATGCTTCTTGCTTTTGAGTTTAATTTGATATTAGTAAACTTCACTGGCTTTCCTTTGGTTAATGTTTGCATAGTATATCTTTTTGAACACTCCTTTTACTTTCACATTCTCCATATTCTTATATTTAAGATGTGTCTCTTGTAAGCTTCAAGCTTCATCGAGTTGAACTTTGTATTTTTATCCAGTCTGATAGGTCTTTTAATTGGTATATTTAACAAAATTACATTTATTATAATTGCTGATATATCTGGGCTCAAATCTACCTACCACCTTGTAATTTTTTCTTTGTTCACATGTTAAATGTTCCTTGTCCCTAATTTCCCTTAAAATGATTTTCTGTATTTTCCTTTCTGTATTTAATTTTCTACTGACTTATCTTCCAGTTCTTTAATTCTCTCTTCAGCTATGTATAATCTGCTTTTAAAGTCATATATTGAGTTCTGTTTTTTTTTAAATATTACTTCCCTCTTTTTTCCACGAGGTATAATTTAGGGGTGCCTGGCTGGCTCAGTCAGTTAGGCAGCTGCCTTTGGCTCAGGTCATGTTCCCAGGGTCCTGGGATCGAGCCCCACATTGGGCTCTTGGCTCAGCGGGGAGCCTGCCTCTCCCTCTTCCTTTGCTTGCCACTCCTCTGTTTGTGCTCTCTCTCTCTGTCAAATAAATAAATAAAATCTTCGATGAGGTATAATTTATATATGATAAAGTGCACAAATCTTGTGTTTAGCCTGATGAATTGTTACACACACGCATACACACACACATCTTTATCTGTGTCTCAACCTCTATCTCTATATCATCATTTACCTATATTCATATCCAAATAATCACTTGTATCAGGAGGTTTTATGTTCCTAGCATGCCAGAGTCTCCCTCATGTCCCTTGCATATGATATTTCCCTCAGAGATAACCATTTTTTTTTTTACCTCTATCACCATGGATTAGTTTTGTCTATTTTTGAATTGCCTATAAATGGATTCCTTAGTATGTATTCTTATACCTGAGTTGTTTACTCACCATTATGTCTGATTTCATCCATGTTGTTTTGTGTAGCAGTAGTTTTTTATTGTTATGTAGAAATCCATTATACAAATATACTACATTTTATTTGTTTATTCTACTCTTAATGGACACTTGAATTGTTTTACACTATTATTCTTTTGTGACTTTTTCTCTTGATCCTGTGTCCAATGTGTCTGGTAATTTTTGATCGAATGTTGGGCATTGTATCATAAATTGTTGCAGAGCTGAATGATGTTATCTTTTGTTAGAGAGGGTTTACTTTTGCTTAGGATAGGCAGTTAGATTAGGGGCAGACTGATTTAATTTAATCAGGTAGTGAACTGATTTGAGGTGGTTTTTAGTCTTTGTAAGGCCAAATCAATTTCTGGATCATCTTTATTCACAGGTATGCTCCTTGATGTACCCTGAACTCTAATTATTCCACAGCATAGTGACAGTGCCTGAAGCTCTACTTGGCTTTTCAGACTCTTAACTTTTGTTTTCTCCAGGGCCTGTCAGCCCATGGGCTGCTGTTTGCATATAAGCAATCACTCTGAGGAGATAAGTGGTGAAGAGTGTTGGGCTCACTTCTGTGCATTCTCCTTGTCTCTTAAGGTCCTCACGTTTTGGCTGAATTGGTACTTAGAACTATAGTTTTTTTTGTTTTTTGTTTTTCCTCTTAGACCTGTGAGATTGATGAGAATCTGCTTCTCTCACTTATAGCCACTTTCTGCTTGGCTTCTAATCCTCTCAAATCCATACTGCTTAGGAATTCCCAATACCTGGAGGGTGGAAGCAGCATTCAGTGTCAGATCAGTCAGTTTTCTTCTCCCTGGGATCTCTCTGTTTTGTCCAGATTTTCTTGTTCTTTTTGGCAGGGAGTTTGGGCTGATACAAGCTATTCTGTCATGCTAGAGCAGATTGATGGAATAATTCCAGACTACTTGTATCAGCAGCAGTTTGCGTTTTATCAGATGATTTTTAAATTTGATTTTCATAATTGTCCCATGAAGTAGTTAGCAGAGTTATTGTTGTTGCTTTACAGATGGGGGACACTGAGGCTCAGAGGGCTAAAGTGGTTGTGGGAGTTTCTGTAGTTAATATGTGGTGGGCCATCTTTATCCCTTACTCAGCACTTGAGGCCCACTTGCACTGTACCTGACACCATTTACTAGAACCCAAACTGTGCTCAGGGAACAGGAAACAGCAGTAATCGAAGAAGGGGAACCTGGTGGGTGGTGGTTCAGTCACCGAGTTAAAAGGAAGGTACTCAGTGAAACATGAGTGAAATTCTCTATAAACAAATGCCATGTGGATGCAATTATTTTCACTCTAAGTGACTGGAAAGTCCCAGCAGCAAATAAACCTGCTCCATGTGCAGCGAATGTGGCCATCACCACCTCCTTTGAGCAGAGGTGCTGAGAAGCAGAGCTGGAGGCACCAGCCCCTGTTGAACAGAGGTTCGGGGATTGTGGGGTGCCCTCTGCTGGTTGGCTGCTTCAGGATTGCCTCTGCAAATGCAAAGGGCAGCATTGCAGGGTGAATCATGGGTTTTTCTTGGCTGGTGTTTGTGGTTGGCACAGTAATTTCATGAGCAGAGTACCATTCGCCCATCTTTCCTGAGAGAAGTACCAACCCACAGGTGAGGAAGTGGAGGCTCTGCAAGGGTGTGGCGCCCCTGAGACACAGAGCCTGGTCTGAGCCACACTGAGCATCCTCTACAGAAAGGCGGCAAAGGGGAATGACCCCCTTTATTGTCTTTGTACATCTGTGAGGGAAAGTAAGCCCCCACAGGTGGCTTCCTGGCAGTTCTCTGAACTTCGCGTATTCCAGTGTGGCATGAAGAACAGTCTGAAGGATCTGGAGGCTGATATGGACCTGTCCCCCAGGGATTGTTTGAGGAAAGAAAAGAAGCTGGGTGGACACCTCATATCTGGTATGACAGCCTGATAGAACCCATGCTCTTCTGCCCATCTCTCACATTTGCTGCATTAGTGCGTTTGTTTAATATGGGATAATTATCTCAGGACAGGTGGTGTTAGGTCCCCTAGTCACCATGCCTTGCCTGGAGTCCCCTTGGCTCTGGGCTTCTGTGAGTCTGTGTGTGGTCTCCTGGGAACCCCTCCTTCAGCCCCCTCAGCACATGGTACCAAGGTCACCAGGAATGCTGTGAGGGAGACTCGGGTGCCACTTTCCTCTCAGACACTCACTCTTCACATTCCTCACGTGAGCACTCTGGTCCTCTTCAGGGAGCCAGGAAGCTCCAAGTGTTTCTGGTGGGTGCAGACCCAAGGGTCACACTTCTATGGCCTCACTGGCTGTTCCTGGAGCCCCTCCTAAGCCAACCACACTTCCTGCCTCACGCCTCAGGCTCCTAGGTGAGGATGTGCCATGTTCCACGTTCTTTCAGCACCTCTCAGGTGTCCTTTCTCCTCAGTGCTTTATGTCATTCCAAAGAGAAGTGTTGGCACTAATATCTGTTTCCTCAAATTATGTCTTGTTATGGACGGATTCGTGTTCTTCAAAATTCCTATGTTGAAGCCCTAAACCCCAATGTAACTGTATTTGGAGATAGTGCTTCTAAGGAGGTTATTGAGGCTAAAAGAGGTCATAAGGGTGGCGCCTTGATCTAATAGCACTGATGTCCTTATAAGAAGAGGAAGAGGCACCAGAGATCTTCCATCCCTCTGAATGCACAGAAGAAAGGCCGTGTGAGCACACAGCAAGAAGGTGGCTGTCTACAAGCCAGGAAGAGACCTCACCAGCAACTAACCCTAATGGCCCTTGATCTTGGACTTCTGGTTGCTAGGGCTGTGAGGAAATAAATTTCTGTTGTTGAAGCCCCCCACTCTGTGGCCTTTGTTATAGCAGCCTGAGCTGACTAATACAACTACCACTTACTAAGGACTGCAGCCTGAAAAATATCATTTCTCCCACCTCCCTGCCCCACTGGGGAAACTTTCCTGGTTTCTTGGAAACATTTTTTATCTAATGAAGCATATCAAGTGCATGAAACCGTTCAAGGTAAGCAGAATGAAGCAGACCTTCAGCTGTCCACACATACCCACACGCACCTCACATACACACTTCACATCTCACACATACTCATTACATACATACTTCACATCTCACACACACACCACCTCACATATATACCTCATATCTCACACATACACACACCACCTCACATACATATCTCACATCTCACACACACACCACTTCACATACATATCTCACATCTCACACATACTCATTACATACATACCTCACATCTCACACACACACCACCTCACATACATACCTCATATCTCACACATACACACACCACCTCACATACCTATCTCACATCTCACACACACACCACCTCACATACATACCTCATATCTCACACATACACACACCACCTCACATACATATCTCACATCTCTCACACACACCACCTCACATACTTACCTCACATCTCACACACACCTCACATACATACTTCACATCTCACACACACTCATCACATTCATGCCTCACATCTCACACACACATATCACCTCACATACATACTTCACGTCACACACACACACACCACACTCACGCATCTACCCCCACACATATATTCCCACAACTGTGGTGTGGTGTGTGTGTTTGGGATATGGCTATGATTAGTGACTGAGGACTTGCTTCCTTGTTTGGAATTGCAGGTATGGGGACTGGACCGCTCCCTCACTGGGTGGCACTGACAGCCACCTGGTCTCGCACAACTCACCTTTCCAAGGGCAGGAAGTGCTCACCACTGTAGGCCTTGGAAAACTGAAGGAGATGGGATGCTTAAGAATACTGCTTTCGGGGCTGGGACTGACCTTCACTCAGGCATTGCTACAGTGGGGTGAATCGTGTCCTGTCCTAACCCCTACTACCCATGGATGTTGGCCTTAATTGGACGTAGGGTCTTTGCAGATATAAACAAGTTAAGATGAGATCATACTGGAAGAAGAGTGGCCCTAAATCCAATGACCGGTATTCTTAAAAGAGGAAGGAGAGGGAGGTTTTGACATGGAGACTTGGAGGAGACCCAGAGAGAATAAGGCCATGTGAAGAGGGAGGCAGAAGTTGGCCTGATGCAAACTCAAGGAGTGCCAAGTTTGCTGGAGTCCTCACAGCCTGGAGGGAGGCCTGTAAGGGATTCTCCCTCACAGCCTTCAGAAGGAACCAACTCCACCCATGCCTCGATCTTGGACTTTGGGCCTCCTGAACTGTGAGAGAATACATCTCTGTTGTGTTAAGCCCCCCAGTCTGTGGTTCTTTGTGACAGCAGCCCCAGGAAACAGACTGAATTCCATGAGCATTTCTCGAGCCCCAGTTCAGTGGCAGCCATTGCTCTTGGTGCCAGGCAAATAGGATGACCTGGTCCTGCCCTCCTGGGACCTTCAGCCCAGTGACCCAAGAAAAAAAATGGGAAAAGTGTCTTTCTGGTTGTCGTGTGGGCCCCAGAGGAGGGATTCCGGCTTACTTGGTGATACGTCCTGGGGTTTGGGGATCTCGTGAGGAGGGGATTTTTCCAGAACAATCTAGTAGATTAAGGATGGGGGGGTAGACAAATGGTGGCCTGTGCAAAGGCCCAGAGGGGTGAAAGGGCATGGTTTAAGTTTCAAGTTTAATGAGAGCATCCTGGACCTGGTCTGAATCAGCTTTCAAATGGCACCAACTGCCCAGGTGCTGCTCAGGAGGCGGGACCGCCTTAGGTGGCTTGCCTACCCCAGCTGCACCTCCGAGTGCCTCCATCCTCACATTCCAAAAGTTGCTTTCATTAGCCTCACCTTTGGCCTACACAGCCCGGGGCCTGAGGTGGAATCCGCATTCTTATAAAGTGTTGAGAATTATTCAAAAGCAGGAGAGGCCGCCCTTTGATCACAGTTTGAGCGTCTTACTGTGTTCTGGCAATCATCAGTCTTGACAAACTTCCCCTCCTCCCCACGGGCTCCCCCCCCAAGTCCCGGGTGGAGGGCAGGTGACCTCAGCCCACGTGGCTCCTGCCACAGGCTCGCTGCAGTCGGGCCTCACCCTGGCGCCCGAGCTCCGTGCCGTACCATTTTCAGGAGAATGCGAATTTCCACTTGCGCTGACTCCCCCTTTGGCAGGGCCTATCCCCCAGGGGCAATGTTTAGAACTGTTCTGGTTCCTCTCAAAGGAAAAACGCACCACTTGCCAGCAGCATTTTATAGAAGGACTTTGAAATAAGGAATTCCTCTGTCCCAGGGTTGCCGCCCCTCTGAATGGCGTGACCCCCGCCCCCCGCCCCTTCCAGGGGCTGATCCAGCGATGGAGTTGTGTCCACGCCGGAGCCCTGGAATGTTCTCTGATTCCAGTGACTAGTTTTTGTTTCTCTGCCTCTGCTTTCTGTGGAGCCAGGAGGGGTGTGAATCACGAAGGAATGAAACCTTTCTTCAAAGTCTTTGACCACGGGCTTTGACTCTGAGGGGTTTCTAAGACCCTCCGCTACATTCTCACTGCCTGATACCCTGCCTTGAGTGAAGTTCTCCACATTCTCAACCCCCTCCTGCTGTCCCCGGAGATTTGAAGAACGTGCTGTCTCATGGGACCCAAATGACGGTGAAGTCGTGTGGTCAGGCTCTCCGAGGTGCTGTCTCCGGGCAGAGGCTTGCTGGGCTCCCTGCAGCTTCCCAGAAAGCAGGGATGACCTACTAGAGCTGCCTGGCATCCATCTTGGGCCCTGTCCTCACAACACATGGCCGGAAGGGTGGAAGGCTGTGGCCTTGTGGCCTTCACATGTGTTCCCGCTCAGGCCTTCCGACTCGTGTGGCACCTGTTCTGAGGTATCTATTCATTTGTACCTCTGGGAAGTTAGCTTTCTGTGGGGTGCGTGTGTGTGTGTGTGTGTGTGTGTGTGTGTGTCTGTTTTATAAAGAAAACACAAGTGGTTTTGAAGAAAGTAGCTGAACACCAAATACTGAACATGACTTAAGTGCTTCCAGAGCGGTGGTTCTGCCCCCTTGGGACAAATGGCCATGGCTGGATGCATTTTTAGTTACCACACCCGAGGGGGTTGCAGCCAGTGGGTAGGAAACCGAGATGCTTCTCCACAGCCTGCAAAGTACAGGGCAGCCCCTCAACACAGAATGACGTGGCCCGAAATGTCACCAGTGTCGCTGTGGGCAGAGCCTGGCCTGCAGCTAGATGCTCTGGAAACAAGCAGTCGGTTCCATGGAGGGCGTTTGCTTTCTCCTCCGTTTCTCTCTAAAGAGCTGGTGGGGCTGCTGGAGATCTCACTGGTCGGAAGTGCATTCCCATGCTAGGAAGGGCACAAACCGCTTCGTGCTCTTCCATCCTGGCCCCCCGTGCCCCCCCCCCCCCACAGAGATGCTCAGATAGCGTGTGGAGCCCGGAGTTCTGCACCTTCTTCTGCCACCGTGGAGCTGGTCCTCATGGCACTAATGGGGCAGGCATGCGGGCTGAAGTCCAGGAGAAAGCAGGCACAGGCTTCCTGTGGCTTTCCCAGTAGCCACACAGACACACTTAATCTTCTCGGCAAGGATGGGTGACAACACGTGTGGAGTGTTGCCAACGGAGGACACTTGGGGTCAGTCACATAGGCATATGCAGTTTCTGTGTGACTGACCCAGTTACTCAGTCCCCAGCCCCCATAGCAGAGACGGGCGTTCACCACTAATCACACTGTTGGCATAAACGGGCTGGTCACCCTGGCACGGGCTCTGAGTCATTCTGCTCCATAATCATCTTTCACTTCTCTGTCCCTGAAATTGTGTCTTCAGAATCTGTCACCAGTCTAGTCTGGATGCTTCAAGATTTAGCCCTCTATCGCCTCTACAAGTGCAGATGCATTTTGTCCCCCTGGTCCCTATTTGCTGTCTGGATCCCAAAGTTTTTGAAACTGGTCCCACAGGGAATAGTGGGGGTTTGGAAATCACCTCTCTGATGGCAAGGTGGCGTTCTTGTTTTGCACACAAGCTGGTGGGTGTTTGGGGGACCCTGTACCTTCTCTCTTTCCCACAGCGGGGAGCCCCTGCCCTCTAGTTACCCGTGCTCCAGGACCCCCTCTCCTCATGATTGCTCTGGGATACCTTTAAGACACCTGTGCCCCACACATCACCCTTCCTCCTCTTGCTTATGGGGCACTCTTGTTCATTCTCCCATTCTTGTTCTTCCTTTGGATTACCGGGTCACGTTGGCAGCATCTGCACAGGGAGGACTCCGTCTGACTGCCCTGATCCTCTACCGTGGCCTCAGCTGAGGGGTCCGTGAATGTACAGTGCCGGGACAGCTCCGATGAGTCCAGACAGCAGTTGCTAGTAGTGACATATATATTATGAGCTTTAATATAAGGCTCCCACAGGTAGCAATGATGATAGGAGCCCAGACCTCCTTTGCATGGTTCCCAGTCATTCCCCAGACAGGCCCATCCCTTCAGAGCAGAGGGCAGTTTCAAGTCACTCCAATCTTTTCAGGTGACATTCAGCAAGAGGCATATGGCTTCCCATCTGGTTGCAAGAGGTGGTGGAAAGGACAGCCCTCCGCCAGGAAAGGGGAGTCAGTCCAGCAGCCTCCCCTGGGGGACAGGGGCCAATGAGCCCCTCGGGTGCAGATGTTAACCCTCAGTGCAGTCTGGGGGAGGGTACTGGCGCCCTAGAGGCAATGTTTCAGACAGGTTTGATGGGGTCCCTCTCTGCTGAATGGAATGAAGTATAGAAACCTTACCTCTCTTTATGTCCCTTTACTGTACCCCATTGATGATATCATTGTTTTAAATATTTGCTCTAAATATATTTAGAACCACATCACACAGTGTTATAATTGTAAACATCAAGCATAATCTCAAAATCTCAGGAGGAGAAGGAAGGCCTGTGGTAGTTCTCCATGTCTTTTTCTTATGTGTGTTTTTCTCCCTTTCTGATATCCCAGGTTCCTTCTTCTGCTGTTTGCTTTCTGCTCAGAAAACCTCCATAAGGCATTCTTTAGGACATGTCTGCTGGTGACAGATTCTCTTACCAACTTTCCTTCATCTGAGAATATCTCGTTTTCCCCCTCATTCCTACCCAGGGAAACGATTCTGGGCAGATGGTTCTTTCTTCAGCATGTGAACTATTGTGCTGTTTCCTTTTGGACTCTGGTTTCTCATGAGAAATCCACTGCCATTTGCATTGTTCTTTTCTCTGTAGTACGATGTTGTTTTTCTCCGGCTGCTTTCAAGATCTTTTCCTTGTCTTACTTTTAGACATTAGTTATAATGTGTCTTGGTGCAGATTTGTTTGGGTTTATCCTGCTTGGAGCTTGCTTGGCTTCTTGAATCTGTAGGTTTGTGTCTCTTGTCAAATTGGTGAAGTTTCCAGCCACTATATCTCTGAATGTTTTGCAGCCCCTCCTTCTTTCTCGTCTCCTTCCAGGACTCTGATGCCATGGACATTTGATCTTTTGTTACAGTCCAACAGGTCCCCAAGACTCAGTAGTGTCTTTTCCCAGAATATTTTCTCTCCTTATTCAGTTTGGACAATGCCTCTGCTGTTTTGTTTCTCAGTTTACCGTGTCTTTCCTCTGTCCTGTCCATTCTGCTGCTGAACTTATCCACCGAGCTGTCTGTTGAACTTTTTAGTTCTTAAATTTCCATTTAGAATATGTTCTATTAATTTGCTGAGGCCTTCAGTTTTTTCATTTGTTGCAGTCATATTTGTAATTGCTTGTTGAAGCTTTTTTTGTCATGGCTGCTTTAGAATCTCTGCCAGATAATTCTAACGCCTCTGCCACTTTGCTGTCAGCATCTCTTGGTTGTCTTTTTTCACTCAGTTTGAGATCGGCCTGGTTCTTGGTGTGATGAGTGATTTTGGCCTGAAGTCTGTAACACTCCGTGGGCAGGGGAGGGTGGAAGTAGAGGTCTGGGCCCCACTTGCACTTGCTCTTATGTGGGAGGAGGGACCACAGCTTTCTCTGCTGTGTTTGGCTGGAGTAGAAAATTATTGTCCAAGAGTTTTCTGCCCAGCCTGGCGGCCTCTTTTCTGATCCTCTGGCTAGAAGGAGCAGGCTTTTGTTGGGGCTCTTTTGGGTCTTTGCCCATTGACCTTTCTGGGTTGCAGCCTCATCGATCTCCCAGTCTGGAGTATACTAGGCAAGAGCAAAGCCAGGGATCCCCCCTCACCCCCACAATGTGTCTTCCTCGGGTCCCTGGGGCCCTACCTAGTCTACCACCTTTTAGGGTGTTTTGTATTTGTTTTGCATATAATGTTCAGAGTTTTCAGCTATACTTAGTGGGAAAAAGAGGGAAAAAGTAGGTCCACTTCATCTTCCCAGAAGCAGAAGGAACGAGTTCTTTTTATAATCAGAAAAAATAAAATGCAAGAGTGTTTGATCAACTGTTACATGTTAATTGGGTTGAAGGGATTAGAGAATGAACAGAAGACTGCCTTCAAGCTGAAATAAATCTGAGCAAAAACTCAGGGGGCTGGTTGTAACAGAACTGAATAATAAAATCACTCTTTTGCTCATAAATTTTTCTATTTAAATATTTTGACCAGAATTGCCAATGAAATTTTGTATGCTTACATTCATCCATGACAAGGGAAGTTTGCTGCAAGGAGAGACTGCAACCCTGTATAGTTCATAAAATTAATAACTGAGACGTTGGAGTTCTGCTTCCCTGGTCTTATTTCTCTCCGGCTTTTAGCTGAACCAGTGATTACTTTTTGTACCAGAAGTCCTTCCCAAAAGGTCTGCTTAAGTGTTCCAGCAGATCAGGAAAGCAACAGAGGGGGAGCATGCGGGCAGTCTCTGCTAACCGAAACTGTTTCCTCCTTCAGAAAGGAGAGCAGGGATGGGGTTTCCAGATTCAAAAGGAGGCTTAAAACGACCATAGTCCTTTCTCTGGTTCTTCCTTTTCTGGGCAGCACATGAGGGAGAGAGTCCATGGGTCTGAGAATGGCAGGGGAAGGCAGCAAGCCCCTGTCGTGTCCCCTGAACCCCCGGCCCTCTCTGTGCTCCAGCGATGTCAGCCCCGGTCTCTCAGACCTCATCTGTGCCTTATGGATCCGGGTGAAGAGGATTTCTGTTTTCCTCTTGTCGTTACTGCGGTCACAAGGATAGTTGGTGCCGTTTGGTCCTAGCAGTCAATGATATAGTTTGGATCCTTGGATGTTGTCCCTCCTTCCCTCCCTCCCTCCTTCCCTCCTTCCTTCCTTCCTTCCTTCCTTCCTTCCTTCCTTCCTTCCTTCCTTCCTTCCTTCCTTCCTTCTTCCAACGTGCTCAGAGTGCTGACTCTCAGACAAACTGTGTGTCTTATTGCACCCTCTTGCTGGGGAAACACATAATTGCCACCTTATTGTGCACACGTGGGGCTTTTCAAAGCTTGGTGGCCAAAGGGAGGCAGAGACTAGATGTGTTATATGAACGGGCCAGGTGAGCACCTGCTCGCACTGGGCTATTCCAGCGAACACTGGTCCCATTCCTGCACTGAATAGATCCTTTGCCTCCCCGTTTATTGTCATACCACTTCTTTTAAAATCGGCAAACTGTGTGCCTGGATGTACACCCCTAGTCCCTCACATCTGTATACATCGAAGATCTAGGTTATATTTTGCACTGAAGGATGTCCTCTTCCTTCCCCTTCTTCTCTGTCTCCTTCTCCAAGAGGAACAAAAGCAGATTAGCATTATATCCCATTTTCTTCCATCTTTCTTTGCACCCACATAGCTTAAAAAACCTAATAAACTAGGGAAAAAAGGTGAATCACCCTGAACCTCAGCTGTTTCTAGTCTTCCATGAGGCAGCTGTGCGCCTTGGGGAACGTCAGTCCCCTTTCCTGAACTTCAGTTCCTGATCGTCATAACTGAAGGGCTGGGTTCTATGGCATACCCCTCAAAAGGGCGCTCGCTTTGGGCATCAGCCCAGATCTTGTTCTTTTCACCGGCACTCAGACTGAAAGGCGAGGAGAACCCTTTTCTTGTGCACAGATCTTTGGATCCTTAGATTCACTTCAGACAGGGTTTAAGAATTGCCTTCTGTGGCTCCAAAGGGAAAGGGTGGGAATTCACAGAGCCAGCACTGTCTGTTCTTCGTGGGAGGTGGGAGATGTCTAGATGGAAGGTTCCAGAGCCTACTGGCTGGTTACTTGCAGGAAACAGCCTCCTCCACTTACGACTCTCATTCCTGGGGCAGTCTGGGTTTACCAAGGCGGACCGTCCGATGAGACAAGTCTTCTTGATATAGTCAATTTCCTGACCATGAATATGGAGAGAC
The DNA here is from genome assembly GCF_004348235.1 of Phoca vitulina. Taxonomy (NCBI): domain Eukaryota; kingdom Metazoa; phylum Chordata; class Mammalia; order Carnivora; family Phocidae; genus Phoca; species Phoca vitulina. The sequence goes on along the minus strand of NW_022589704.1, from coordinate 3,035,093 downwards.
TTGTTTCTTATTCCTTTTTAAACTGTGGCTATGAAATTTAACATTGTATCTATTTCACATTAAAATAGGAAGAAGAAACAGGTGACAGTCATTTTATTTTATTATTATTATTATTATTTTTAAAGATTTTATTTATTTATTTGACAGAGAGAGACACAGCGAGAGCAGGAACACAAGCAGGGGGAGTGGGAGAGGGAGCGGAGCAGGGAGCCCGATGTGGGGCTCCATCCCAGGACCCTGGGATCATGACCTGAGCCGAAGGCAGACGCTTAACGACTGAGCCACCCAGGCGCCCTGACAGCCATTTTAATATATTTTTTAATCTACCCTCTTCAAAATATTATTTCAACACGTAAACCTTATAAAAATCATCAATGAGATATTGTACGTCCTTGTTTTGTACTGAGTCTTCGACACCAGTGTATATTTGACATGAACCGCACACCTCAGTGGCCTCCTGTGTCCAGTGGGACTGTTTAGCGGCTGAATCACATTTCCTCAGATAAGCCCTCAGTCTCTGGGGAGGTGGGCAGAACACGAGGGAGCCACCTCAGCGACCCGAGCCCACGGCTACATGGGGACCCCTTCCCCATCAGGCCTGGGCTCCTGAATGAGGGTTCTGGTGCATCCTTTGTGGCTCTGGTCAGCATGTCATGGGAAGAGAATGGCTGTCCCTTCAGGACTCCTGCAGGGAGCAGAGGAAGGCTGGTTAGAAGTCAGGAAGGTGGGGTTGGGCTGATGGCCCCGTCTCAGGGAGTCTACTCCCCCAGCGAGGGCACCTGGACTCTTCCTGGACATCCCCGACTCCCAACTCCACCAACTCCTGCGATGCTGGCGCATTTCCCAGCATCTGCTGTGACCCTTCATACGTGCTAATCACGTCCCAAGTTGCCTCTTTCCGAACAAACCCAGGAAGAGCCTCACTGCAAACTTGGTAGCTTTGGTAATGTCACATTCTGTCTCAATTCTGGTTGTGTTTGTATTGGTGAGCCATCTCTCGAAAGCCTGGCTCCCTCGCAAAGCTTACTGGCAAGTTCCATTTCTTTTCTCGGTGCTTTGTCCCTGTCTTCCTTTGGCATAATCAGGGTCAGAGCGAGGACAGAACGTCACTGCCCGATGGGGCGGCTAGCACGGCCGGGACAGAGAGGGGCCGCTGTGGGCCTCGACGAGTCCTGGGAACCAGGAACGGGGCTGGCCTCACTTTCCTTCCCTGGATGTGGACTGCTCCCAAGCCCAGGCCCCTTGGGACCTCAGGGGACAGCTCACCTGGGGCGGGTGGCAGGACGGAGGCTGAGGCTGGAGCCCCGAGGGCAGGCTGAATGCGCTGGCTGTGCTCTGACCCGCCTGGTCCCCCAGCAGGGGAAAGAACCAAGCCGAGAGCTGAGAAATCATAATAAAATACCACTCCCGGGAAACCACTTAAATGAATCACTGCTAAGGTAATAATAACCCTTTTGGCAAATGCATTTTCTCTCCCCCAAGCCAAAATATTTTCAGTCCTACAAAGGGCCCTGTGACAGGCAGTGGGGCCGGCCCAGCCAAGTGGACGTCCTCGCGGCTCTTAAATTCTGTTCTTTTCACAGGGCTGGGCCTGACGAGGAATTTAGAGGACTCTGATGCTTAATGAAACATTCTGGGGCTGTATGTATTTAACAGATAGATGTATTCATTGGGGTCCCAGTCAGAGCAAAATAAGCTTTAAAAATATCTTTATATTGATCTCATTTATAGTTTCATAGTAAGTGATTTTTTAGGGGGCCAAGAGAATTGAAAATACTCCGAAGAGTGCTGCATTGGCTGCCTAAATAAGTTGAGGCTATTGGAAGAGTTATTGATCATTTTCTCCCTGGTAAACTCAACTCCGCACTGGTTGGGGGAAAGGCCAAAAGCTAAGAAAAATCAATTCACCTCTTCTGCGCGTGCCGAGCTCAGATTGGGGGTGCACAGAGCAGCCCGGGGGTGGGATGGGGGTGCTCCCCCTGCAGCTGCTACCTCTGGCCAAGTGACAGGCCCCAGCCTCACTGCTCAGGATTGCTGCGCGGCAGTCCTGACCCAGGGGCACGCCACACGCTCTCCGTCTTCTCTGGCTCAAACCCATCTGGGGTGGGGGCGTGGTGCCACCTTGAGGACCTCACTCTCCTCTCTGGCCTCTTTCCCTTATCTTTAAAATTAGGGAGAGCCCCCCCATCACCTCGCTTTCCCAGCGTGCTGGCAGGCAGCAGGCCCTCTCCTGCCCCCAGTGTCCCCACCCCAACAGCGGCGCGTTTCCTCTGCACCCAGGGTGGACCCTCAGCACAAGCTCGGGCGGCTGTATAATGTGCAGACTTCAGTGCCAAACGAAAACACAGGGCCCCTTGTTCAAAAAGTGGGAACAAAGCCTTTCCTGTGGTTTCTCTTTTGACCTGTCATAGTGTTTTTTATTTGCTATTGAATGTTGTGCAAGTGCAGACTCTCACAGCAGCCTGGGCCCACCCTGTGACTTGGCGCCTGCCCCCAGCCCTCAGGCACAGGTCACCGGGTTGGGGAGGTGGCATGCTCCATTGTCGCATCGGCCTTCATTTACCAAACACAAATTTATGAAGAATCTCAAGCAAGTGAGCGCCAGGTGCAGGACCCCCCCGAGCGTGGGGTGCTCTCTGCCTTTGCTGGCTGTGTGCCCAGGGAGTCGGCCCAGGGGCTGAGGGGGGATACTGCCCCCAGGAACTCAGGCCATCGGGCTGACCCCTGGGTGGGCCGAGTGCTGGCCTGGGCTCAGGCCTCTGACCTGAAGGGAGGGCCACAGAGGCCCCTCAAGTCAAGCTTCCGTCACTGGCCTGAGGCGGGGCCCCATTCTAATATGGCGCCCAAGATAAAGCATTTTCTCCAAAACACGTGAGGTTCCCTGCTGATCATTTTATTCTGCTAGTCTGCCCTCTTATTATTACTTTTTAAAATCACTTTTGCAAAACTGTAGAGGACAATTCGAGAAGGAAGGAGGGGTGAAGTTTGGTATAAATCTCTCACTTTGTCCACAGATAGTCATGTTATTCTTGCTTGTCATCTGCAGTGGGAGTTAGAAATACCTGATGGTTGCACGTAGTTAACCCCGGGGTTCAGTCAATTGATGTGACAGATGAGCTTTCCTGCTAAATCTGCTTTATTTAAAAGACCCAAGAGAGAGTGGTCCCAAGGGGAGGTCCAGCTGGGCCCTGGGACCCGCATGTTTATCACAAAGCTGTTTAAAAGAAAACGCCTCGGGGCACACCTGGCTCCCAGGGAGGAAACCGGCCGGCAGGGCAAATGCAGAGCGACAAACAGATAGGAAACACCTGTTCTCTTGGTGTTGCGACTGGCCAGGCATTGTTTTATATTTGCATGTTTTCCTTTCAGTTCATTCAAACTCAATATAGTGGTGAAATTAAGTACATCAGCAACCTAAAGCTACCAAACCCAATGCATAAATGGTAGGATTTAAAAAATATGTCCTAATGGGGGTGAGTCTGGCCCCTGGCCAGCCGGGGGCTCACGTACAATGGGGGTAGTGTGTGCTCTGGCCCTGAGGTGCTGGCCAGACCACAGGCAGGAGGGCGAGTTTCCTCCCCGGGTGGCCCGGCCAAAGGATCAGGTCTTAGGAGGGCTCCGGGGGGGCCCCAGGGGAGCCGGAAGGCTGCAGAGGGCTCTAACCTGCAGACGTTGAGCCCCTGAAGCCTGCTGTCATCAGGGGGGCGCGGGCTGAGCAATGCGGTGTGGGGAGCAGGGGCGCGGGGACCTGGAGGGGGAAGGTGTGGAAATCTGACACAAACGCGAATGTTTTACCTTCTAAATCACCTTGGTCTTCACAGTTGAAATTCATCCTGAACTTCCCACCCCAGTGTCTCAGGTGGGGGGGAGTCCCGGCTGGGGCTGCTTCTCGCTTTCCTCATTCACAAGCCGTAATTCTTTCTCCTCGCTGCAGCCGAGTTCCGCGAGCACGGTGGAGACGCGTGAAAACCTCCAGAATGTCCTGGGGCCTTCCATCTCCTCCGTCTCCCCAGGCTCTGCTCTCTGCAGAGCGGGGCTGAGCCTCAGGCAGACTTTCCAAGGCAGTTCTGTTTGGGTTTTGCTTTTCTGGGGTTCTCCTCTGGCCACAAGAGCCCAAAGCTCGTGCCACCTCAGGTGTGACTCCCCAACCACCGTCAACCTAACAGACTGACTTGTTGACCAAGGCCGTATAGAGTCCTCCTCACCGCCGCCCTCCTGGGTGGTGCCTGTCCACACCGAGGGGACTGTGGCTTCTGAGCAGCCCGCCCTGGGTGTGGGGTCAGGTGTCCAACACGCCTGGACAGCCCCTGCTGGGCTCAGGACCCGTGCCCACTGCGATGCCTTCCATTCCCCCTGGGCTCAGGAGAGAGAAGCACCCACAGTCAGGACCCGTGCCCACTGCGATGCCTTCCATTCCCCCTGGGCTCAGGAGAGAGAAGCACCCACAGGCGCTGGCCGCTCAAGCCTCTCTCCTGGTTTCTTCTTCGTTCCCAGTTTTCTGCTCATAGTCCACGCCAGCTGCTGCACGGCTGCTTCCCAGGAGCGGCGCGTTAGCTTCCTGGGGCTGCTGGGACACTGGGTCAGTTATGTATTAATCACTGCTGATCCTGTATTGGCTCTTTGACATCTGTTGCTCCCGAGCTCCCCATATGTCTGTGAGTCACAGGGCCAGACTCGCAACCCAAGCCATGTGTCTTCACGGTAAACTAGCTGTCATGGGCCCATGGTGGTCCTGACTGCTGACCCACAGGGGACGCCTGCCCCGGCTCCTTCCTGCCACCATGATCACAAAGGCGCAGCCCAGGGCCTCCGTCTGATTCCTGACCCCGCGTGTGGCCGGCTGCGCGGGCCCCGCGTGGTGCGCCTCGTCTCTGTCTCCGGGGGACGGGGAGGGCTGAACCTTCTTTCAAGGGCATGAGCCTTTCCATGTCATCACTCAGTCTCCGTTATAAATTAAGACCCGGGCACAGTGCACAAATTGCCACAAATCTGGTGGCTTACAACAACACAAATCTGTTCTCGTACAGTTCTGGAAGCCCTTCTCAGGCTCTGAGGGAGGACGCGTTTCCTTGATGTTTCCAGCTTCTGGAGACCTCCTGCATCCCTCTGAAGTCCTCCGTTGTGTCCATCACTATCAGACCGAGGCGGGCTGAGAATGGCCCCCAACTATCCACATCCTTGTCCCCAGAGCCTGTGCACATCGCCCCCATGGCAAAAGGGTCTTTGCAGATGTGATAAGTTAAGGATGTTGGGGTGGGAAGAATGTCCTGGATCGCCCTGAATGCGGGCAGCCTCCAGAAGGAACAGAGCCCTGCTGACACCTTGACTTTAGGGCAGAGAGACTGAGTTTGGAGTTCTGAGCTCCAGACTGGAAGATAATCAATGTGTGTTATTTTAAGCCACTAGAGGTGGGCTAATTTGTTACCGAAGAAGTAGGAAACTAATTGGGCAGCCCCAGAATTCAGGGGAGGCAGCTTAGTTTTAAAAAAGGATGATAGGCGAGGGGACTTGGCTTGAAGCTTCCTGGACTGAACGCTCCAACTGCTTTTTCTTTCTTAGGACAGACAGCCATCCTGAGCCCTGGGCCCCTCTGGACACCAGGACCCTGTCTTGGGGCTGCTGCATGGGCGGCACGCCGGGGTGGTGAATAGCGCTGCTGAAAACTCCCAGGCTTTACCCCGGTTCTAGCTTGATGCTTGTCTAGATTGAAAACAAAACAAAACTCTATTTTAAAAAAAGTTGAGTTGTTCTTTCTATCAGCTATAAACACACAGCATTTAGAGTGAAGACGTGAAGAAGCAGCCCTCCCCTCCGGGGGCAGACACGTTTATTCCTCCAGCCAATCCCGGTGGTGTCCACACAGGTCATGGAACCACTTGGTTATATGGCTACTTTCCAATTTTCAGATCTGCTGTCTCTGCCACGTAGCGCCCCCCTCCACCACATGCACCACACATACACGAGCTTCCTGTCCCTCGCCTTTCCACTTCGGTGGTCATAATCTCCCTGAGATGAATAGTCTGTGTTTACTACTCACAGCTTAGCCGTATAGAATAGAGATTCTCCTTGCCTGACAAGGTGTTGTGTTGTCTGGGACCAATGATGACTCTCTTCGATCGTTTGCTTTGACCTCCGTGCATTTGCCACGACTGCAATCCCACGCTCTCTCCCCCAGCGGCGCAAACACCACTTCTCAGTCCATCTTCTGGGGGCAGGCTCCCCTGGAACTGTGGGTGCTGCCCAGGGTGGAGTCAGCTGCTGATGGTGGCTGCAGGGTCTCCCTGCATCCCTGCCCCACGTCTCCGCGTCTCGTCTTGGTCGGTGGCCTCTGTCCTGCTCCCTGGTGTCCTCGAGGCGCATTGACTCCTGGGCCTTTGGTGGAGCACGTGCTCCAGGCATTCTTGAGAAAGGGGTAGAGGTGGTCAACTGGGAGGATCTTGTAATTCTGAAAATATCTTTATTTGACACAGTTTAGACTTAGAGTCCCGGGTTGGAAATGGTTCTCCTCAGAGCTTCCATGACACTCCTGCGTCTCTTCCAGCTTCTGGGACTGTGGTGGAGAGGCTCGTGCCATCGTGACGCTTAGTCCGGCATCGAAAACCTTCCTGTTTTCTCCCTAGACACTTCTAGAACCTTCTCTTTGCCCCCAGAGCTCTGAACTGTCACACGATGTGTCTCTTTACGGTACTCCTCTCACGGAGCATGCTTATACCAAAGTCTCAGATTTCCTCAGCTCCATCTGCCAGCTTTCTCTTTCTTCTTAGTTGCTTTGCCCTCCCCTGCCCCCCGCTGCCCCGTCCCCAGCACAGGGCTTCCCCAAAAGTGTCGTGATCTTTGATGGCTCATATCTAAGACGAGGTAGCGAAAAAATGTTTGTGAGCTGTGCACGCGCGTGTGAGGGCGCACATGCCGTGTGTGCCGAGTGCGCATGCATGTGTGCGTGAGCATGTGCGTGCGCTTTGGAGGGTGGATGAAGTTGCCCAACTTAACAAATAAAAATACAGGAAGCCCAGTTAAACGTGGGTTTCAGAAAAACAATGAATACGTTTTTGGTATAAGCATGTCCCGTTTATTGTGTGGAATAAACTTATGCTAAAAATTATTTAAATCCTGAAATCCACCTTTAACTGGGCTTCCTGTGTTTTATCTGCATCCTCAGGTGGGAGGTGCTTTCTAATTGTTTTGGGTGCGGCACTGTACTGGGAGATGCAGGTCTTTGCTTTCAGGCTGTGATTTTCCGGCTTTAGGCTGGAGGGTGAGTGTGGCACCAGCCCTGGGGAGCCTGCTGGGAAGAAAGCGGCAGGTCTCCACGCAGAGAGCTTTGCTTACTCCGCGGTGCTCAGTATGGTGCCCGCACCCTCCACTCTGTCCTTGAACCTGAGATTCTCGGTTCTGCCCTCTCCAGGGACTAAAACATCGGTCAGCTAGGGCAGAGGAGGGGACGTGGGGAGCTCAGTGCTTCTTTCAAGACTTGCAACCACTCCTCCCATCGGGCCCCGCCCCTCACCCGCTTCCAGAGACAGCAGGCCACCTGCGCGTGCACCCTCTGGGCGCTCCGTGGGGTTGACTGGTTTGCTTCTTGGCTGCCCTGACTCCTGGCTGAGGATCCGGCTTTCTTGGATCTGCAACGTCAGTTCCACTCACCGATCTCTTGTTCTTGTTGTCACCTCTTCTGCTTCTCTCTGTCCTTGTGGATTCAGGCCATTAAAAACACTTTGCTGCCATCCATGTTGGGCTTCTGTTTGTTATGTCGTCTTTGACAGGAGCTCACCCCATTTTCATTTCTAAGGTGACCTGCCCCTTCCAACGAGTGTGCGTCTCCACCAAACAATAGTTAACGGTGGTCACTCATCATATAAAAACTGCCGTTTGGTGCCAGGCTGTGTCCTGGGCATTCGGAACATGTTCCGGATGACTTTGCTTTACTCAGGCACTCTGGGCGGTGCGCCTGGGTCTCTAGTTTTTAGCTAAGAAAAGTGGCCTCTGAGTTACTGGCTTAAGTCATACCCCAGGTCCCACAGTGAATGGGCAGAGCTGGGGGCTGGCCATGCCCTTGGCCCCTGATGTAATGCCTCTCAGGGAACCCTACTTAGCCCCTCTGCTTGGAGCACTAGAATGCTTTCCTCTTAGTAACTCCTGCTGCCGGCACTGGGTGTGTGTGTGTTGGGGGCACAGTGGTGGACTGGGAGCACCCCCTCGGCCAGTTAGAAAGGGGTCTTTGGACTGAGGCCCCTCCTGGTCACTTGCTCCTGGGGGGCCAGCTTAGAGGATCCCAGAAGCTGCCCCCACCTGCCTGCCTGTCTTTGTGCATTTCTTCATTTAATTTTTAAAGGGAAGTCCAGATACTTTTTTTTTTTTTTTTTTTAATAAGATTTCTATCTTCTCACTGTTTGGATACCACCAAATGGGTTGGAGTTATTAAAAAAAAACTCTCTCAACCATAACTTTCATGTACACGATGGAGAAGACTGATTTTAAAGATTGAGTAGGTGATTTTATGTTGTGTGCACTTAGTATAAACAAACGGAACAGGCTGAACAAACCCGAGTGCCCTTTTGTTCTCTATTTATGTCTAATACTGACGGTTTTGTGGAAAAGCTACGTTTTTACGATTCTGAAGTACCTACTTCTTTTCCCCTGGGGAAAATTTAACTGCGTCTTATTTATTGCACTGGGTATTAACACTCATAGTTTATTAAGTAATTTTCTCCAGGGCTTGTTGAACACGAGGCGTTGGGAACGGATGCCCTGGTGTGTGGAAGGAGGTTATATTAAAGTCCAGTCATACACCGGGGAACAAAACAGGACCCCCGGATAATAGGGGCTGCATTAACTCTGGGACCCCATGGATCCCATCTGGGCAGTCCCACCTTCCCAAGCCTACCCGTTTTTATCTTACCCACTTGAAGAGTGAGGTGGGGACTCAAAGCTGTTTCTTTTCTGGCCTTTGCTCTGCTGGAAGCATCTGGGCAGCTGGGGGCCAAGCTCAGGCTCTGAGTGTGGGAAGAGCTGCCACCGCCCTGCGGTGTTCAGATGGGATAGTGCTGGAAGGAGGGCCAGGCCACTGCTCATCCCTAGGGGTGGGGCCCCACGGTGGGGGGGTCAGTTCCACCTCATCATAGTGCACAGCTTCTCTCTGACCTGAGCTAGGCCAGCAGAGGTCTGGGGGTGGGGAAAATCAGGGACTGCTACGTTAGGCTGGTCTTCTTGGGAAGAGGCCAGGACCCCCAGTCCTGGTGTCCAGGGCAGTGGTGAGGCCGACCCAGTGTGGTGGTTGTTTCAACAACAGGAGGCTCTGGGCAGCGGGTCAAGTGGTCAGGTGGGGGCATGGCTGGATTGTGAGTTCTTTGGAATCTGAAGCAAGACCCTAGGCAGTGGCATGGATGGTAGTAGGGGCCAGGCATGCACCTCCATCTGGAGTTGGGAGGGCTGGGGTGGGCGAAGGGCGCTTTCCTCTGTGGGTGGGGGTGATGACCCCACTGGAGCTGGATGAATCCTGGTCCCTGGGCACTTTTGGGCTTGGAGGATGCCTTGGCTGGCTCTGGGGTCAGCTTCCATTGCGTTTCTGGCAACATCAGCCCAGGAAAGCAAGGGAAGGGCAGGCTGGGCTCGAGAGCTCTGTCAGGGTGTCTAATGACCATCTTGGAGAGGGTCCCCTTGTTGGTGGCCACCCTATCTGGGTGTTGGCCCCCAGGTGCCCGCCTCCGCTGGGCAGTGGGTGGGCAGCTGCGTTGAGTAGTTGTGAGTGAGCAGTGGATCGTGGGACCACGCCCCCCCTTTGCTCCAAGTCCAGCTGCTGTGCATGTGCTGGGGTGCTGTGCATCCACAGCCCCACACGCAGGCGCCCTAATACCCAGAACACGAGAGCGTGACTCAATTTGGAAAAAGCATCTCTGCATGTGTAATTAAGTTAAGGATCTTCAGATGGGATCATCTTGGATCCCATCTGGGATCGTCTGGGTGGCCCTAAATTCAGTGATAAATGTCCTGATAAGAGACAGAAGAGGAGAGCCACAGACACAGAAATGATGATGTGAAGACAGTGCCAGGAATTGGAGATTCACTGCCACAGCCCAGGGATGCCGACAACTGCCCGGAGCTGGGAGCGACGAGGAAGGACCCTCCTCTAAGGCCTCTGGAAGGAGCACAGCCCTGCTGACACCTTGATTTCAGACTTCCGGCCTCCAGAAGTGTGAGAGAATACATTTCCATTGTTTTAAGCCACTTATTTATGGAACTTTGTTATGGCAGCCCCAGGACACTGATGTAAAAGGCAAGAGAGGAATCTAGAGTGATGCTATGTGGAGGCCACATGGTGGCTGTGCTGGTGGTGGTGGGAGTGTGTGCACACGTATGTGTGTGCATGTGTGTATATGCGCATGGGTGTGTGTGTGCACATGCAGGGAGTGGGGACTCCGGTTCCAGAGCATCTGGGCCATCTGCAGGTAGGTTGGTGCCTCTGCAGTTGTCTTGGTTTAAAAAACCTTGACTGTGGCTTCAGATGAGCTGTTGAGGGGCAGGCAACGGACCGCAGCTCACAACCCGCCTGAGCTTCCTAAAGCCATGGTGCTGAGCCAGGCTTCCTCCTCCACCATTCCTTGAACCTCTGGAGTCCTCAGCCATGACTCATGGCCATGGGATCCCAGAGGAGGCCACATAGGATCCTGTTCAGCCTTGTTTCATCTGAGGCTGGGCAGAGTGGCTTAGGATTCTTCCATCCTGTGTGATTTGTGTGCAGGTTGGTGTTGGCGTTACGTTAGGGATATGGATGCAGGGATCTCAGTTGTGGGCACATCTGGAGAGGAGATGTCCCCTTTGCATAATGCCTGACATGGGGATCCCATATTCAGTCTTTGAGGAGGGGACCCTCATGTGGGAATTGGGAGCAAGGGAAAAAGAGCACAGCTTGAGGGGCTCAAGTCACCCATTGGACACCAAAGGAACAAAGGGGGAAGGCAGCTCTGCCCATTTGGGGCCCCATACCCAGCAGCCTGTGGCAAGGCCCGTGGGTGCTCTCTATGATGGTGAAGCTTGCAGCTGCCTCCCCGACCACTCAGCTTCCGCACCATAGTCCCGTTTATACATCTAGCACCAAATCCAGGACAGCTGACACTGAAGGAGACTGGTAGCATGGAAGACCAGTATGAAGATCACAAACAGAACAATTGGCTCTGAGAAAAGTAGACACAGCTCAGGGAACATCAAAAATGTTTAAATTAAATTACAATGAAATATTATAATTAGAATTTAAGTTAAATTAAATTAAAATGTAAGTTAAAAGAATTATATTAGTATTCTCAAAATGAAAAAGATATTATATCCATAGAATGGGAAATTATTAAAAAAAAACATTTTTAAAGCAAGAACAAGCTGGAAAAATGACCCAAATAATCTGCCTCCTGGATATTCCAAGCCCTTCAGCTTCTGGGGTCACTCCTTTGAAACCCAAATAAACTGGCTTGAGGTTCTCACCCCCTGGTAGTCTGCCTGGGAGTCTTCACCTGTCTTAGTTGACTTTGGATAGCTTGCTCACTGGTTTATTTCCTGCATTGTTGTGCCTTTAAGGCAGGAGTTGAAATAGACACCATTCCTCTACTTTCTCCCCTCAAAACATTTAACAGAGGGCTGTTGTGTGCCCCAAAGTTCCAGAAGGTTTGGGCGGAACAAAGCAACAGGAGCATAGGGAGGGAATACCCTCCAGGTGAATGACCTGGGGTCCACCTCCCCCCTGCTCTGTTATTTTACCATGCAGATTAACTTCTTCCTTTTTTGTCTTCACCCTTCTCTTCCATGCTTTGTCCTGGGGCTACATAGGCCCACGAAAGGTGTTTTCCTAAAGAAGCAGGAATGCCACACCTGAGGCCTACATGAACTTTTCTTTCCCCTACATTGATGCACCAGGCAGGGTCTTGGAGGAGATTGTCAGTAGTCACAGGGGGAGAGTGTGTACTAGTTTTCTGTTGCTGCTGTAACAAATCATCACAACCTCAGCTTAACAGCCTATGGCTGTGAGCTCACAGTTCTCTAGGTTGGAGATCTGACTTGGCTTAATTGGGTTCTCTGCTCAGCATCCAAAATTAAGATGTAGACCTGCTGGGCTCTTCTGGGGACAATCTGCTTCCAAGCTCACTTAGGTTGGTGTCCTGCTTCAGTACCTGTGGTTATAGGACTGAGGTCTTTGTTTCTTGGTAGAGCTTGTGCTTTTTCCAAGGAGAAGTCAGAGAACTGTAAGGGCTGGACCCACCATTTCTGGAGGGGGCCAAAAGGAAAGTATAAAGAGGAATGCAGGCCCCTGGCTGACAGCCAGCCAGGAAATCAATCAATAAAAGGCATTCAGATTGGAGAGGAATAAGTAAAACTATCTCTATTTATAGATGACTTGATGGAAGGAATGTCAAAGAATTTGTGGCCATCTTTAATCTGTCAAGGTGGCACTGGCTAGAACCTCTAGTATAATGTTGAAAAGAAATGGTGAGGGGCACCTGGGTGGCTCAGTTGGCTAAGCGTCTGCCTTTCGCTCAGGTCATGATCCCAGGGTCCTGAGATTGAGCCCTGTATTGGGTTCTCTGCTTAGCGGGGATTCTGCTTCTCCCTCTTCCTCTGCCCCTTACCCTGCTTGTGCTCTCTCTTTCACTCTCGTTCTCTCTCTTTCTCAAATAAATAAATAAAATCTTAAAAAAAAAAAAAAAGGAAATGGTGAGAGCAAACACCCTTGTATAATTCCTGATCCTATGGAGAAAACACCTAGTCTTTCACCATCACATATGAATTTAGCTCTGGGCTTTTTGTAGATTCATTTTATTAGGTTGAGGAAGTTCCTTTTTGTTTCTAGTTTGGTGAGTTTTTTTTTTTTTTAATCACAAAAGGGTGTTGGAGTTTGTCAGATGCTTTCTCTGCATCTATTGAGATGACCATGTGATTTTTGCTTTTTATTCTATTGATATGATGTGTTATATTAACTGATTTTCAGATGTGGAACCAACCTTGAATTCCTGGGACAAATCCGACTTGGTTATGTTGTGTAATTCTTTTATATGTTGCTAGATTTGGTTTGCTAGTATTTTATTGACGATTTTTGTCATCTACATTCATATATTTGTCTGTAGTTCTCTTTTCTTGTGATATTTTCCAGTGTTGGTATCAGGATAATAATGGCCTCATAGGTCATTGGGAAGTATTCTCCCCTCTCTTTTATTTTTTTGGAAGAGTATGTGAAGAATTAGTGTTCATTTATCTATAAATGTTTGGTAGAATTCAGTGGTGAAGTCTCTGGGCCTGAGCTTTTCTTGGCAGGTAGTTTTTGATTACTTTTTCAGTCTCTTCACTTGGCTATAGGTCTATTCTGAGTGTCTATTTCTTTTTAAGTTAATTTTGGTAGTTTGTGTCTTTCTAGGAATTTGTCTAATTCATCTAAGTTATACGGTTTATTGGTCTGTGGTTATTCATAATATATATTATACAATATATGCATATTATATGCATAATTCATGGCACACAATAGTTCCTTTATAATACTTTTTATTTCCGTAGGGTCAGTAGTAATGTCTCCTTTTTCATTTATGATTCTAGTAATTTGAGTCTTCATTTTTGATTAATTTAGCTAAAGGTTTGTCAAATTTGTTGATATTTTCAAAGAACCAGCTTTTTGTTTCATTGATTTTCTCTTTTGTTTTTCTCTTTTCAACTTCACTATTTTCTGCTCTAATCTTTTTATTTCCCTCCTTCTGCTTGCTTCAGTTTTAGTTTGCTCTTGTTTTTCCAGCGTCTTAAGGTGGGAGGTTAGACTATTGATTTGAGAAATTTCTTTTTTATTTAAATTGAGATACAATTGATATATAACATTGTATTAGTTTTAGGTATACAATATAATGATTTGATATTTGTATATATTGCAAAATGATCACCACAATAAGTTTAATTAACATCTGTGGGGCGCCTGGGTGGCTCAGTCATTAAGCGTCTTCCTTCGGCTCAGGTCAGGATCCCAGGGTCCTGGGATCGAGCCCTCATTGGGCTCCCTGCTCCGCAGGAAGCCTGCTTCTCCCTCTCCCACTCCCCCTGCTTGTGTTCCCTCTCTCTCTGTGTCTCTCTCTGTCAAATAAATAAAATCTTAAAAAAAAAAAATCTGTCACCACACATATTTATAAACCTTTTTTTCTTTTTTTAAAGATTTTATTTATTTATTCGACAGAGAGAGACACAGTGAGAGAGGGGACACAAGCAGGGGCAGAGGGAGAGGGAGAACCGGACTCCCCGCTGAGCAAGGAGCCCAATGTGAGGCTCGGTCCCAGGACCCTGGGATCATGACCTGAGCCGAAGGCAGATGCTTAACGACTGAGCCACCCAGGCGCCCTGTAAACACTTTTTCTTGTGATGAGAACTTTTAAGATCTACTCTCTTAATAATTTTCAAATATACAATACAGAATTAGTCACTATAGTCCTCATGCTGTACATTACATCCCCAGGACTTAGATATCTTATAACTGGAAGTTTATATCATTTAACCACCATCCATTTTACTCACCCCTCAACTCTCACCTATGGCCACCACCCAAGATTGTTCCTCTTAGTATAGGCATTTACAGCTATAAATTTCCTCTAACCACTGCTTTAGCTGCACCCTATAAGTTTTGGTATGTTGTGTTCTCATTTTCATTCTTCTCAAAGTATTTACTGATTTCCCTGTGATTTCTTCTTTGACACATTGGTAATTTGGGAATGTGTTTATTTTCTTTAGCTGAAAAAAGTATGTAGTCTTTCCTGATTTTTGAGTTATTCTTCTTTTGCTTTAAAAGGTTAACATGGTGGATTAAAGATAGCCACAAATTCTTTGACATCCCTCCTATCAAGAGATGAGGTTTATAGCTCCCCTTCTCTTGAATCTGGATAGGCTCTGTGACTATTTTGGGTAACAGAATACAGGAGAATTGGTGCTACATGATGTCTAAAGTCATGTTGGAAGAAACTTTTCTGCTTTCACTTGGTATCTTGGAATGCTTGCTTCGGGGGAGGTCAGGAGGGACAGCCAGTATGTAAGCAGTCCCAACTCCTTTGAGACCACTATACTATAAGGATGTCCAAGTTAGCCATGTGGAGAAGCCACTTGAAGAGAGAGAAGTGCTGACAGGCCCTGTATCAGTCTAGTTGGTCTGCCATAACAAAATACCACAGACTAGATGGCTTAAGCAACAGAGATGTATTTTCTCACAGTTCCAGAGACTGGAAGTCTGAGGTCACGGTGTCAGCATGGTCAGTTTCTGGTGAGAACTCTCTTCCTGACTTGCAGACAGCTGCCCTGGTCCTCACATGAGAAAGAGGGAGAGAGGGAGAGAGAGAGAGAGAGAGAGAGAGAGGGAGATGGTGCAAGCTCTCTGGTGTCTCATTTTATAAGGACACTAATCCTATTGTATCAGGGCCTCACCATTATGACCTTATTTAAGCTTTTATTACTTCCTTAGATGTCCCATCTCCAAATACAGCCACACCGGGGATTAGGGCTTCAAAATAAGAGTTTTGGGGTGGGACACAGATATTCAGTCCATAATTAGCTCCCAGTAGTTCCAGCCATCTCACCCAGGTACTACATAGGTAACAAAAGAAGTCATCTTGGTGGCTCTGGCCCCTTCTGGAGCCACATTAAGACTAACTGAGACCCAGACACAAGGCTCCAGTTGGGCTGTCGCTGCCATCTCCTGCTATTTGAGCCACAATGGCTGAGGCTGCAGACGTTGTAGAATGTGGATGAGCTTTCCCCACTGTGCCTGCCCCAATTCCTGACCTACAGAATAAAATGGCTTTTACACCATTAAGCTTTTTTTTTTTAAAGATTTTATTTATTTAATTGACAGAGAGAGAGAGAGAGAGAGAGAGTGTGAGAGGGAACACAAGCAGGGGGGAGAGGGAGAGGGAGAAGCAGGCTTCCAGCTGAGCAGGGAGCCCGATGCTGGGCTCGATCCCAGGACCCTGGGATCATGACCTGAGCTGAAGGCAGTCGCTTAACCAACTGAGCCACCCAGGCACCCCAGCACCACTAAGCTTTGAGGTGATTTGTTATACAGCAAATAGAAACAGGAACAGTGAATTTGTCCCATTTATGTTTATTGTTTTTATAATTATCAGTTAACTTCTTTGGGCCTCAGTTTCCTTATCTATAAAATGGAAATAATACTTAAGGATTAAATAAGATAAGTACAGTATTTTACTTAGCCCAGTGACTATATATATGTATATATAGGGACTTAAAAAAAGGTACTAGATATACATATTTTTTTAGATGTACATATTTTTGCGTGTTTTCTTTTATTTATTTGAGAATATGAGGCAGTAAGTGTTTTAAAGTCTCTTCATCTGCTTTCCTACTTGCTATATTTTAATTTTTTCATTTTGAATTTTTTCATATGTTAGGATGATGGGTTTCTTGTATTTGCTCATCTTGGAGTGAGCAGTTTCACATGGGTTTCCCATTTGCCCCAAATCAGTGAGAGCAAAAATCCTGTCCTGTATGCCCAAGCCCTGTGGTGCCTCCCACAGCCCAGGCCCTGGGGTTTTGCCGGGAGCCTTCTCTACACACCCTCAGCTGGTTTCCTCCAGAGCATCCATCACGAGGCTGTGGTTTTTCCTGATTTCAGAGTCTTTGATTTTTATCTTCATTTTTTTCTGTAAGTGAATAAGAGAGAAGGTGTTTTGGGTGTGATTTGTATTTGTTTTGTTTTTAATTTTTAAATTTTTGGTATTTTGATAAATGTGCATTATTATGCCATTTTTCTTTGGCCGTCCAGGATGGAGCAAAACCCTGCCTCAGCCCTGGAATTTGTCGAGACTAATCAGTGGAAAACCTTCTCGGTCCATTCATGGGGCAGGCATGTCTGTTCGTCTAAATGACGGCAATTCTCTCACATCAAAGCTCTTGCTTCGTCAAAACATCCATCCAGCTTTGGAGCTGGAGACTCATCAGGAAAGAATTCTCATCTTGTCAGAGGTTCAGGAAGGACTGACATGAATCAATAGACTGTTTCCTCAGGATTCTGCATGATTTCAGTGGTTTTCATGGAAGGAAATACCCTCTTAGACTCAGGAGGTTTAAATGGAAACATATACCATTCATGGTTCGTACTTGATGGGATAATGGTTGGCTCCATCTAAAAACACGAGCACTGCAGAAGCTGCTTCGAATCTGCAGGGGTCACCTAAGTCCCCAGTGAGGGGAGGCAGGAGGCTTGCTTTAATCAGACTTGGACTCTCCATCGTGCACAGAGCTGCATCTGATTTTCACTCTGAGTGCTTCCGCCTCCCAAGGAAAATGGAGGGTCCGAGTGCTTAATGTTAAAACACATTTCATGCACACATCGATGTATTTACTTACACAGACACGCAGACCCACACACATTCCTGGCCTCACCATGTGTGGGGCAGATTTCAGCTCCTTCCCGACCTTCTCTGTGGTATGAAGCTGAGCTGGGTCATCTCTCTATTTATTTTTACATGGAAGGATTCATTAATTAAATGTCCAACTTTGAGATGTGACCTATCAGGAACTGTTCCTGCAGGGCTAAACTCATGGCTTTAATCTTCACCCTGGGCCCCTGTCAGCTATTCTTCAATCAACAGGATTTGGGCAAGGTCCTACAGCCTCTCTTATTCAGAGGGAGCAAAGGAGAAGTCAGGGTGTTCTCACCATCCTGCAGGGGTCCCTACTGGCTCTGGGGTTGCATCTGCTCTCTGAGGACCCCTGCCCCACCCAGAGAGGGGAGGCCACACCAGCTACAGTGGCTGGGCCATTGAATCTGATGTTCTTGTTCAATTTTCGGTGCTGGGCCCTGTGGGGATCTTCCTGGGTGTGTGTGTGTACCTACCCCCCCACCCCCGCATGCATGCACATGCACACAACTTCTGGTATATGGGGCAGTGTCTGGCCTGGCCTGATATCAAAGATCAGAAGGCAAGGCCCAGGTGGGCAAATATACCCCCAGTGACTAGCGTCAGGGCTGGACAGGAAGGCAGCGCTCCAGCCCCTGTCCTCCCTCCCTTCCCGTGCTGGAGACTGCCCTCCCTCACCCAAGTTTTCCTTCCTATCCTGGGTGAGTCTGCTCCCATTTTAAGAGGCTTTCTTGGCATGTGGTGGAGGCTGGTTGGGCCCCTGGGGAAGGGTCATGGGAAGGCTCTGCCCAGGTCAGGTTCGGCTTGTCCCTTGGGCCTTCACAGAGCTCCTGCTCACCTGTGGGGCCCAGCCAAGGGCAATCCTGGGCCTCCAAGGTGACCCCAGCAGCAGATACTGCTTTCCCCATGGTCCCCCTTCACTAGAGCCTGCCCTCTCACTGCAGAGCCCACAGGGAGAAACACACTTGTAAGGCCCTTGTGGGGGCAAGGTCTATACCAGGCAGTCCTAGTGCTTCTTTTAATTCTCATGATAACCATTTGGGGAAACTCAGGCTTGGAACAGTTAACTGGTATGGCTGGTTGGTCCAAATGTAGGTGATAAAGCTGGGGCTCCAGGACCTTCTCTCTCCTCTTCTCTCTCCTGTGCAGGGATGTGTTTGAAAAGTCTTAAGACAGGCACTTTGTACGTTAGCATGTACACCACTCTGCACCCACAGCTCACAAAGGGAGCCAGGTGGAGATGGGGTGGCAGAGAGGGTGTGTGGCCGGCCACCCCTGCCCTTCTCCCTCATTTCCTCTCACCTTGGCTTTATTCCGAGGAGGCAGAGGTAGATTCAAATGCTGCTGCTGGTCCGGGTTCCTGTTCCTCATCTTTAGAGTGAGTACAGGAAGATAAAAGCCAGGAATCATTAGTAATTATTAATCATTCACAAATCCAATGATTTGTTAACAGCTAATCTGGTGATGTTGATAAGAGCTGTCTGGGTGTGTGGAGGGGATGAAGTCTGATTGTAGTGAAGGACAGTAATGGAGACATGGAGTACTGACAACCACCCAGGGCACTTGCTGTAGAGAGGCGTGAAGAAATGGGTTGGAGGGGCTGGTGGGGGAAGGGGGTCAGAGAGGAGAAACCACAGCATGCTTTCATGCTGCAGGGAGTGACAGCAGTGGGAAGGACTGAAGAAGGAGAGAGAGGGAACCTATCAGGAGACAGTCCCTCGAGAGGTGTGCTGAGGGCTCTTGGGCCCGGCTAGGGGTGGCCATGGGGGAAGAGCATGGACAGGTGGGAAGGCCCAGGGTATGGATGCAGACACAGGTGAGGGGTGCATGTGGTAGTGGGGGTGTGGAAATTCTCTTCCAATGGCTTCTCAAAAACTGCTGAGAATAAGGAGCAGGTGAGGCTGTCAGAGGTTTTGGAAAGAGGAGAAAGATGTTATTTTAGAGGGACATTTAGTGAACATATTGCTGATGCATCCCATGAAGAAGGCAAGTCATAAGATGAATCTTACAGCTTGACTGGTAAATATGTATGTGTTTATTATATATAATAATAGAAGAAATACAAGAACAAAAACACTAAAAGTAATTATCTCAAAATGATAGGATTGGGATTTACAAGTAGTTGTTTTTTTTTTTTTTTTAAAGATTTTATTTATTTATTTGAGAGAGAGAATGAGATAGAGAGAGCATGAGAGGGGGGAGGGTCAGAGGGAGAAGCAGGCTCCCTGTTCAGCAGGTAGCCCGATGCGGGACTCAATCCCGGGACTCCAGGATCATGACCTGAGCCGAAGGCAGTTGCTTAACCAACTGAGCCACCCAGGCGCCCCAAGTAGTTGTTTTTTTAAAAAAGATTTTATTTTTAAGTAATCTCTACACCCATTGTGGGGCTTGAACTCACAACCCTGAGATCAAGAGTCGCATGCTCTACTGACTGAGCCAGCTAGGTATCCCAGTAATTGTTTTTCTTTTGGGGGCCTAGCTCTGTTTTCTAAACTTTTTATTATGAGCATGTATTAATTTCATAATTAAAATGTTTAAAAATGAAATGGAATGGTTGAAGAAACTATTTGGTTTGGAATAAAAAGGACTTGGGGATACACAATGATTGTCTTAAAATATTTGAAGAAATGTCAAATGAAGGAGGAATGTTGATTTTTTTTTTTTGCTGATGGGAATGGGAGACTGATTACAACTGAAACAAACAAACAAAAAGGCAAAGAACTTTCTATTAGCAAAATTGTCCATAAATGGGATGGGCTGACTCAGATTGTTATGTGTGTTTTCTGTCACAGGAAGACCACTTGGCAGGATGAGATGGTGACGGCACTTCAAGTGCAGGATTGATGATGGTGTTGGTATTGATGATGATGGTGGTGGTGATGGTGTTGGTAATGATGATGGTGATGGTGGTAGCAAAGTTCATGATGGTGGTGGTGGTGGTGATGATGAGGATGATGATGATGATGGTGATGCTGTGGTGATGGTGGTGATGGTGGTGATAGTGGTGGTGGTGATAGTGGTGATGGTGGTGGTGATGGCAAAGTTCATGATGATAGTGGTGGTGGTGATGATGAGGATGGTGCTGCTGATGGTGCTGCTGTGGTGATGATGGTGGTGGTGATGGTGGTGATGATGGTGGTGATAGTGGTGATGGTGGCGATGGTGGTGATGGTGGCAATGGTGATGGTGGTGGTGATGATGGTGGTGATAGTGATGGTGGTGGTGATGGTGGTGATAGTGATGGTGGTGGTGATGGTGGTGATAATGGTGGTGGTGATGATGGTGGCAATGGTGATGGTGGTGGTGATGATGGTGGTGATAGTGATGGTGGTGGTGATGGTGGTGGTGATGGTGGTGATGATGGTGATGGTGGCGATGGTGGTGATGATGATGGTGGCGATGGTGGTGATGGTGGTGATGGTGGTGGTGGTGGTGGTGATGGTGGTGATAATGGTGATGGTGGTGATGGTGGTGGTGGTGGTGGTGATGATGGTGGTGGTGGTGATGTGATGACTGTGGTGACGATGATGAAGGTAATGATGATATAATCTTTTATGTTCATGTTAGGCTGACCATGAATAAAACATTCCTTTCCATACTGAACTGATACTTCTCTGACCCTCTGGGGAGGCACTGAGGCATTCTATCAATCACCCAGCAGAGTGAATGAGGCCAAGAGAAGACATCACTGCTAACCCAGAGGCAGAGCTGAAACTTGACCCAGACCTTTCACTCTCCAGCCCAGTGCTCTGTCCTCTTTTGACAAGAGTAGTGGCATGTTGTGGAAAACAAAGGCATCTAGAAAGAAACGTATTTTCTGTGGATCCCACTGCACAGGCCCACATTTCTACAGGATCAGGAAAATGTGGCCGCGGCCTAAGGCCTCAGGACCAGGAGAATGTGGGATGAGGAACAGGTTTGCAGGGACCAAAGTGGGGAAAGAATGTTTGTGGGGGGACCAGTCTATGATGAGGGTGGAACATTTGTCTGTATGTCTTGGGACCTTCCCCTCCTCCAGGAGCAGGGGGCCTGAATAGGTGACTGTATTTCCCTAGGGCAGGCCAAGCCATCCCTGGAACCCCCACCTGCCATTCTGCCCACCTTTCCGTTTCTTAGCCCCACCCTTGGATAGGGATGCTTCTCTGGACTCCCTCTATCCCCAGCCTCTGCTTCCCCACATTCATGTGGCTTCAGGTCCCAGCCTCCAGCCCAGACCACCCTCCTGATCTCCAGACATCACCTTCCCTCTGCCTGGCATTCTGCCACCTGTTTCAGTCACTTCCTGAACAAACCACGCTGAGCCCTTCTCCCACCTGCTCTGTAACTTGGTGTGGAGGGAGCTGATGGTGTGGCCGTCACTTGTCCCTGTGTAACCTGAATCCTGTTTATTCCTCCCCCTCTGGTTCTCAGAGATGCCTCCACCTGCCATCTGCTGCAGGCCCCTCACTGCTGTTCCAGGCAGTGGCCCCTGCACTGGCTGCCCACCTGGAGTCCCCCATCTAACATGTGCCTCACACTTTCCAGGTGGGTTGCAGCTCCTGCTATAAGCTCCTTGTCACTCCCAGGACCCCTCGTGGGGCCTGGGCCTCTGCTGCCCCTTCAACATGTCTTCATTCCTGCATATTTACAGATTGTGCTCTAACTACATGGGACTCCTTACCCGTCACCGAGTGGTCCCACTTCCGGTGCGTCCGGGCATCCACAGGCTCCATCCTCCACCTGGACTGGTCTTTCCTCTTCCTTCACTTTCTCGAGAAACTTCCCTCCATCCTTCAGGCTCAGCCAGGTTTGGGTGTCAGCCTGCAAGAAGCCTGCCTTAGTCCTCTGTTGGGGTGAGATGCCCCCAGTGTCCTGCCATCAGAGCCAGACACAGCCCCCATTACCTCATTACAGTCCGGGGTGCAGAGCAGGCTCTGAGAGCATGCTCACCGAGAGCATGAATAAATGAGGGAGGGAATGAATGAGATGTCCAGACTGCTCGGGCTCCCCATGGCAGAGCTGGGATTTCCGTCACTCAGCAAGGGTCTGCTGTGTCCCCTTCGGGGCCCAGCTCTGTGTTCAGAGCCAGGGTCCAGGCAACCAACAAGACAAACCCAGGCGCTGCTCACCTGGAGTCAGGGTGAAGGTCTGCGGACTCATAGTTGAGTGCTCTTCCCAAAATGCCGTGGAAAGGTTATGAGCTAACACAGCCCTGCAGGGCATTCTGCACCTTCAACTGGATGAGTGAAGTAGTGTCAAGGATGCAGCAGCCCAGCTGCTCTGGGCACACACCCTCCTCTGACCTGTTGCTGACATCAGAAGCCTCATCTTCTACCTCTTGTCTTCTAGCGGCCACTGCAAGAAGGGAGACACAGGGAGGACCTGCTCCCTCTGGGGAGCCCAGGCCTGCAGGCTGCAGGGGAGGGAGCTGCTTAGTGCTCTTTGGGAGCACGGAGGAGCTCATGCTCCTGCCAGATTCCCCTGCCTCCGTGCATCAAAGTGATGGCTCAGTAATCGGCACCTAGAGTACGAATGGGGGCCCCCCCGAGCTGGAAAGCCTGCCTCGCCTCGCTATTAAGCAACTGCACCAGACCTCTTTGTTTCTCCGCTTCTTCCAAAGTGGCAAAAGATCAAGGCCCTGAGCTTGAAATAACAAAAGGGAAATAGCTTGCAGGCGTGCATCTGGAGGCCAGAAGGAGTTTTAATAGCCATGCTTGGGAGAGAGTTGGGGAGGGGCGCGGGTCCAGGCGCTGATTCCCAAACTCTTCTGTATGGCTTCCCACAGCCAAGGCAAGGGGTGGTGTCTGTCTTGACCTTGGCAGCACCGGCCTGGCAGCGGGCACCCTCCTCTGATGCCATCACACCAAACCTCCTCGGGGTAGCTCTGGGCCGGCTGAGTCCCCCAAGCCCCAGGGTTAATGACGGTCTATGACAGGGTCGTGGCAGTCTGGCCGGGGTTCTGTGCTGACACATGTCTGTCATGATCCAGGCTAAGGCAAGCCAGCTCCAGAGCACTGCAGACTCTCCTCGTGGGTGGACAAGATGGGCCTTCTCGTGGAGGACTCCCACCATGGCCATACTCAGCGTGTTGGGGGCACAGTGATGTCTTACTGCGGAGAAAAGAGGCCTCTCTTTCTCTTGTTCAACCCTAGATAGGCCCCTTCTGGCGGGCTTTGTAGTGATGACTTTGCCTAGCACATGATTCTTTGAGCCGAGATCTTCTTTTTTTTTTTTAAGATTTTATTTATTTATCTGAGAGAGAGAATGGGAGACAGAGAGCATGAGAGGGGGAGGATCAGAGGGAGAAGCAGACTCCCCACTGAGCAGGGAGCCCGATGTGGGACTCGATCCCGGGACTCCAGGATCATGACCTGAGCTGAAGGCAGTTGCTTAACCAACTGAGCCACCCAGGCGCCCCAAGAGCCGAGATCTTAAAATCAGTGAGAAGGGGCCCTCCAGTTCTCGGGAAGCTGGGTTAAGTGGAGGGGGCCTCCTTGCTTACTACACTCAACACTGACTGCTCCCACAATGGCACCCCTCTAACCAGGAGTGGCAGGAGACACCCATGACGGGCCACGGCTTCTGCCCACACGTACAGTGCCACTGACTGAGTGCCTGCCATGTATCAGGCTTGGCCTACGCACGCAGGGTCACGGCCCTGTACCACCTGGCTCATGTGGGCGTTCACCCCTATTATCCAGGAGAAACAACTAGTGTTGGGAGAGGGTTGGCTAGTTGTTGGAGGTCATGCAGCTCAGAGGCAGAGCTGAGGTTGAAATCCAAACCTTCCTGATCACCAATGCTTGGACTTTCCAGAACCCTTTGTCTTCGGAGATCTCAAGCAAATGAATTACCCAACTTGGTCCAGATCCTTTCTCGGAGAGCATATTTCCCTGAAATACAGTTTGGATCTCATCACTTCCCACCTCCAATGCTGGCAATAGCTTCCCTTTCTTGGCGGTTCTTTTGGCTGGCTGGAGTGACAGATGACCTGGGACGCTAAGGCTGCCCATGGACCCAGCCCTCAGTGGGACGGCTGTGTGGCAGAGGCAGGCAGATGGATGGGAGGTGTGTGTTCTCTGGCTTGATTGGGCGGGTGAACCCAAGGAGCCAGCTGTCCAGGTTCCTGGGCATATGATGGGCTTGATGGCTTGGGTGCAAATGATCAACGTGTCCTGTCCCAGACGACCCAACCAGCAGAAGGTGCTGCAGCCGGGGAGAGAAGGAAGAAGTGGGGCCTGAAACCACATCTTATCAATGCCACTCGAGGCGGTCTGGGCTGCGGTTGGCCCTGAGTTTAGCAGAGCTAGATGCCTTCCAGGAGGGTGTGAGCTGGAATGGGGGAGACCAGCCATCCCAGCAGGAAACTCCCAGGAACTCAGAGAGAGGTAGAAACCCTAGTGCACTACCTGCATTCCTGCTGCCTCTTCCATCAGGGGCCCTCCCACCTCTTTCGTCAGAAGGAGTTGTGGCCTAACAAAGAGAAGACAGAGCCAAGAAGAGCCGGGTTGTCAATCCTCGATGTTTTGAGCTGCTAGACTGGATGTTCCTTTGGTACAGGAGGACTGTGGCTGCAGTTGCTGCTGTTCTGTACCCAGGCCTGTGAGCTGGACCAGGGGCCAGGTCCCAGTCAGCATCCAGGAGGTGCCTGAGAGCAGAGTGGGTCTTATGTGGCAGTTTCTACCAGTCTCAAGGGCTGTCCTGGCGTCAAGAACGCTGCCTCTAAGACTCTGCATCTCCATCCCGGAGCTGGGTCCTCCAGGGGTAGGTGGGCTCCCGAGGAGCTTGGGTCGCTGCCCTCTTCTGCACTCTTCATCAGAAAGCTCTCACTTTTTGTTCTTCAAGTGGATTTGGCAAATCCCTTTGCCCTTCCTTAGGAAGACTTTTGGTTCATGTGAGTCCCAATCTCTAGTTTGTTCACTGCAAGATTTCTAACTACTTCATCCTTCTTAGACACGTTCACCTAGAATAAGCTCCTGGCCCTTTCGTATTGTGTGTCCAGAGTAGATGCTGACTCGAGTGTGATTGAGTGACAAGCAACTTCCCTAAATATATCCAACAACCTGGTAATTCTAGTTAGTTCATAGTCACCAGTGCAGAGAGCCCAGAGATAGATTCCATGATATGGAGGAATTTAGCGTTTGATAAGGGTGGTGTTTCAAATGAGTAGGGAAAATTGAATACAAGATTTTGGATAATGGGCTCTCCATAGGGGAAAAAAGTGTTACCTAAAAAGTAATACCCCCCTCTATTCCATACGTAAAATAAATTCCAGCTGGATTAAAGATTAGGTGTAAGAAAGGAAGACTGAAAATTTTCAGAAGGAGGTACAGGAGAATGTTTTTGTATTCTTAAGGAGGAGAGGATATTTTTAGGTAAAACATATGAATAATTGATATTAGGAACAAGATAGAACCAACAATAGTGTCTCAGAGGTTTAACACCACACAGATGCATTTCTTCTTCAGGCTGCATGTCTCTGTAGGTCAGCAGGGACTCTGCTCTGCCCAGAAAGCCAGAGACCCAAGCTAACTGAGACTCTACCATCTGGGATATGATAGCAGGGAAGAGACACCTGGAGAATGACACACGGATTCTTCTATATTTTGGCCCATGTCACATCTGCTCAAAGCCCATTGGCCAGACCAGTGACGTGACCCTGCAAGGGCGTGGGGCAGGGTGGCGAGCAGGTTGAGTATTTATGAGCACTACCGTCCCTGCCCCAAACTCTAACCCAATACATTAAAACCTCAGATGAAATGGATGATTTTCTTGGAAGTGTAAATTAGCAGAATTGATCTAAGAAGTAAGAATTCAAAAGCGATGCATAGGAATAAAAGGAAAATGATTCTAAGAATTACCCTCAAGAACTGAGTTCCATTTCAGGGGGTTTTATTGGAAGGATACTGAGTGTGTCTGTTGGGGGGAGAGGTGAGATGATCTCAGAATCCACTGAGGACTGGGTGCCAGGTGTGGAATAAATAGAAGTTGAAGGGGCTCTAGAGGCCAGGAAGCAGGAGGCAGGAAGCACCACAGCACAGCGTTAGGGGAGGGTGTGGACCCCCACACCTGCCCTTCAGTTCTTACAGCCCTAGTGAGGGTGCATGCAGCACCCTGCCACTTCTGTAATGGAAGCTGATTACCTGGAATTATCCTGTCATAGTTAATTTTATGTGTTAACTAGGCTGGGCCATGGTGCCCAGATATTTGGTCAAATATCATTCTAGATGTTTCCATGAAGGTGTTTTTGGATGAGATTAACATTTAAATCTGTGGACTTCTGAGTAAAGCAGATTGCCTTCCATAGTGTGGGTGGGCCTCATCCAATTGGCTAAACCCCTGAATGGAACAAAGACTGACCTCCTCTGAGCAAAGAGGAATTCTGCCAGTAGACAGCCTTTGGGACTCAGCTGTACCCCTTCTCTGGGTCTCCAGCCTGCTGGTCTACCCTAGGGATTTTTGACTCATACCTCCACAATTGTGTGAGCCAATTCCTTAAAATAAATCTCTCTCTGTATATACATCCTGTTGGGTCTCTGGAGAACCCTGACCAATACACCTCCCAACAGACCACAGGCAACAGGGGAGAGGTTGATCCCTACCAGGAAAGTGGGGTGATGTTACAGGCAGGGAGAATGCGCACTCAGCAGCCAAAGACAGTCTAAAGAGAGCAAAGAGAGAGACAGGCGCCCACGGGGCCTCAGGCTCTAGGAACTTTGTCAGAGACATGGCACGCTCGCGGTTCATCATGTGAAGCTAATGGAATCATGAGAAAAACGTTATTAGGATATTATTTATAACTACATATTTAAAGTTAAGGGGTTTTTCTGTTCGCTGCCAAGAATGGATATTATTCAAAGCCCTTAGCTATGACCTACTGGGTCAGCGGCTTTCATCATCTTGGCGCCATGGAAGCTTCACCTCTGCGCTGGGGCTGGTGACTGTGACGCTGTCCCATTACCACCCAGCAGTGGAGGGGCAGAGCTGAGGGGTGAGTTTCCCTGAGGCAGAAATGGACAAGATGGCCCCCTGGAGGGTAGGTGAGGATTCCAAGGCCAGAGGTCTGATCCTCTGATCGCAGGAGTGAGGTTGGCAGGGAAAGGTTTTAAAAGATAAGAGATTCACTTCAGGGCCTCTCTGACAGGTGCCCTAAGGCATCTGCCTCTTTAACTAGAGCACCAGAGAGGAAGTTGTCAGTAGACAGCTCTCTCCTGACTGCTGAGCAAAATGGACTGGCCAGGCTGGTACTCGTTTGCTTTTTTGATCAAATGTCTTAGGTTCACCTCTCGCTTCCCCATCTCTCTGCTCTCGGGACACCGTGACACCTGCACTGTCCCACTAAAGACAGGGAGAAGGAGGGACGTTGAATCCAGGAAAGGAAGGAGTGCAGAGAAGGGAAGACAGAGGGTGCCTGGGTGGCTCAGTTGGTTAAGCGACTGCCTTCGGCTCAGGTCATGATCCTGGAGTCCCGGGATCGAGTCCCGCATCAGGCTCCCTGCTTGGCAGGGAGTCTGCTTCTCCCTCTGACCCTCCTCCCTCTCATGCTCTCTGTCTCTCATTCTCTCTCTCAAATAAATAAAATCTTAAAAAAAAAAAAAAAAAGAAGGGAAGACAGATGTGTGATAACACATACTGATTTGTGTGCAAATTCAGTCGGCTGCGATCTATGAATCAGGGGCTCTTACCATGCTCCAAATCAAAGCTGGGTAAATACTGCCACTTTTTGTTTGCCTTGAGACTTAGCTGTCTGTAGGCGTGTTAGGAAACCACGGCAAAGGGCATTCCAAATGCATGTGGTGCTTTTGAGTTTACTTATTCGCCTCAATCTATTCCAGTTACATT
The DNA here is from genome assembly GCF_004348235.1 of Phoca vitulina. Taxonomy (NCBI): domain Eukaryota; kingdom Metazoa; phylum Chordata; class Mammalia; order Carnivora; family Phocidae; genus Phoca; species Phoca vitulina. The sequence goes on along the minus strand of NW_022589704.1, from coordinate 3,006,894 downwards.
TGAGCATGGCGTGATTATCCATCTCACACTGATTGAAGACCGCAGCCTGTGTGCAGGGAAGGGGTGGGGGGTTGGGGGAAGGGTGTTCTAGCTCCATCTAATTTAAAGCACCTTTAGCTGAGTGGCGCAGTGAAAAGGATGTGGCTAAAACAAATAAAAATCAGAGCAGGATCAAAGTACATGCACAAATCTGTTCCTTCTGGAAGCAGCTTCTTTCCCGTTCCCTCTCTCCCTGGCCCCGGTTTTTCCCTTATTGGAGTCCCAGGGATCCTTTTGTGGCAAAGCTCCAGGATGTCCTGTCTCCTCGGAGTGCCACCTCGGTTTCATCTCTGATTGATGGGGCGAAGGCCCGGGCCCCGCGGACTTGAGGGAGATCTAAGGGCCCTCCTAATCCACAGCGGACCTGTGAGGTGTGGCATTAATCAGCGCTCTCTCCAAGCAGGTCAGACAGGTGTCGGGGCGCTTGTGTGAAGCCCAGAGCCCAGGGATTCCGGGAGTGGTAACAACTTGCAGCTCCCGCCCGCCTGCCCGGCGGCGGCTGTGTGCGGTTCCACGTGAGAGTCACTCGGGGCAAAGGGCCCCCGAGCGACCGCCCTGTTCCGCCGCACACTCTCCGGCCCGCCCGCGAGCGCGGGGAGCACGGCTGCGGAGGGCGTCTGGCCGCCCGCGGTTCTCAGGCTTCCTGCTCGCCGGGGACACGCACAGGAGTCCCGGCAGAGGGTGCCTCGGCCCCTCCCACACACCCGTCCCCTTACCCCACCCCCATCCTACACACGTGACACACAGCACACGCCCTCCAGAGATCCCGCCCACCACACACGTGCCACACCCAGCCACACCCCACTCCGCCCACGACACCCCCACGCAACACCCGCACGCCGCAGCTCTCCCCCCACACAGATCGTACACACCTCGACATCCAGCACACCCACGCTTTACACACACACCCTCCCCCTTCCACAATCCCACATTCCCCGCATACACCACCCCACCCCCTCACACAAAGCACACCACACACCCCCCCCACATGCACCACGCCCACACTCCACATGCGCCCACAGAGGACCCCTCGGACGTTACACACATGCACCTGTGTGTGTGAAGTCGAGACGGGGAGCCGGCTTCAAGCAAGAGGATGCTTTACCCTTTCTGTCGCGTTCCCTCAGCCTGCCGTTGGGGTTGGTGACTCTCCTTGCAGGCTCTGTGGTCAAGAGGAGGCCACCAGTAGCTCAAGCCGCATCACCGCGCACAGTCCCCAATAGAGACCGTCTCCCGAGTCTCATTTCAGGGCAGGACCTGGGGGCAGGGGCGGGGTGGGTGGTGGGTGGGGGTGGGGCTCTGCCGGGTCACATGCCCGGCCTGGGCCAATCACAGTGCACAGGAGGATGGCGCTCTGTGATTGGCCAGGTGGGATCACATGCTCACCCCAAGCCTGATGAGGTCCCGGGGACTGCGATTGACGGAGCCAGTGAAAGCGCGTGTATGAACGCACGTGTAGTGTGGTGGTATGGTGTGTTTGCAGTGTGCACGTGGCGTGTATATGTGGTGTGCATGTAGTGTGTGTGGTGTGTGTGGGCATGCGCGTGTATGTGGTGAGTGGTGTGTATGTGCACGTGGCGTGTGTGTGTTGTGTTTGCATGTGGTGCGTGGTGTGGGCATGCGCGTGTATGTGGTGAGTGGTGTGTGTTTGCATGTGGTGCGTGGTGTGATGTGTGTGGTGTGGGCATGCGTGTGTATGTGGTGAGTGGTGTGTATGTGCACGTGGCGGGTGTGGTGTGTGTTTGCATGTGGTGTGTGGTGTGGGCATGCGCGTGTATGTGGTGAGTGGTGTGTGTTTGCATGTGGTGCGTGGTGTGATGTGTGTGGTGTGGGCATGTGTGTGGATGTGGTGAGTGGTGTGTATGTGCATGTGGCGTGTGTGGTGTGTTTGCATGTGGTGCGTGGTGTGATGTGTGTGGTGTGGGCATGCGCGTGTATGTGGTGAGTGGTGTGTATGTGCATGTGGCGTGTGTGTGGTGTGTGTGTGTGTGGCGTGAGGGCACGTTCCTCCAGTGCGGGGAGGGGCAGTGGGGAGGCACACAACGTGGCTGGGTGTTGGCGGGGTTGTTCTACAGCAGTGCTGCTGGGTGGGCGTGAGTGCTGACTGAGGGGACGTCGGACATGGGTCTGGTCAAGGTGATCTGGGTGACGTGCTGCGGAAGGTCTGGATTAAACAGAGGGAAGTGGCCATCCCGTCACAGTGATGTGCATTTGAATCCCCGAGATAGGGCTGTGTGTATTCTCCACGCTAACTGGACCGGCAAGCCCTCTCTTTCCTGTGGAACACTAGGAAGGAACATGAGGCTTTGAGATAAAAAATTGAAAATGAAGAAAGTTTCAGGAACCACATAGTCCAGCCCCTCCCTCTCAAGGGGCCGAAACAGTACGGTAATCTGGCCGGGAGAATGAGGGCAGACCCTCCCCACACGCGACCTGGCCAGTCGGTTCTGACTCATCATGGCAGCTGATCCCAGATTGTGCGCTCTCCATTGCTGTGACCTTGCCTGTGCTCTCGGTCCCCTCTGCCTGGAGTGCCCGTCTCCCCAACCCCACTGACCATTTATCTGGGAAACTGGCCTTTGGGATGGTGGTGACCTAACCAACTGTTCACACTACACTGGGGGGGTACATGTTGTGTGGCAGGGCATCCTGGTGCGTGCCGCAGCTGTGTGCTGAGCATTGCCCCGCGTGCTCAGGCCGGGTGGTGCTTGTTCACGTCTGCCTCCGCCAGGCTGAGACACCAGACCACACTTGACCTCTGTACCCTGTCTACACAGGCCCCCACTAAATGTCTGTAGATGAAGACACGGTTGAACGGCACCCTGAGGAATGTCTCCAGGGACCTTGAACAGTTTCTAATAGCTCAGGAAGGAAGAGCCTCCCAGGGCTCTGAACAGATAACCAGCACTGCGTCTTATCATGCAGTTTACCATTCTTGCTGTGAGCTCGCCTCCCGTGTGTGTGCTTTCTCAATCCAACAAGAGCTACTAGTGATCTGTGATGGGCCAAAATAGTAAACTGAAGATGTAGGTCAGAGAAGGAAAGGGCTGGTGGGGACCAGAGTCCATTGAAACATAAAATTCGGGCCAAACAACGGTGGTGAGTGCGGTTGCCCATCAGGACATAAACATTGCCCTGATTCCTAATCTAGTGCGTGCTCACACCAGGAAAACTGAGTTAACAGTAAGAATATTAGACTGCATGATGAGGGTTCCTTTATACTGATAAAATGGTCAACCCACAATAAAGTTGTACATTTTCCTAAAATCGTGTATAATATGACATCTGTATTTTTTCTTTTTTTTTTAAACATTGATTATTTTTTTAAAGATTTTTTTATTATTCATTTGAGACACAGAGATAGAGAGAGAGCATGAGCAGGGAGAGAAGCAGAGGGAGAGGGAGAAGCAGGCTCCCCACTGAGCCAGGAGCCTGATGCGGGGCTCCATCCCAGCACCCTGGGATCATGACCTGAGCCGAAGGCAGATCCTTAACCACGGAGCCACCCAGGCGCCGTGTATAATATGACATCCGTATTTTTTCAGAAAGGATCGGAGATACAAGGAGAAATGGTCACAAATGCAGTTGTGAGTAACTCTACCAGTCATCTCTTGGTTCTTGATAGATTGTGTGGCCAAAGGGAAGTGGGCTGGGCGGGTTATTAGTTACTCCACCTCTACAGAGTGCAGGTCATGTCAAGTTAAATTCATCTGAAATGTCCACTGGCCAAGATCGGTGGCATGCCTGAGATCAGATTTTTTTCTGTAATGGCGCCCTGCTGCTACCACCCCTGGAACTTACGTGGGAACCCCTTCCTGGCCCTCGGCGAGGGCCCTGGCCTTTTGCTGCCTGTTGCTGCAGTGCTCCTGCCCAGGCCGGGTCTGTCCACTCAGTCTGGCAGCTCCAGCGGTGTGTCAGAGGCCTCTGCCTTGAGTGTGGCCCCACAGCCCCCTCGCTGTCCCTCTGCTTCCGGTGTGCCGGTGAGGACCCGGGCGTGGGGTGGGGTGCGGCCAGTCCTGCTTTTCCCGATGAAGTAGACCCGTCGGTTTCTCTTCCTTTCTCAGTGGGGCTGATGGCTCCACGGGGAGTTTGTGGTCCCGATGGCCAGGCTCCAGAACCCAGACCCTCCAGAAATCCTGTGCAGGGGTTCACTATTTAGAAAGGCAATGTCTGGCCTTCCCTTCCCCGTGGACGGGCAAATGCCCCTGCCCCTGCAGCAGGTGCTCCTCCTTGCCCCACCCCCAGCCCTGCCCACCCGTCTCTGCACTGAGTGCCCAACAAGTCAGCCACCGCAGAAGGGTATCAGGTAAGTGAACAATAGGAGATGAATCTAAGAGTCGATCTCGTAACCACACCCAGCAGGCTGTCCCCTCCCCCCACCCGCCCCAGTAAATCCTAAATGGCCGAGATAGTACTGACCGCGCACTAACTGCCGTGTAATGAAAATACAAATGAAAGAACAAATTAGAAACAGAACACCGACTTCTTGCAAAATTAAAACAATCATCTCATGGATAAAAGAGAAAAATCAAGTCAACAATGACAAAATATTTAGAAAAGAGTGAAAGAGGAAAGTTGTATGTGCGGGCTCATTGGCTGTAGCTTGCACTATCCTGAGAAAGTAAGTCTATAGTTTAAAAATTGTCAAAGGAAATTAAAGAAATTATTGAAAAGAAAAAAAACAAACAAACCCAAGGAAAGCGGAAGAAGGGATAATAGCAGAAATAACTACTTAGAAAACAGAACATAATAGAATTGATAAATGAACACCAAAGGTTGACTTTTTAGAAAAATAGAGAATAAATTACCAGCCAGCTGATCCAGGAAAATACAAGAAAACATGATGTGTCACGAAAATAGCCTCAGAGAAACCAGAATGTGAAGAGAATAATTCTTACAGCTCTACACGAAGAGCTTGAAACTGTGGCTGGAGAGAGAATTTTCTGGAAAAGTATATGTTATGAAAATTAATTGAAGAACTGGTAGAATACTTAAATGCACCAACATCTACGGACATTTGAGGAAGCTGGAAAAGCGTCGTAGCGACGAAGTGTGTGTGGCTTGTGCGTGCGTGTGTGCATGTGGGGTGAGTGTGTGCGGGACACGTGTGCACGTGGTTGTGTGTGTGTGAGTTGAGAATGTGGTGTGTTGTGTGTACTCCTGTGGCTCCAGCCTCCTGTGCTGTCCCTCAGGCTCCCCAAGCCCCTCCCAGGACCAGCAACAGTAATAAGGGAGGGAAGCCTCGGGTCTGCGGAGGACGGGCGGTGCTTTGTTGGCCTTGGCGCCGGCTGATGGCCGCAGGTGCCCCACACCGGGCTCCGTCCTTCTCCAGGCCACTCAGTGTTATGTGGCCCCCAGGGCTTCCTGCTCTCTGCAGTCGGAGAGCAGGAGAAGGGGGCGACAGGTGGGGGACTCCGTGCCCTCCTCCCCTCGCCTCCCCTCTGGGGAGGACGGCTGCCCAGCAGCGGGGCGCGGTCTGCGCGTGGCCGGCGCCCACCTTGCCAGGGTCAAGCTCCAGGTGCACGGCGCACACCCTGGGACTGCGAGGTGGGCAGGGAGGGCCAGCCCTCGGACACCCCCTGTTCCGAGCTCCCCATGGGCCTGTGACCCAGTGCCACTTCACCTTCCGCCCGCTCACAGCGTTGTTCCCTAATAAACACCTTGGCCTGAGCTTCGCCTCGGCTTCTGCTTTGGAAGAGCCCTGCTGTGACGCGTGGCCTTCTCTCTCCAGGTCTCCTTCGCTACCCTGGGCCGAGGGCGGCATCTCCCAGCTGTTGCTAGCCCTGGAATACTTTGCTATCTTAACTGGTTTCTCTAAACTTCCTGCTTATAGTTTTATAAATAGTTCCTTAAAATAATGCTTCTCAAATAACTCAGTCTGAGAGGTCCTCCGTCACCCGCCAGGCCTCTGCCTGGTAGAAGGTCTAAATATTTTAGGGCGTGCTTGCTAAGCAAGAGTGGCGTTAGGGCAAGCCCCCTCGGCAACCTCCGTCCCCACCATCCAAATTGCTGCCCCTCAGACCCCTTGACAGAAATTCTGGAGTTGTCACTGCTGACAAAGGACTTCCTGTAAATTGGGGGGGGACTTCCAGCTTCAGATGCAGGACTGGACACGGGGGTTCACGCTTCCTCTTCTGAATCCCACTAAACTGGGGAATGATGAAGGACAAGAGCAAAAGAAAGGGACATCTGCCGTGAGAGATGTTGGTGACATTGTGAAGCTGGAAGGTGGAGGGACAAGTGTGAGTGATGGGCGGGGACAGGTGGCAGACTGAGTGTCCGCAGGGTGGGAGCAAGTCCGTCAGTAGCTGAGCCTGGGGCTCCTGGGCAAGGACAGCTGGCGGCCCTGGCACGGGGTAGTGGAAAGGACAAGGACAGTGAGGAGGTCCCTCCCGGCTTCTTGTCTCCAGCCTCCCTCCAGGGACAGGGGCATTAGGGGAAGTTGGCAAAGTGGGCGGTGACAGCTCCAGCCCCTGCCTCTGCTCAGCCTCCTGCCAGGGTGTCCTGGGATGGTCAGCATCTCTTACTGCATCCCAGGGCGCCCACTGTCGGGCACGTCCCGGGGACGCTTTGCTTGTGGTTCTCCCTCTGAGGACTCTGACCCCAAGCAGAAGGCAGATGTGGGTTGGCACTTTCCGCTTCTGTTTCATTCCCCACTGTTCTCTTTTTTAAAAAGGTGCATGTGGGGAGCAGAAGGGGAGAAAGGAAGATGCTCAGCCCAGACTGTCCCCGTGGAAAGGACACAGGGGGCACAGACAGCTGACACCTTGGGAGGTGTCTCTGTGCAGCTCTGCACAGCAGGGACGGGGGAGAGAAGGGCTTCTGGAGAAGGCCCCCGCCCGGTGTGTCCTGGGGACAGGTGTCGTTGGAGCTATATTCCCAGCAGAGGCTACCCCCCGCCCCCCGGCAGTCCCTTCATGTGCCCCGAGGCTGAATGGCTGGATCGGCAGGGCTGACGCAGGAGGAGAGCCCCTCGCAGTATTGGCCTCGTGGATCATACGTTAGCTCCGAAAAGCTGCTCTTTAGGGTGGGGGCAGCGGAATGCCAGGTGGGAGGAGGCCTCAAATGCATGTGTGCTTAACAAAAAATGTCTCTGTGATGTTCCGTTTCCTGCTTTTGGGAAGGCTGCGCCAAGGCCCTGCGGGAAGAAAAGACCCTTGCTCGGTGCCCCCCGGCTTCATGGAAGAGCTTTGTTCTGTACATCAGTGGTTCTGGGTTGAGGAGGAAGGTGGTCAACAGCAGGGAGGCCCTAAGGAGAACATTCTGTCTGGGTGCATGGAGGAGGCTTCCCAAAGGGACAGGGGTGGCCCTCGGCTGCAGAGACCCCTGGGAGAGGGGCAGGTGCGTCTGGGACTTTATTGGTTTTAAAACTGGGACTCTCATGTTTGGGGGACCCCCCTGCCTAGTCAGTCACCATGGTTTCCCTGGAGCTGGTTGGGAGGGCTTCCTGAGGTGGGGTTCCACTGGCCTGGGTGTGTGGGGTGGGGGCTGGGCTGTACGTCCAGAAGGGGAAGGACAGGCTGAGGGATGGGTCAGGGTGGGGTCCTGGAGGGCTTCTGGCTTGAACTTGACTTCATCAAACCTTAGCTAAATTAGGTTTAGAGTTTCCTCTTTGGCTTGGGGTAGAGTGAGCACTTGGCTACTTACATGGGTTTCATTGTGTGTTTTAAGGAATTCGCTTTTTGCATAACTTGTCCGGCCTCGTGCAGGCTGGCCTGGTGGGGTGGGCTCTGTCTTGGGTGCAGAGCTGGGCACATGCCACGAGAATCTGGACCTCAGTTTCCTCCAGTGTAGGATGGGGCCTGGGTTCTGTGCTCCCAGGCACTGTCCAGACGAGCCCTTTCTGACTGTTGTGCTGGGGGCCCTCGCAGCTGGGGTCACCCGGGCTCCACCGCCTGGGAGGAACCAGGGCTCCCATCTGTGCAGGGCCCGGCACACGGCAGCCTGGCAGGCGTCTGGCCTTCCTCCCTCTTGCCTCCCATTTTGTGTCCAAGCTGCTCCCTCGACTCTCAGTCCTGGAACTGGTTCCCTTCTTGTCCTCTTGTCTTGGCCAGCCTTGGTTCCCCTCACTTCATCGGCCAGGGGGAGCTTCCCTGGGGCCCTGGGTGCCCCAGGCCCTGGGGTCCTGCCCCTATGTCCCACTCCGGAGGCCTGTCTCCTGCACCAGGCGGCGGGCTCCCCTCCCATGACCCGTCCTCTTGGGGAGCCCGGCCCAGCTCCAGGTGAGCTGAGCAGGTTTTCCTCAAGAGCTATTAACCTACAGAGAAAAAAAATGTGGAGGATGGCGGAAATAAGGTGAGGTTAATTTAGGGTTTAGCTGTGCTTTTAGAGATTATCTCAACTGTTTTTCTCATCTGCTTTTCAAATTAAGAACAGGAGGCATTAAAATCATGTCAAACGTTACCCACAGGGCAAGGATTAGGCAAGCTGGTCAGGACGAGGCGCGGGGTCACCGTGCGCCCTTACCGTGCACTGCGGGAATGTGTCCTTGCGTTTTGTTTCTGGCTGCGGTGAGAGGCAGCGAGGGGGACTCCGTGCCCAGCCATCATCCCTGAGCGTCCTGGGCCACTGAGAGAGAAACCAGAGCAGAGACCCCCGGGGAGTATGCCCGTGTCAGTATGGCCGTCGGGAGAATCACACGAGGAACATGCTTTAAATCCATTACGCTAAGTGCTTTGGGCTTTATGTGCTATGGGACTCTCAGTCCGGGAAAAAACCTTTTAATAAGTCATTATTAAAACCATTTGCCTTTCGACTGTTTGCATATATGATTCTTGAAATATCTCCCTTCTAATTGTCTAGGATACTGATATTTAGCAGAGCTCCCTCTCCGTCGAAGCCGCTGCCCTGTCGTAAAGCTGCCACGGTGAGTTTGCGTGGCTCAGGCAGGCATGGAGGGCTGTAGGGGCTGTGGGGACTGGGGGGGCTCCCCCACTTCCACTGCTTAGGACCGGCCTGGGAGGGGAGAGGTGATTCCAGCCCCCTTACCAAACCCGGAGGGCCAGGAGCCTCAGAGCATCCACGCGAGGCTGCAGGGAGAGTTCCCGGAATGTCCTAGCATGTCTCATTCCAGCAGAGGGGCTCCGCAGAAGACGGGAATGGAGGGAAGCTAAGGCAGGCGGGCTACACATTTGCCACGTTGTCCCGTAGCTGTGGCAATGTCCCCCAGTCCTCCTGGGCTGCTGGGAGACAGCGCCTTCAGGCTACACAGAGTCAGGCTGGCAGTCCACCCCCCTGATGGCAAATGCCACCTGCTGGGGCCTCCCGTGCCCCTGGTGGGTGCACGCGCTCCGCCACGTTGTTGCAGCCAGATAGGTGTGGTCCTCGCTCCGAGGAGCTAGGGCCTTGGAGGGAGCCGGACATTCCACATGGGACTGCATGATGATTTACTTGTGACTGAGAAAGGGCCTGGAAGGGTCATAGGGGCTTGGAGGGGGAGTGGTGGTGCTCTCTCTGGGGACTGGCCGGAGGGAGAATGGGCCTCCAGGGAAGCGAAGGAAGAGCGCTGGAGGTTGAGTGAAGGCCACCAAGGGACCAAGAGCTTGGTGCAGTCCAGGAAGGGACGAAAGGCCAGAGGGGCTAGGGGTGGCGGAGGACAGGCTCAGGGTGGTGAGAAATGAGACCCAAGTGCTTGGCAGGGGCTAGAGTGTGAAGGCCGTGCTGGAGCATCGCACTTAAGAACAACTGAGAGATGATGGCTTGGTCATATTCATGTTCTATGGGGCTCCTGCGGACTGCAGTGTGCTGGATTGAGTGGGCTAAGCAGACCAGAGAGCAGGCTACTGCACTCGTCCAAACCTCCTGTGGATCTTGAGAGGGGCACAGAGCGTCCCTGGAGAGCGGAGGGAGCCAACACCGGTCTGGGTCAGTCCCTTCTTCCAGGATGAATAAACAGGTGGAGAATCCAATAGGGGACCTGTCATGTGAACTTGTAGCTCACAGGATCTTGAACATAAGGAGGAGAAAGCAAGTGTCTCTGAAAATACAAATACTTTGTCTCATGTAGTTCCTATTGTCTTGGATTCTCCCTGGAGGATATTCCATTTTCATTTTAATAGCAGTTACCACTGTGCTTCCTAAAAGGCCAGAATACTTCACATTCCCACCAGCAGTGTACCACAGAACCTCTTCTCCACATCTCTACCCGCAATGTGGTTTTTTTTTTTTTTTATTTTATCTTTATTTGAGACAGGGAGAGAGAGAGAGCACAAGCAGAGGGAGAAGCAGGCTCCCCACTGAGCAGGGAGCCCGATGTGGGACTCAATCCCAGGCCCCAGGGATCATGACCTGAGCCGAAGGCAGACGCTTCACCGACTGAGCCACCCAGGCGCCCCTCGCAATGTGTTTTTAAAATTTTTCTATTCTTGTGATCCGCAGGGTGTAGTGGTACCTCTTTGTGGTTCTGATTTGCACTTCCCTGACTTCTGGTGACTCTGAGCATCTTTTCATGTTTGCTGGGCATTCATTTGCTCTGACTCCCTTCTTTTGCCCATTTATATCTCCTGTCCACTTTTCTTTTGGATATTTGGCTTTTTCTTACGAGTTGATGCTTACTGTATATTTTAGACATTTCCATGTTATTGGTCATCTCTGTTAAAAGATATTTTGCACATTTCTTCTTTTCTATTTTTTTTTTTTTGTGGTATCTTTGGCCATATATATATATATATATATTTTTTTTTTTTTAAGTGAGCTTAAACGTTCAAGTAGATGTACATAGAGAGCAGTCCACACATCATAAATGATCGGCTTGTGGATTTCGACAAGGTAAATAGGCCTGTGTGATCACCACCAGATCGAGACGTAAAATGCTCCTGGAAGGCCGGACACCTCCCTCTGGGCATCAGGCCCCCGCCCTCGCTCCCGGCCGCCCACAGCCGTTCTGCCGGCTTCGTGTAAGCGAGTCCCCACAGTCCGTGCTCTCCTCTGACTGTGAAAGTAGCACGGCCGCGTACAGAATCGAGAAATAGAGTGAACTCCAGAGAGGAAAACACTGGTTACTGACTGGGGTTTGATGCCCTTTTGACATTTATTGGCCATTTTGAAGTTCTTCTGTGGATTGCCAATGAAGACTCTGCCCCGTTTTTCCCTTGGAAACTTGCCTTTTACAAAAATAACTGTGTCAGAACACCCTTTTCAGGGCAAGGATACTAACCCTCTGTCATCCTCGTTGCCCATAGTTTTCTTGATTCGCCGTTTGCTCAATTTTATCGTTTGAGGTACAGATACTAGCACATTTTTGGTGAAAATTCCCTTTTCAGACTTTAAGAGATCCGATTTAACTTACTGTGAAGTCAGTTAAATATACAACTATGCTTTCTTTAAAAACAGTTATGGCTTCTTTTTTATGTTTAGTTTTTCGATCTGTTTGGAATTTATTTCGGGATATGGTTTGGAGTGAGGCTCTGACTTGGATTTTTTCCCAAGGAGGCAATTTGTCAAGCAGCTGTAGCGGGAAATTCATGCGCTCTGCCTGCCCATCGGGGACACTTCCGCACGGACGTCAGCTCTGCTAGTATCATCTTTCTCCCGTGTCCCCCCCATTGTCCCCTGGTTTCCCCATCCGGCTACCACCCCATCGCTGTCTCCCTCCTGCACGTTTGAAGATCCTGAAGGGCAGACAGCCTTCAGTGCTCCTCTTCTCCACAAGTCTCAGTTTTTATTCCCATCGGTTTATCCTTTCAGATCATCTTGGGGTTAGTCAAACCTTTGGAGTAGCGTTAAACTCAAAATAATTTGGGACAATCCGGCTTATTTACAGGATAGCTTCTCAGAAACACAGCCTATCTCCCCAGAGACTTGTCACTTCTCTGAGTGCTAAGGCAAGATCATATTCGTTGGTTTTATCCTCAGAAATGGACACAGCCCTGGTGCGTTGCGGGACTCACGCATAACTCACGTATGGACAATGTAGGAGCGTGTCGGGAGCTGATGCCCTGAGCTGTCCGTCTGTCCCTCTTGGAGGCTGGGCATTTCCTTCACCCCCGCTAGGGGCCTGGGGACTATCTGGGGCCCTTCCAGGGCTAAGAGGAAGCTCTGGGCCCATTGCAGCCCAAAGAGCTCCCCTGTACTTTATTCTGTAAATTAGGCTGCTGCGTAAGATTTCATCTTACAAAGGATTCTTCTGCTTAAAAATGTTTGAAAACTGTACCTTAGGGCCAGAGGCTAAACCCTCACTAGTGAGATCAAGTCCCCAGATCCAGGAAGGGAGCTATGTGGACTCTGGGAATTTTTCTGGCAACCCCAGCTTCCACGACGTGGGTGGCCTTAGGATCTCCTTACACATAAAACCTAAGTGACGTTGAGCTGTTTTAAAGGGAAATGGGAATGATGTACGTGGAAGCGATCACGAAGCGTCTCTTTTCATCCAGAACATTCCAGCTGAGCAGCCGCCCATCTGTAAGGAGCAAGGTGAAGGCAGCAATGGTGAGCCCGTGGTCTGGACAGCGTGAGGTCACCCAGAGGGCTCCCCTGCCAGCCGGTGTTGCCAGAGACCCTGGCTGCACTTCTCCAGAAGCAGCAGATGGAGAATATTCTTTTTGTGATGGTGTCGGAGAGCACGTGTGTATTTCCTGGGTAGCAGGGCCAATTCACTAACAGTGCCTGATCCTTTTTCCTTCTGCCAAAGGAATTTCCATTCTTTATCTGCTATTGGGGCAGAGTTCATTTCGAGCAACGTTGTTTCCCGAGGGCTGAGGCCAGCAGGCCCCGTGGTCTTTGATGGGTCCCGCTCTTGAAGGGAAGGGGGCCGTTTCTTTCTCTTCCCTTCACCCATACTGATAGTAACTGGCCGTGGCCTCTTATGATTTCTCCAGAGAAATGGAAATTGCAGCTCAGGGTCTTAAAACGGTGTCCTTTGATCTAAACATTCCAGGAAATAAAACACCTTGGCAGTTATGGAGTCCAGACAGGGACGCATTTTCAGGGAGTCCCTGCGCAGCGCTTGTCAGGAGCGGCACCCCAGTCCTGACGGGCGCGGTGAGTCCTCTCGCGTGTGCAGCCTGGTCCCCTTCGGCACCCACAGATGTCTGCAGATGGTTGCATGGCAGAGGCGCAGCCTTGGGGCCCCCGCGGACGCGCGTGTCCTAATGACGTGTTGCCGAGACTGCTGTAGCTGAGCCCGGGCATTCCCCCGCCCCGTCCTCTTCCTGCTCAAGCCCACCCTCCCCCACGTGGCAGCCACGCTCGTTGCCCGAAACCCCCGGGAAGTGAGGACGCCCCGCCAGGATCCGCTGCATGGACAGCTGGGGCGGGGGCTGCTCACCGGGGTCTGGCCCTCTGGGGGCCCAAAGCCCGGCCGGTTCTCAGTAGGGCTTCTCCGACAGCATGTTCTACTCTCCCCCAGGCAGAGTCCCGTGCAGGGTGCCCCCCGGGCATCGCTGCGGGTCAGGTAGGAGGTACCTGGCTGAGATTGGGACAGAGCTGTGTCCCTCCTGCCCCGAGATGAGTAACTCCCCATACCTCAGAATATGACTGCATTTGGAGACAGGGTCTTTAAAGAGGTAGTCAGTTAAAAATGAGGTTTTTCGGGTGCATCTGGATCCGGTCTGACTGGTGTCCTTCTAAGGAGTGGAGACTAGGACACAGGCAGATACAGAGGAAAGGCCCTGTGGCGACCCCGGGAGGAGACGGCCATCTATCTACCAGCCAAGGAGCCAGGCCTCAGAAGAAACTGGTGGGGACCTTGGCCTCGGGCGGCCCGCCTCCAGAGGTGTAAAGGAAATGAGTTTCTGCTGTTTAAGCTGCCGCTGCTGCCCGGTACTTCATTGTGGCCGCCTGAGCAGACAAGCACACTGGCCACCTAGCCCTCGAGGGGTTCTTCAATTTGCCAGCGCAACAGAGGGCTCTTTGAGACTTTCTGCCCCCGCCTGCTGGCGTGGGTAGCGTGGGAAGCGGGACCGCGTGCTCACAGCAGTTACGGGGATTGTGGAGCGGACCCCTCACTGCTCATGGGCCGTCTGGGCAGCTCTCACAAACAGCATGCCTGGGACCCGGCCTTGGAGGGGGTACTGACCGGCTGGGGTGCACCCCGGGCTCCAGGCTTTTACAAGCTCCCCGGGACGCACATGAGCAGCCAGGGAGGGGGCGCTGCTGCTCCAGGGCATATATTCCCGCGTTCTGTGTCAGCCCCCGGGTCTCTCCATCAAGGATCCACCGTCCCCACTGCGGTGGCAAGAACCCACGCGGCTTCCTCGTTGAGACCGGGACCTCCCTGGGTGGTGTGTCTCTGTGAGGGGCACCTGCAAGGGGGTTTAAAACCCTTGTTGGCGGGAAGACTCATTTCCTTTGCGTTGGGAACAATATTCTCAGAGGCCACACACACAAAGTTTAGGAAGTGACTATTTTATTGGGCATCTCCAGTTTGTGAAAATTAATTGACCTCCACACTTACAATATGCACACTCTTCTGTCTGGGTAGTATGCTTTAATAAAAGGTTTCAAAAAGTGATTTTTTTTTTTTAATAACCAAACTTATTCTCGGAATCAAGGCTATGCATAGCCGGATAACAGAAATGAAAGATAATGTCTTCCAGATCAACCCAGTTGCTTAAACTGTCAATTCGGGGATTCTTCCTCCCGTCTGCCGGGGCTGGGTCTGGGCTTGGTGGGGGCAGGGGTGGGCGGCCTGGCACGGGTGCGGGGCGGTGTCGCATCTGACTGTCCTAGTCTCCACTGGCCTCTGCCTGCCGGCATCGATCCTGTCTGGGCTGCCCTCAGTCCCGCTCATGGGCCTGCTACTGGCGCCACCTGCGGATCCCCGCCCAGGGGTCAGGCCTCTCCTCCTCACCTGTGACCTCTGAGGAGCCGAGGCTGCTGACGGGGCGCCTCCGAGCACGGCAGGGAAGGCAGAGCCCGCAGCGGAGAGAGTGTGGGGACGGAGCTGAGGGCTGGAGTGGCCAGCCAGCAGGGACGCCGGGACAGGCAGCGCCCGCGGCACCCGTGGCGAGCATGGGGACAAACGTCGGGAGGAAGGTGTCAGTGAGGGCTTCAACAACCCCTTCTCCCTGCCTCCCACACCTGGGGGACCCAGGCTGCAGCGTGGGGACAGGTGTGGGAGAATGCAGAGGAGGGGTGGGGGGCTCTGCGGGCTGGTGGAGGACTTTGTGGGTCTGGCCTGAGCTGGGGTGGGAGACGCTGTAGATGGGACGGACGCTGAAGTTTTAATTTCAATCAGACTGGAGGGGGTGAGGAAGGAGATTCCACGGCATGGTACGAGGACAGCTGTGGGAGTTCGGCTGGCCCCTCCTGGGTCGGCTCATTCCCGAGTCCCGTGGCATCTGAGCCTCCATGCTGGTGGTGTTGGGCCCCTGACCTGCTGGGATCCAGGCTCAAAGACCTCTGCTGACCACCCGGCCTCAGAAGTCCAGAGGGGCCTCCCGGAGCCCCGCAGGCTGGCCTCTCCGCACACGCTGCTCCCCGGTCTCCTGTGCCCATCGTGGTCCACACTGAACCCTGCGGCTGCCCCCCATCACCCCCTGAGAACACACTCGCGGCGCGTGAGCACGTGGACCTTCCTGACACCTGAAGACAGCTTGCGTCACCGCAGCTAGACACCCACGGACAGGCCCCTCCGGCATCCCTCTGCTGTCCCAGGGCTCCCAGCTTGTCCCACGCCCTGGCTGTCTTGCTGACGTCAAGGTGGGACACGGCGCCATCCTCTGGGCAAGCAGTGCTTGCCCTCTCCCCGGCCGGTGGTCCCCAGGGCTGGTCTGCTGGGCTCCTCTCAGCTCTCGCTCCCCGTCTGGGGGTGACGGTCTGTCGGCTGAGGCAGTGGCCAGGCTCTGCTCTCAGTGGACCTGGTGTGTCCTCATGCTTCTTGTTGTTGGTGGGCCTGGAGGCTGCTGGTGCCTGGGCTCCCTGCTCCCCACACCCCACAGGCCCTGGCACGGCAGCTCTGCTCTCCCGCAGCCCCCCGGTTGCATTTCTGCACCCCGCTTTATTCCGGCCTCCCAGGGGAGCCCCTGAGACCTGCCTCAGCTTCGCCCTTTCTCTGCAACAGGTGGGGAGCGACTACCAGGGGCTGAGGAAGCCCCCGGGGGGGGGGGGCAGATGGCACAACCCAGACTCTTGAAACAAGTTGCACGTGTAGCATCCCGATTCTTCAGTCCTTGTTAAATTACTTACAAAACCAGCCACTCTTCAGAGCCTAGTGGGAATGAAACGACTTTGGGGCCAGAAGAACTGACCTGTAATCCCAGTTTTTCCACTTTCCTGCTGTGTTAGCTGGCACCAGTGACTTGGTCTCTCTGAGCCTGTCTCTACATTTTTAGGACATGAGAGGACCTGCCTCATGGCGTAGCTGTGAGGACCGAATTCGATGAAATGTCGAAGCACAGAGCCGGGACTGGGGGAGACACGGGGGTAGTGTGGGCACAGGCCTCCTCATCGTTGCCAGAAACAGGGGGCTAAACGCGAGTCCGGGTTGCTATTGGGTCTTCAAGGAATAGAACAACGTGGGGGGCATTCGCCCTCTATGGATAATTCCTTCTCAGCAGAAAGCACGTGAAGCCAAACGGAGGGAGACCGCCCTTTCCAGAAGTGTGTGATGGAGCCGCAGTCCCAGCCACGGCCCCCCACACAGCACGGCTGGCCGGGAGTGCGGCCTCCCATGGAGCGGCCCCTTCAGAGCGAGCCTTGCCCCCACTTCCCCACCGACCCGCATTTGATAGGCGAGGAAGCCAGCGCAGTTGTAAGGCTTTCTTTTTGGACAAAGTATGAATTATGGGGAATGACATTAATTTAAAAGCTTTTAAGGAGCCAATTCACCTGTGAAAGTGCTCCCCAGGTGAGAGCCTTCCTGTGCGGAAAACAGCCCGGTCTTTAAAAGGATTTTAATTAATGTTGCTGAGAAACAGACCAATGGCATTTAAGTCTGAAAGCTGAAGTGCAAAGGTGCCAGCCAAGAGTTTTATGGCGTGGAGCTAGTTTTCTTAAAGGCAGTTGAAATAATATTCCCATGCACTTAGCCTCAGCATTTAGCTCTGGTCCCGGCCAAAAATGAGTGCTGGAATCCTCAGTGGCCTAACTCTCCACCCTCCCGACGGAAGGCAGGCGTTCCCCGCCAGGACCTACTCGGTTGAACTGGAGAGGGATTTTCAGGAACGTGGCCTCCGGAGTCTCCCAGGCCGGAGACAGGAGCCATGGTGCGTCTCCTGGCGTAGCCAGATGCTGGATCCCGACCAGAGCGTCAGGACGCACCCTGGGGGCTGGTGAGGACAGCGGGGCCCACGTCTGAAGGGGTTTTATCAACAGAAGGGAACTGGGGGGGGGTGGGGGAAGGTGGACGGAACGGACAACCAGAAACAAGGCCTGGGAGAGACAGAGCTACTGAGCAGGAATTTGAGAAGGAATTTAACACGTGGGGGTGGCAGTGGGTTGAGGGTGTCCTCGTACGGGTGTGTCCACCTGGAAGCAGAATGGGACCTTATTTGGAATAAAGGCGTTTGAGGATAGAATGAAGGTCAGGATCTTGAGATGAGATCATCCTGGATCAGGGTGGGGCCCAGACCCAAGGACGGGGTCCTTAGAAGAGACAGAAGGACAAGCAGGGACACAGAGGAGAGGCCACGTGGAGACAGAGGCCGACTGGAGGGACGCGGCCACAAGCCCAGAGGCATGGGAGCCCCGGAGCTGGGAGAGGTAGACAGGAGCCTCCCCAAGGGCTCCGGGGGGGAGTGCGGCTCTGCCCTCACCTGGATTTCAGGCTCCGGGTCTTGAACCGAGACAATAGAGTCGTGTTGTCCTACGCCACCCAGTGTCTGGCCACTTATTACGACAGCCGCAGGCGACTCGGGGACAGTCACCCAGAAGAGGCTTTACCACAGTGCGTCCTGGAGCCCCGGTCGAGGGCTCTTCCCAAAGGTCACGTCAGTCCATGAGTTTGGGAGATGCTGGGTCAGCCCAAGGTCATACGCTCCCGTGTGCTGCGATCTCCAGGTGGCGCGGGAATGTCGGTTTTCAAACTCTCCTAATAGTATGGCTGTTTGTTCACAGTGTGTCTCCTCATCTCCTCCTCAAATGCGTTTTGGGAAGTGCTGGTCTCGCGCACGGGGGTGCCGGGTCTTGGGAAGGTCGGGTGCCACGGCAGAACCAGCCCGGATGGGGATGGGGTGACGAGGCGGTGACTGCAGGTAAGTTCCTTCACCCGTCCGGGCCTCCGTTCCCCATCGTTAATGTGAGGATGGGAACAGCACCCCCTTCACAGGGTCGTGGTGAGAATGGCCCTGGAAACAATACCCAGAAAGTGGCTTATGACATTCTGAAGGCTTGCTACAGAAATCCTGCTAATAGCACGGTTCTGGAGGAACACGTCACGTGACAGCTCCAGCAGCGGCCGCCCCCCCGCGGAAGGCAGGAGCGCCCACCCTGGGGTGGGGTGACAGAGGGGATGTAACAGTCAGGGACGGGCTCCGTCGGGTACGGTAACAAACACGCCTCAGGTCTCAGCAGCTCAAGCTATTCCCTCTGTCTGCCACTTGGCGAAGGGCTCAGGCTGGCGGAGTTGTTGCTGTTGGGACATGGGAGAGGTGAGGAGTCACTCCTCGGCTTGTCACTCCTCGGCTTGTCACTGCTTCCCCGGGGAGTGACACAGGGCACTCTGCCCACATCTAATTGTTCAAAGTGAGTCACATGGCCACTTCTGCCGTCCAGGTGCAGGGAGGCACAAGCCTACCATGTGGCCGGCAGGAGGGGCGCCAGAAATGCAAAGGTCTAGGCCCCGTGCCCCTTCCCTGCAGCCCCCCATGACCCTGGGGCCCTCCCTGAGCCAGGGGTCGATGCGGGGGCTCTGTGACCCACTTGCTCACTACTCTCAGTGCGGTTGACCCTTCCCCTTTCCCCCACCTGTGACCTGTGCCAGGTACCCTCACCTCTCGCTGTCCTGCCCCTTGCCAACCTCCCTTCCATGTCCTCGTGCACACTGCCCTTCTCATCTGGCCCCATCACTGTTTGTGTCCCCCCAAATTCCTCTGCTGAAACCTTAATTCCCAACGTGATGTATTTGGAGGCGGGGCCTTTGGGAGGTGATTAGGGTAGGAATGCGGTCATGAAGGTGGGGCCCTTGCAAGAGGAAGAGTTATGAGCTCTCCCTCTACCTCGTGTACACGAAGCAAGGAAAGGCTGTGGAGGACGCAAGCGGGGAGCGGGTGCTGCGTGGAACTTAACCCTGCTGGCAGCCTGGCCTCCTCCCAGGAACTGTGGGAGGGGAAGGGCTGCGGCTTAGCCCCCCGGGGTCTGGCCTTCTGTTATCTAGCCTGAATGGACTAAGGCGACTTTGCCCCTCAAAGCCCTCTGGCCGCCCAGTGTGCTTTGTCCAGCAGGAGCCCTCCGGAGCTCTCCAGCCGCTGGAACTCCAGGCTTCCACGCTGAACCATTTTGGTGTCCCAGGTGTTGGCCCTGCCGTCCCCTGAGATGGAAGCATTCTGCTCTCTGCCTCCCACTGCCTCAAACACTCTCCATCCGATGTAGCCCACTTCACTGGGCGAGATCATTGCCAGCTTTCCAGACTTATCTTCCCGGTCGTGGCCTCATGGGACCCCACTCCTCAGGAAGCCTTCCTGAGCAGCCAGATCTGAGCTCAGTCCTTCCTGGCACGAGAGTCAGACCTGCCCCTGGCCGGCTTCCACACTGCACTGGGTAGCTCAGGAGGACAGGAGTACTAGATTCTTCTCTCTCAAAATGCCCCCCTTCTCCCAGCACCCTAGGCCTTACACAGTCTCGGTGGTGGGGTCATTGTGTTGGTTAAAGAATGGAGCCAGCCCAGATTCCAAGGAAAGGGAAAAGACTCCCCATCTCCTGACAGGAGAGATGGCAAAGCATCTGTGGATAACACTAACTTTTCTATAACATCCACCTACCACCCTGATCTAGGTCACCCTCGTCTCTAGCTTAGACATGGCAACGGCCTCCTGACTGTTCTCCCCGCTTCCTCCTGTCATCTTATGTAGTCCTCATGCAGTGCACACACCTGGAATGGGCTGGACCCTGCTGAGACCAGGTGGGCTAGCTCGATGATGAGGGTTGGCCCCAGGTCTGCCCCTCACATCTCATTCCGGGACGACTGGTTTCCCAGGGCACACTCCTCTCCTGGAGGGGGCAGAAGTGCAAGGATCCTTTAAATCCTCTGCTCCTGTCACACCTGCTCAGAGTCTACGTGAGCTGTGTCTTACTGAATGTATGTTGGGACGCCACTGGAGGCTTTCAGTGTGGTCCAGTTTATGCTTGAGGAAGGCCACTGTGTCCAGACAGATGGCACATTGGGGAGTGGACTGGGAGAGCAGGAGGGGCTTCTGGCTGCCCAGAAAGCCATCAGGGCATGGGAGCTAGCCTGAGGGATGGGTCTGCAGAGGGCTATTCATTCATGGCAATGACCTTCTATCAAATGACCCTTCTCTCAAAACCCTGCGGTGGCCAGGGCTGCCAAAATCTCTGTCTCAAAGAAGGGAGGCCCCACAGGACAATAGAGCACAAAGGAGATTATTTTCCACTTTGAGTTTCAAAATAATGCTTTGAAACTTCCTGGATGAGACCGTACTCTGAGAAAAGGTCTTTGCAGTTTTAAAAGGCTAAATTTTTGTGCACCATGTTATAAACATATTTGTGCCATGAAGAACAGATTTGGGAAGTATGCAGAGTGAATGTGTAGACAGTTTTCCACCCTCAACCTGATAAACACCCCACAGGCTGGGGAGGGAGGGAGGCTAGTTGGAGGGAGAGCAAATGAACCAGGTTGTGGGAACGGACACGGTTCTACCCGGGGCGCCCGTGACAGATGCCACCTTCCACAGAGCTTCAGGCCAGGGTGGGAGGGTTGCAAGAGGGTGGGAGGAAACTGGACCACCCATTTCCAGCATCTGACAGAGGTGGAGAAGCCAAGGAAAGGGTCATTGGAGGTTGGAAGGGGGACACCTTTGGGGAGAGCTGTTTTGGGAGCCCTTCCTGGAAGGGAAGGGGGTGAGAGGTGGTGTCTCATTCTGACCCCGGCCTTAGTGAGGACAGCTTCAAGGGTGTTACTGGGGAGACCTGATCTGGATATTCTGTGCTTGGGGGGCTCTGACTTCCTGCAGGGGTGAGAGGCTGTAGGAAGGGCTGTAGCAGCAGAGTTGGGACTTGGGAAACACCTGCATCCCCAGAGTGCCTTGGGGTAGGTGAGGAGAGCATGTGTGGGCCCCACACCATGAGAGAGCCTCTGGCGGCCCACTGTCTGTCCCTCCCCTGCCCCCGAGCTAGACCCAGCCTGACTACAGGGCAGCCAGTGGAGGGAGGAAACCCCTCTTCACCTCTATCATGTTCCTCATCCCTGCACACCCACCACGTCCTGCAGAATTCATGCTCATCCTTTGGGACTTAGCTTGGTTGTCACTCCTTCTAAAAACCTTTTCTGACCTCTCAAGGGCCAGATGTTTCCTCTAAGGGCTTCCCAAGACCCCTGCTCTTGCCCCAGTATTTCACAGTGTACATCATTGCCCGTGGACTTGAGCGTGTCCCTCACTAGATACAGCCCCCAGAGCCAGGCTCTGTGCCTTGTGGCTGGAGCGGGGGAGGCAGCAACACTTACTTGGTAAGAGTGAGTGGTTGAGGGAAAGTGATCAAATTCATTATGGTACATTCATGCCAATAACCGTCTGCAGCCAACCCAAATCATGCCTTAGAATGGTATTTAGCGGCATGAGGAGTCTTACGTATAAAAATGTTAAAAATGGCTACTTCTCTACCAGTACACATTTACCAGAGGGCTAGAATTAAGAAGACTGACAACACTAAATGTTGACAAGGTTGGGGAGCAAGTACATGATACAATAACTTTGGAAAAGTTCTGGTTGTTTCTTACCCTATGACCCAACAATTCCCTTCTAGGTATTGATCCAAGAGCAGTAAAAACATACGCTCACAAAAAGACTTGTACAGGGCGCCTGGGTGGCTCAGTTGGTTAAGCGACTGCCTTCGGCTCAGGTCATGATCCTGGAGTCCCGGGATCGAGTCCCACATCGGGCTCCCTGCTCAGCGGGGGGTCTGCTTCTCCCTCTGACCCTCTTCCCTCTCGTGCTCTCTGTCTCTCATTCTCTCGCTCAAATAAATAAATAAAATCTTTTAAAAAAAAACCCAAAAAACCCCCAAAAAGACTTGTACAAACATGTGCACAGCCATTTGGACAATAATAGACCCCAAAGGGGAGCAGCCCAAGTGCATACCAGCAGGAGATTGGATGAACAAATTATGGTTTAGCCACACAATGGATTGCCCCCTGGCAGAAAAAGGGCTGGACTATTGATACATACAACAACATGGATGAAACTCAAAAAGTCATGCTGAATGAAAGAAGTTTTGCACAAAATGATTATGATTCCATTTCTATAAAATTCTAGAAGAGCCAAAACTAGTCTTTGGTTAAAATAAAGACCAGACCAGGTTGCTTTTGTGGAATGTGGGAGAGGATTGGCCAGGGAGGATGATAGTGGTATTCTTTATCTTGATAGGAGGTTGGATCACACATCTGTCAAAACTCAGCAAATATACACTTAAGATTTGTGCATTGTATGTAAATTTTACATCAAGAGAAAAAGCTATTATTGAATTCCACTTAATGATAAGTATGTTGAGGTATTTAGAGGGAAACATACTAGTATTTGCAACTTACTTCGAGTTGCATAAAAAGCCAAGCTAGATTAATGGATGGGCAGAGGGGAGGATAGATGGGTGGATACGGGACGGAGCGTGGTAAGATGTGAGTGGTCAAACCCAGATGGCGACTATCTGGGCACCCACTGGATATTAGCTTCCTCTGGCTGCAGTAATAAATTACTACCCAACTGGGGGGCTTAAAACAACAGAGATTTATTTTTTCCCCATTCTGGAGGCCAGAAGTCTGAAATCAAGCTGTCTGCAGGGCCCCGCTTGCTCTGAAGGCTTCCTGCCTCTCCCATCTTCTGCGGGCTCCGTAGCTTGTGTTCACAGGGCAGAGACGGGGTGGCCATTTTCTGCTTCTCTCTTACAAGGACACATGTGATTGCATGTAGGGCCCACCCTGATAATCAGGACACCACTCTCCCCCCCACCCCCAATCTCAACATCCTTAACCAATAACTGCAAGAACCCTTTTCCCAAATAAGGTAAGATTTACAGGGGTTCAGGGATTAGGACCTGATATCTTTGGGGGCCATTATTCAGCCTAATACACACTGTAAAACTTCTTTCAGTTTTGTTGTATGCTTAAAATTTTTCATGATAAACTGTTGAGGAAAAAGTGGTTATTTCTGCATGATAAATTGCTATTGACATTATTATTATTATTTCAAAAAGACTTTTTAAAGAGCAGTTTTAGGTTTACAGCAAAAGTGAGGGGATGGTACAGAGATTCCCCTTATACCCCTTGTGCCCACATGCCCACAGCCTCCCCCACTATCAAAAATATGCACCAGAGGGATACATTTATTATAACTCACAGCACCTGCACTGACACATCATTATCACCCAAAGTTCATAGTTGGCATTAGGGTTCACTCTTGGTGGTGTACATTCTGTGGGTTTGGACAAATGTGTAAGGATATATATCTACCATTACAGTATCATAGAGAGTATTTTCACGGCCCCGAGTCCTCCATGCTCAGCCTTCCTGCTAAGCCCTGGTGACCGCCGATCCTTTTATTGTCTTCATTGTTTTACCTTTTCCAGAAGGGTCCAGTTTCATTCTTCTGCATGTGGCTGTTCAGTTTTCCCAGCACTATTTGTTGAACAGACTATCCTTTCCCCATCGGATATTCTCACTTAAATATGAATTGACTGTATATGCTTAGGTTTGTTTCTAACACACATTGGCTGGTGTGTCTCTTTTTAATGCCTACATGTTAGTTTTGATTACTCTGGCTTTGTAAGATAATTTGAAATCAGGAAGTGTGATGCCTCCAGCTGTTTTCTTTTTTAGGATTCTGTTGACTATTCGGGGTCTTCTGTGGTTCCATAAGAGTTTTAGGATTGTTTTTTGCATTTCTGTGAAAATGGAGATTGCATTGACTCTATAAATGGCTTTGAGTAGTGTAGGCATTTTAACAATATTAGTTCTTCTGATCCATCAACATGGGATTTATTTTGATTTATTGGTGTCTTCTTCAATCTCTTTCATCAATCTTATAGTTTTTGGTGTATAAATCTTTTACCTCTTTGGTTAAATTGATTCCTCAGTATTTTATTGTTTATCTTATTATAAATGGGATTGTTTTCTTTATTTCATTTCAGAGAGTTCACTGCTAGTGTAGAAGAATGCAACTATTTATGTCTGTTGATTTTGTATCCTGCAACTTTATGGAGTTGGTTTATTAGTTCTAATAGTTTTTCAGTGGTGTCTTTAGGATTCTCTATATAAGATTGTGCCATTTGTAAACAGAGGCAATTTTACTTCTTCCTACAAAATTGGACAACCTAGAGTAAATGGATACATTCATAGACATATACAAGCTATGAAGACTGAATCATGAAGAAACAATCTGAACAGATCAATAATGAGTAAGGAGATGAGTCAGTAATCAAAAAACTCCCAAATAAAGAAAAACCCAGGATCAGAGGGCTTCATGGTGAATTCTCCTAAACATTTAAAGAATTAATGCCAGTCCTCAAACTTTTCCAAAAAATTGAAGAGGAGGGAACACTCCCAAACTTATATTACAAAGCCAGCATTACTCTGATACCAAAGCCAGATAAGGACACTAAAAGAAAACTATAGATCAATATCCCTGATATATATAGAGGCAAAAATTCTCAACAAAAAGCACATTAGAGACATACACCAAGATGAAGTAACAAGAATGGTTTATTCCAGGGATTCGAGAATGGTACTACATACATTTAAAAAAAAAAAAAAGTGAAACACCACTTCAAAAGAATGAAAGATAAAAATCATATAATTATCTCAGTAGGTGCAGAAAAAGCATTTGACAAAATTCAACAGCCTTCCATGATAAAAACCCTCAACAACATGTGTATAGAAGGAATGTACCTCCGCATAATACAGGCCATACAAGCCCATGGCTAACATCATACTCCATGGGGAAAGGTCAATTTCACCATTGATGCAATCACTCAGTGGTGATTATATATATGCATACATAATCTGACACATTGTTACTATTATTATCTTGAACAAATTATCTGTCAGTTCAATTGGGAATCAGAAAAATAAATTTTTTTGTTACCTTTACTTATTCATTCACTGATAACCTTCCTTTCTTTATGTAGACCTGTTTCTGACCTACATCATTTCCTTCTCTCTGTAAAACTTCTTTTTAAAGTTTCTTGAAAGTCAGGTCTACTGGCAACAAATTCCCTCAATTTTTGTTTGTCTGTGAAAATCTTTATTTCTCCTTCATTTTTGAAGGATGATTTTGCAGGATATACAATTCTAGATTGGTGGTTTTTTTCCCCCTCAACACTTCCTCCACTCTCTTTTTTTCCATAATAAAAATGTGTATTTCTGAGGTTATAGAGATGCTGATTCAGTACAACTAAAGTTTTCAACAGGCATCACAAATGATGATGAGGATCACATTTTGAGAAGCACTGCTAGTATCCTTAAGCTTCATTCATTTACCAACTCACATCATCAGAGAATCTACATATGGACTAATTACTGTAATTTACCACAAAAGTGGCTTCACAGAATTATAATTCATTTTTCTTTCCTGATTTTTCTTAATGATTATTATGTGAAACATGCTCCACTTCTTGCTCACGTGGTTTCTGAGAAGTCAGATATAATTCTTAGGTTTGCTTCTCTACAGGTAAGGTTTTCTCCCCCCTCTGCATTCTTGCAAGATATTTTCTTTATCTGTGATTTTATGCAGTTTGAATATGATGTACCTAGGTGTGGGGTTTTTTAAAAAGATTTATTTATTTATTTTAGAGAGAAAGGGGGGGTTAGAGGGAAGAGGGAGAAGGAGAGGGAGAGATTCTCAAGCAGACTCCCTGCTGAGCATGGAGCCTGATACGGGGCTTGATCCCACGACCCTGAGATCATGATCTGAGATGAAATCAAGAGTTGGATGCTCAACCAACTGAGCCATCCAGGTGCTCCCAGGTGTGGGTTTCTTGAGCATTTGTCTTTCTTAGTGTTCTCTGAGCTGCCTGGATCTATGGTCTGGTGTCTGACATTAATTTGGGGGAAATTCCCAGTCATTATTCCCCTTCAAATATTCCTTCTGTTCCTTTCTCCTTTCTCCTTCTGGTATTCCCATTATGCATATATTATGCATACTTTTTTTAGTTGTCCCACAGTTGAATGTTGGGACTCGAATATCCCAGACTTGGATGCTCTGTTCTGTTTTTTTTTTTTTTTCCCAGTCTTTTTTTTTTTTTTTTTTTTTTTTTTTTTTTTCCCAGTCTTTTTTTTTTTTCTTTAGTTTTTTTGCTTGGAAGTTTCTATTGACATACTCTCAAGCTCAGAGATTCTTCTTTTAGCCATGTCCAGTCTACTACAAAGCCCATCAAAGGCATCCTTCATTTCTGTTATAGTGTTTTTGATCTCTAGCATTTCTTTTTGATTCTTTTTTAGAATTTCCATCTTGCTGCTTACTGCTGTTGTGTGCTGTCTACTTTATCCATCAGAACCCTTAGCATGTTAATCATTCTTGTTTTAAATTCCCAGTTCGGTAATTCCAACAGCCCTGCCATATCTGGTTCTGATGCTTGTTCTGTCTTCAAACTGTGCTTTTTGGCTGTTAGTTCACCTTGTAAGTTTTTCTTGGCAGCTGGACATGATGGACTGGATAAAAGGAACTCTGATAAATAGGCCTTTAGTGATGTGGTGATGAGGTATGGGGGAGGAAATTGTTCTGTAGTCCTTTGATTAGGTCCCAGGCTTTCTGTGAGCCTGTGACTCCGGACTGTTACCTGCACAAGTGTTTCTCAGGTTTTCCTCCCCTTTATGTGGAACAGGATGGCCAGAGTTGGCTGGAGTTGGTTACTTCCCTTCTCCCGTGTGGAAGGCTAGAATGGGTTGGAGGTGGGCATTTTCCTTCCTCCGGGACATTCAGGTTCTGATAATATCCCCTAAGTAGTTTTTCCTCAGGTCAGGCCTTGTTAAGAAGAACAGAATGCTCTTACATATTACAAAATGATTCCTCTCCTCTCCCCCTGCCAGAAGCATGAGGGGATTTGTCTCCCATCTTCACTGTGAGAACAGTGTCCCAACTCCTAGGGGTAAGACTCACAAAAGCCTCTGATGACTGGTCTCCCTGGAGTTTTAACCCTCAGACTTGTGCACACTGAGCCTCCAGAAATTCATGTTACAGTTCAGGTTTCTCTACCCTGGCATGGGTTCCCAAGGAGGTTTCTGCCAATGGGGTGCTGCCCTGTGTCTGTCTGTTGGTCTCTCCAATTTTGTGAGTGGTGGTTTGCCCTGTGACCTCACTTTTCTGATGGACCCAGAGAGAGTTGCTGCTTTTTCAGTTTTTTTTTCAGCTTTGTACTTGTTGTAAGGGTGGAGTTACAACTTCCAAGCTCCTTACATGCTAGATTGGAAACTGGAAGTCCAATGCTATTTTTTTATTTAAGTATCTTTTTCTATGATGTGTTATTTCTATAACAAAATTATTTTAGATATTAAGTTTTTTTTTTTTTAAAGATTTTATTTATTTGACAGAGAGAGACAGCGAGAGAGGGAACAGAAGCAGGGGGAGCGGGATAGGGAGAAGCAGGCTTCCCGCTGAGCAGGGAGCCCGATGCGGGGCTCGATCCCGTGACCCTGGGATCATGACCTGAGCCGAAGGCAGACGCTTAACGACTGAGCCACCCAGGCGCCCCTAGATATTAAGTTTTAAAGGAGAGTCCTACCTTTGACCCAGTGCCTATGCTTTTGGGTAAAGGGAGACAAACTTTATGATCAAAGACGTCCAGAATAATCTGGGAATAGTGTAAGTGTCTAATGGTAGGAGAATACTTGCAGAAATTATGCTATAACAGAACCATGGCACACAAATGCAAAAAGTAGGTTTAAAAAGAGTTTTAAAGCAACATGAAAAGGCATGGCCTAGGCTTGTAAATTCAATCAGTGTTTCAAAAGTTTTATAGATTCCAAATTTTCCATAATATAAATACTTGTTAATTTATATTTAGAAAAAATGTTATAAAATGTCACATCTTGGAAGGCCTTCCTAGTCTCCTTGCCCTCCCCCAGTGTCCCCCACAGGGGCTGCCTTATTGTGGCCAGGCCTCCCTGCCTTTGAGATCTCTGCTGGGCTAAACTCCCCCAGGAAATGCACTCTTGTCAACTCCCAGCTGAGCCGTATGTAGTCGGTGGTAGATTTTTTGGTCAGGTCCACCTACTTGGGGGAAAGTGGTTTCTGTGGTTGCTGCAGGTTCTCCTGTTCAGTTCAGCAAATTTCCTCATTTCCTGTCACCATGCTATCAGCCCAGGCTTCTGTCTGATCCATGACTCTTACATTCTTCTAACAAAAAGCTGAAAACAACAATCAGCTGGTTTTCAGAATGACTGAAAAGTCATGAGGATCTCTGGCCAAGACAAACAGGCTGATGAAGCTCTCAGTCTTGGCGTGGTTTGGACAGCAAGGCCAGGCATGGGCGTCCAGGTGGAGAGCCAGCAAATAGCAGCATGGTGGCCCTTGGGGAATGGGAGCGTGTCTCGTTGGCGGGCTAGGGGGAGGCACAGCTGGTCTGAGAGACTCTTTCCACTGGCAGGCATGGTCCCCTCCTCCATGTGGGTCCAAGGCACTCACTCCATGGCAGCATTCCTGCTTTGATGACACGTTTCCCAGTTGGAAGAAAATCAATCCATGAAAATCTGCTTCTGACTCCTGTTCTTTTCTCAAAGCACATCAGCCGCAGAACAAGCCGGATCTTGGGCAGATCACGGAGCCCATGAGCTGTCCATGTGAATATTTTCAAACATAAAAAGGAGGCATACTGGCCTCTGGCTTGTGTCTCAAGCCTTTGAATTAGCAACTCACTCGCCAAGAACGTGTTCCGAATGGCTGGCTTGCGTGGCAGGGGATAGTTCTTTGCAGATTCAAAACCTAGATTACTACCAGAAAATGTAAAGCGTCTGGTGATTTGGGAAGTAAACCCTTTCCAGATTTAATTGAGAACCATGTGACTCCCAGAGCTACAAAGAGCACATGCTAGCTGTTGAGTGAGAGTGTGGCTAACGTGGCATCGTTGCCGTGTGTTAGTATGGGCGTCCTGAAAACAGACCTTGGTGCCAGTCACTGATTTGGAGGGGAGCCAGATGAGGAGTGGGGCAGGGAGGGGAGCGGACAAGGGTTTAGTGAGCTCGTCCCTGCTGTGGACTTTGGGGCTCAGCCTGGAAATCCTCAGAAATTTCTGGGTGTCTATTGACTGACTCCCACCCTTCACCACCCTGGCTGTAAATCCCTGGTATTTCTGGGCTGCCCTACCTAGAGCTAAGTAAGCTCCCATGGCCAGAAAAAGCCCCCAGGTAGAGAAGCAGGGAGAAGGGGCAGCTGAGGTGCACAAGGACTGTCCCCCACTGAGTGGGTAGAGTGTGCATGGGGGCATTTGTGTGTCTATGACACCCTTCTTCCCTCAGAAGCAGCAAGAGCCTAGAGATGCAGCAGGCAATTGAGTTCTAGAAGATTCCCCCACTCAAACTCAATCCATTAGTTGTGTGGTACCAGCCGGGTGTTGGGCAGTGTCCTGAGGGCTGGGGAATGGTAGGGAGCAAAGAGATGAGTACCCCCACCCCTTGGAGTTTCCATGCCCATAATCAATATGTGAACCACATAGCCTGTGATTATCTAATCATGAGAGTGACAGGAAAGAAGAGAAGAAACCAGGGTGGGGCTGGGAGCAGGATGGAGCCTCCAGTGTTAGATGGGGGCTGGGGGCACTCAGAAGGGGCCATTTGAGCCAACACGTGAAGCTTTGTCATGGGCAGATCTGGGGGCCGTTTGGGCAGTGGCCATTGGCCACGAGGATTGCAGTCAGTGTGCCATCTTCTGGGACACTCAGTGCCACCTGGTCGGTGGCAGGACCGCCCATCACAGTGGGTCTTCCTGCTGCATGTGGGGCCGGGAGCAGATGGGCCACCCTGGACCTCACTCACTGAGTGAACCCAACATCTTCCCTGTTTCGATGAATCACGCACCCACCTCGGAGACTCATCCATCACGTGTCCTCTGATGGAAGCTGAATCACAACTGAGAGTTCAAGGAACACCCAGGTCAGTGACGGGGTGGGCAGGTAGCCATTTGTAAGATTAATTAGAGAAATTTTCCACCAAATGGGAGTTCTTGAGTCTGAGCCTATGGACTAGTTTCCTTGGGTTTCTGTAACAAATTACCACAAACGTGGTGGCCTAAAGCAACAGAAATTTATTCTCTTACAGTTCTAGAGGCCAGAAGTCTGAACTCCAGGCGTTGGCAGGGCCATGCTTTCCCGGGAGCTCTAGGGGAGCATCGCTCCATGCCCCTCTCCTGGCTTCTGCTGTCGCTGGCAATCCTTGGCGTCTGTTGGTTTGGGATGCATCTGTCCTGTCTTCACATCGGCTCTTCCGTGTGTGATCTCCCTTTCCTTTCTTTATAAAAACACCTGTCATTGGGCCTGGGCTTACCTCCATCCATGGATGATCTCATCTCGAGACCCTTAACTGCATCTGCAAAGACCCTTTTCCTGAATAAGGTCACATCACAGGTTATGGATGGACATATCTTTTGGGGGCCACCATTCACCCTCTGCAGCTTGCATGGGAGGCTGAGAAAGAAAAGGCCTTTAAAAAATTATTTTCTACTTTTCAACCAATTAATATGGAGATAATCTCAGGGTAGCTTAGGGGCAGATGCAGAGGTCTGGAGGGGCCGTCCTGCAGGCATGGGCGGACTGGGGTCTCAAACTTTCTGCTGCTTACTCACCTCCAGCATCTCAGCCCCCATTTCCCCAACCCCACACCCTCTGCCAGAGTGTTTCATTGCTTCTTGTTCTTGCAGTTGTCAAATGACAAGTAATATAGTGAAGTAAAGAAGCAAGACTTCAAGCCCGGCTACAGAGATTTGTAGCCTCAGGCAAATGGATCTCTGAACACTTCTGCACCTTATTTGCCTGTCTGTGAAATGGAGATAATTTCTGTTTTATCCACTTTACCTTTGGTCAAGGATGCAACACAATCATATGTTGAAGTGTTCCGGAAATGACCAGGTGACATAAAAGTGTTATCTCATTAGAGACCAAACTGCAACGAGACTCAGGCTTTTCAGCTGTAAAATGGAATAAGTCTGTGTATCATTGAATTCTTTGATGATTACATGGGATGATCTGTGTGATAAAAGCTGACATATTGGGATGCCTGGGTGGCTCAGTCTGTTACGTGTCTGCTTCGGCTCAGGTCATGATCTCAGGGTCCTGGGATCGAGCCCCGCATCGGGCTGCTTGCTCAGCAAGGAGCCTGCTTCTCCCTCTGCCTGCTGCTCCCCCTGCTGTGCTCTCTGTCTCTCTGTCTCTGACAAATAAATAAGGTCTTAAAAAAAAAAGCTAACATATTAAAGGTGTTAAGTAACATCAATTGTAATAATACTACTTCAAACTCTGTGTTACCCCTCTAGGATAATGTTTTGGCTTATAAAATTATTTTAGCTATTACATGCTTAGAAGAAAAAAGCAGAAAATGCAGATGAAGCAAAAATAAGAAAAAAATTACATTAATCAGAGATAATCTGTAATTAATATTTTATTATAGATCCTTCCAGATTTTCTCCATCAATATGAATATATAATCACTTTTATAAAAATTAGATCAACAAATATATTTCCAAATCATTATTTTTAATGCTTGCCTAGTATTCTGATGGACTCTTTATTATTGAACATTCAGGTTGATTTTTTTTTTTTTTTTTTGGCTATAATATTACTGATAAAAACATGCTTATAGCTAAATAAATCCCTGCAACTGGAGGTGGATCCGGTCAAAGAACAAACTAGAAATGGAAATGTCAGGTCAAATGATGTGCATCTATCTATCTATCTATCATCTGTAATTGTGGTAAAATATACGTAACAGAAAATTTGCCATCTTGATCGTTTTTAAATGTGCACTAAATACGTCCACACTGTTACGCAGCTATCACCAACATCCATCCAGAACCTTCTCATCTTGCATAACTGAAACTTGGTCTGCATGAAACACTCACTCCCCCGACCCCACCCAGCCCCTGGGGGCCTCCACTCTACCTTCCGTCTCCATGAGTGTGACCGCTCTTGGTCCCTCATGTAAGTGCGATCGCACAGAACTCGTCCTTCTGTGACTGGCTTGTTTCCCTGAGCACAGTGTCCTCAAGGTTCATTCACGCCTATCAGAGTTTGCTTCCTTTTTAAGGCCCGATGATATTCCATTGTGTGTGTGGACCACATGTTGACGATCCGCTCATCCTTCAGCGGACACGGGCTCTTCTACTTTTGACTGTTGTGAACATTGTTGCTCTGAACATGGCTGTAGAAGTATCTCTTGAATTGCTGTTTTCAGTTCTTTTGGGCAGATGCTCAGAAGTGGATGTGCTGTATATCATGCGGTAAGTCTGTTTTCACTTTTTAAGGAACCACCATACGGTTTTCCATGCTGGCCGTGCACCGTTTTCCATTCCTACCAACTTCGCACAAGCGTTCCCATTTCTCTACATCCTTGCGAATACCTGCTGTTTTCTGATTTTTTTTGATCGTAGCCATCCTAAGGGATAGGAGGGAGGATGTGCATATTTTGAAATTAATTGGCAAAATATTCAGCAGAAAAGCAATTCTTGGCACTCTTACCAACACTGGATAGAGCAGCCTTTCCCACCATCTTTATGAATGCAGAGCATCATTGCCAATTTTTTGATGGGCATTTGCAAGAGGAAGCATGGGCATGGAGAGCGGGGACCCAGGGGACCGTGCCTACCTGCCCACGAAAAAGACCCACCTGGCCACAACGGCACTCCCAGCTGCTTGGCCCTCTCCAGCTTTAGAACCCCATGCTCAGACCAGGTCCAAATCGTGGCTCCTGAATTACAGCTTCTGCGTTTTCTTTCTGATATGCACACTGAAACCTTCACAAGATGCAAGAGAGGCTCTTCTGAGGACCAGGAGGTAAGCCGAGCGTCCCCAGGAAACAAACCTAGAAACCTGTCCAAAATCTGGGGTAGTCTGTGAGGGAGAAACAAGACCAACCGATTTATTGCTTCTGTTCCACACGAATGAAGTCGTGATTGCAAGGCTCTGATCCCCCAAACCTCTTAAATCTTCACAACTTAAAACCCAGCTGTACACAAAATTGTGTAACAGAACAGAGGGTCTTCTCCTGCCCCCAGGACAACCCCCTTCCCCTAATTGGAAAAGTAATGAGCATTTGGCTGTCACTGGATCATCTCAGGGCTCTTGACCTTGAGGAGATGTTACCTCACAACGGAGCTACGGTTCCCATTTTGATTTCATTGCCGAGTTCTGGGAACTGGTGGTTATGTCCAGATGATGTGGAAATCAGCGGCTAACTGACTTGAAAAGAGGTTAATTAGACGAAAACTGGGCACGTGGTTATGCGGACAGACTGCTGCCAGTGACTTGTCCCATGGCTCTCATTTCAGCCAGCTAGCTTGACCCCTTGCTTGCGGTCTTCTGGACGGATCCTGCCAGATGCTCCCCCCCCCACAGCCAGAGAGGCTTCCATGCCAGCCCCCTCAGCTCAAAGCCCTCCAGAGCAGCCCACTCTCAGCAGGCCACACTCCTAGGATGCCTCCTTCCCCAGGGCTGCAGCTTCCCCCGGGGCAGGAAGGCCAGCTCAGTCTCCTCTCTGGAGCGATTGTCTGTCCCACCCTTTCACAATACTGTCAATCCTCTTCACTTGTGGATTCTGTATTTGCAGCTTGGCCTACTTGCTAAAATGTATTTGTAACCACAGACTCAACACTTGTGGTGCTTTCAGGGTCCTTTGTGGACTTGTGCGGAAGGGTGACACACTTGAGCTGCTCCGTGGTCTCGTTCTCAGTGGAGACAGAATGAGGAGAAGCGCTACCTTCCTGTTTTAGCTCTGATATTGTGGACAAGGATCCTTTTTGCCCTCTGTTTAGTGCCACGCTTTCACATTTTTGTGCCTTTTGTTGGTGATTTTGCTGTTTGAAGGGGCCCTGGGCCCAGTGTTGAAGAGCTGTCTATGTTCTTGAGCCGGGAAGCTGGGAAGCGCTAGAAAGTATGAGTATCCAATGGGCGTCGTTCAGGCCTGAGTTACAGAGCCCTGGCCGTGAGCTCCACGCAACCAATCAACAGCATATATTAAATTACATGTCTTTAAATAGAAAGACATATAAAACAAGGTCATGTGTTGGCAGTGGATGGAAATGTGGTGACCAGAGGCTTAGGGAATCTCCTGGGAGCAATGGTTCAGTGTTCACTAAGACAGTGTTTGCAGCGACTTTGTGTAAATGACCACTGTGAGGACCAAGAATGGACTGTGTGTGTTTTGCCTGTGTTATCAAAATCTATCCTTGTTGGGTTGAAGACTTAGAGCAAGGTTTTCACTGTTGTTCAGTTGCTGTAACACTTCTAGTACTTCTAACACTTGGAGCACTCCTGGTACTCCCAGTACTTCTAACACTTGGAGCACTCCTGGTACTTCTAGTACTTCTAGTGCTAGCTTTCAGCTCTGCCCTATTCCTACCTACCAAGGTAACCACAGCCTGTGTTAGGTCCCAATCCCTTGACTAAATGGATCTCAAGATTCTTTTTTTTTTTAATTTTTTTATTGTTATGTTAATCACCATACATTACATCATTAGTTTTTGATGTAGTGTTCCATGATTCATTGTTTGTGCATAACACCCAGTGCTCCATGCAGAACGTGCCCTCTTTAATACCCATCACCAGGCTAACCCATTCTCCCACCCCCCTCCCCTCTAGAACCCTCAGTTTGTTTTTCAGAGCCCATCGTCTCTCATGGTTCTTCTCCCCCTCCGATTTCCCCCCCTTCATTCTTCCCCTCCTGCTATCTTCTTCTTCTTCTTTTTTTTCTTAACATATAATGTATTATTTGTTTCAGAGGTACAGATCTGTGATTCAACAGTCTTGCACAATTCACAGCGCTCACCATAGCACATACCCTCCCCAGTGTCTATCACCCAGCCATCCCATCCCTCCCACCCCAACCCCCACTCCAGCAACCCTCAGTTTGTTTCCTGAGATTAAGAATTCCTCATATCAGTGAGGTCATATGATACATGTCTTTCTCTGATTGACTTATTTTGCTCAGCATAACACACTCCAGTTCCATCCACGTCGTTGCAAATGGCAAGATTTCATTCCTTTTGATGGCTGCATAATATTCCATTGTATATATATACCACTTCTTCTTTTTTTTTTTTTTATTTTTTTTATTTTTTTTAAGATTTTATTTATTTGACAGGGAGAGACACAGCGAGAGAGGAAACACAAGCAGGGGGAGCGGGAGAGAGAGAAGCAGGGGGAGCGGCAGAGAGAGAAGCAGGCTTCCCGCGGAGCAAGGAGCCTGATGCGGGGCTCGATCCCAGGACGCTGGGATCATGACCTGCGCCGAAGGCAGACGCTTAACGACTGAGCCACCCAGGTGCCCCAATATATACCACTTCTTCTTTATCCATTCATCTGTCGATGGACATCTTGGCTCTTTCCACAGTTTGGCTATTGTGGACATTGCTGCTATAAACATCGGGGTACACGTACCCCTTCGGATCCCTACATTTGTATCTTTGGGGTAAATACCCAGTAGTGCAATTGCTGGATCATATGGTAGCTCTGTCTTCAACTTTTTGAGGAACCTCCATACTGTTTTCCAGAGTGGTTGCACCAGCTTGCATTCCCACCAACAGTGTAGGAGGGTTCGCCTTTCTCTGCATCCCCTCCAACATCTGTCCTTTCCTGACTTGTTAATTTTAGCCATTCTGACTGGTGTGAGGTGGTATGTCATTGAGGTTTTGATTTGGATTTCCCTGATGCCGAGCGATGTTGAGCACTTTTTCATGTGTCTGTTGGCCATTTGGATGTCTTCTTTGGAAAAATGTCTGTTCATGTCTTCTGCCCATTTCTTGATTGGATTCTTTGTTCTTTGGGTGTTGAGTTTGATAAGTTCTTTATAGATTTTGGATACTAGCCCTTTATCTGATATGTCATTTGCAAATATCTTCTCCCATTCTGTCGGTTGTCTTTTGGTTTTGTTGACTGTTTCTTTTGCTGTGCAAAAGCTTTTTATCTTGATGAAGTCCCAATAGTTCATTTTTGCCCTTGCTTCCCTTGCCTTTGGCGATGTTTCTAGGAAGAAGTTGCTGTGGCTGAGGTCGAAGAGGTTGCTGCCTGTGTTCTCCTTTAGGATTTTGATGGACTCCTGTCTCACATTTAGGTCTTTCAACCATTTGGAGTCTATTTTTGTGTGTGGTGTAAGGAAATGGTCCAGTTTCATTCTTCTGCATGTGGCTGTCCAATTTTCCCACCACCATTTGTTGAAGAGACTGTCTTTTTCCCATTGGACATTCTTTCCTGCTTTGTCAAAGATTAGTTGACCATAGAGTTGAGGGTCCATTTCTGGGCTCTCTATTCTGTTCCATTGATCTATGTGTCTGTTTTTGTGCCAGTACCATACTGTCTTGATGATGACAGCTTTGTAGTAGAGCTGGAAGTCTGGAATTGTGATGCCGCCAGCTTTGCTTTTCTTTTTCTTTTTCTTTTTTTTTAAATTTTTGTTTGTTTGTTTTATTTATTTATTCATGAGAGTCAGAGAGAGAGATAGAGAGAGGCAGCGGCAGAGGGAGAAGCAGGCTCCCTGCCTAGCAGGGAGCCCGATGCGGCACTCGATCCCAGGACCCTGGGATCGTGACCTGAGCCGAAGGCAGACACTTAACCATCTGAGCCACCCAGGTGTCCCTTTGCTTTTCTTTTTCAACATTCCTCTGGCTATTCGGGGTCTTTTCTGGTTCCATACAAATTTTAGGATTATTTGTTCCATTTCTTTGAAAAAAGTGGATGGTATTTTGATGGGGATTGCATTGAATGTGTAGATTGCTCTAGGTAGCATTGACATCTTCACAATATTTGTTCTTGCAATCCATGAGCATGGAACGTTTTGCCATTTCTTTGTGTCTTCCTCAATTTCTTTCATGAGTATTTTGGATCTCAAGATTCTTAACTAATTACATCTGCAAAGCCCTAATTATGAGTAAGGTCATATTCTGAGATTCTGGGTGGAAATAAGATTTTGAGGGAAACCAGTCAACCACCACGGTGTTATATAGAGAGCTGGCTTCCTAATGGTAGCAAACCCATTGGCTGTCTATTCCATATCCATCTTTCTTCTTTTTGGAGAGCCAGACCACAGTTTTGTTGGTAATGGCAATGAGCTCAGCCCCAGGCAGGCAACAGGATCAGTCTA
Source organism: Phoca vitulina (assembly GCF_004348235.1). Lineage (NCBI taxonomy): Eukaryota > Metazoa > Chordata > Mammalia > Carnivora > Phocidae > Phoca > Phoca vitulina. The sequence continues at coordinate 2,969,480 of NW_022589704.1, read as the reverse complement.
GGGCAATCGTGGGAACCCTCTTCTTTGATATCCCACCTTCCCTCTAGGCTGGAGTGGGGGCATGGGATTCAGTCTGGCCAGTGAAGTTTTATGTGCTGGGGGCGTTTCTGAGAAAGTTAGTGCTTTCCTGTAGTAGGGGATGGATGTGGTTAGCACAGTTCCCTGCCTCTTCCCCATCTTCTTGCCTGGAATGCAGATGTGATGACTGGTTCTGCAGCAGCTGCTTGCAACCATGAAGAGGCAAGGATAAGGCAACAGCTCATTTGATCGGGTGGCCAGTGGAAATGACAAAGACTTGGTCTCTGAAGGCATCACTGAGCAGCCAAGCCTGCCTCCCGTGTTCTTCTTATGTGAGAAAAACAGGTTCCTGCAGCTGAGATAGCTACTTGTCCACCAAAACCTTCCTCCTTCTTTCTGGACAAACAGGTGGACTACATTTCCCATCTGCTGTTACAGTTAAATGTGGCTGTGGGACTGGGTTTGAGCCAATGGAATACAAGCAGAGTGATGGACGCCACTTCCAGATCTGGCCCCCGGACACCACCATGGTGCCCTTCCAGCCTCTTTGTCCTTTGCCTGCTGGGGGTGCATGGTATGGCCAGGCTCAAGGTGGGTGAAGGCAGCTGGCCTCTGAGTACTGGGGGAGCAGCATGCCCACCCATCAGAAATACCTGCCTTGGACAGGTAGGAACAAGAAATCAGCTTCTATCCTGCCAGCATCATTCCACATTGTGAGGTCAGTTCTTGTGGTCCGTGATGTGCTAACAAAGTGAGCTTTGTGTGTCCATCCCAGGGGCCTCTGTGGGCAGTGGCATCCCCAAAAGCAAGGTGGTCTCTGCAGGGGGAAGATTTCTGATATGGGCTCCTACAGTGTGCTTCCACAGTGGGCAGAATCCCTTCCCTGCTGAAACGAGTCCGACTTGGCTGGCCCTGGCCGGGCCTGACCAGTAATCCTGCTGATGGCCAGCCCCGCTTCCTCGGCTGGCCGAATCCGGATTTCTGCTCCCGAATCGTTGGCTCTGATGCTTTCTGCTCGGGCTGTGGAGTGCTGTGGTCACCAGCCAGGCCTTGGCACTGGCCGCCTGGCCTGCCCCCTGCCCCCTTGGCCACAACCTTGAACCACCCCGAGACCCCACTCCCTCATCACAGCTGGAACCCCTCTCTCGGACAACTGGGGTGAGGATTCCAGGGATGGCACTTGTTCGGGGCTCGGGACCTTGCAAGCACTCAGCAAACAGGAGGGATTCTTGGTGGTGCTGTTACATTAAGCCTCGAGGCAGAGCCTCAGGGAGGCCTCAGTATCCTTCTGCTGGGACATGTGACGTCCCTGAGAACTTGGCCTGTCAGCGGTAGACGGACCTTCAGGCAGGGCAGGTAGTGACAGGGCGGAGACAGCACTGGAAGGAATGCTTCTGGAATGGCGAGGCAGGTCACCAGCTGTGACTGCAGTGGGACACCGGAGCGGCACTCGGGCGTGCTCATTATTACGGCCATCTTCGGGGCGGAGGAGCCGGGATTCCGAGTGGGCGAGTCCGAGGAAGGAAAGGGCAGGATGGAGGTGGGGCTCGGGGTTCTTAACCCAGCTCTGGTGAGGATGGGATGCTGAGGAGTGTCCTGTTCTCTGTGGGGGCAGGAGGTGCGCTGCGACCTTGGGACGCAGGCCCAACGACAAACTCAGGGGACACAAAGCAGAGACCGGCTCCGAAGGGGACCTGCCGGGGAAGGCAAACAGCTCTAAGTAGCAGGCAGTTGGCCTGGCCGTTTGTGCCAGCCGTAATCCCTGCGGGTCCAGCCGGAGCCGGTCCCCGAGCCGTGCTGGCCCGGGCTCCACCCACATGCAGTGTATCCCTTTTCTGTTTAAAGAACCAGCTTTCAAATGTTCTTAATAAAACGTTTGTATATATCATGCAAGGTACAAATAAATGTTTTAATGTAATTGGAAGAATGCAGAGAATTGTAAAAAGTTATGGAAGTCTTACTTCTGATTGGCCGAGACTCAATAAACTCCGGTTTGATGTACTCTAATTTATGGGTGTGCAAAGCCGACCCTTTGGCATCGAGCAAGCCTGTTAATGCTGTAATGATGTTTAAATGCTGACAAATGAACTGCTTGGGCCACACCTTCGACACCGAGGAAGGAATCGTTAGGGCTGGAAGGTCTGCCTTGTGCATGCTTTCCTTCCTTCCTCTTGGCGGCTGGGGCAGGGAAGGGGCAGAGAGGAGTGTGCATCAGGGCCACGGGGCTTCCCGTGGGCCAAGGTGTGGGCACCCAGGGAAAGTGTGGTGTTCCTTCCTTTTCACTCTTGCCCCTAATTATGGACTTTCTCATTAAAATAACAAGGACCATGTCAGCTAGAAATGCCAGTGCATGTTTTTACTTTTCTCGGCTGATGGGAACCACATGTAGAACCTAGCCCTTCCTTTTTTCCCTCCAAAATGCAAATGGGAAAGCTGGTCCAGGGGTCCACCTCGTAGCTCAGTGCAGAGCAGAGGTTCCCGGGAGCCCCTCTGCCTCCCTGCGCCAGGATGCGGATTGGGCTTCTCCAGGCACCCCTTGGCCAGCCCTGCTGGGGAGGCTGGCCCACTGGGTGCTGGGCTAATTTTAACCTCCTGATGGATCACATCTGGCTCCTGGTTGCAGGTCCCCCTCTGCTCGCTGGGGCGGTGCGTTTTCCCATGGCAGGCGCAACCCAAGCAGACCTGCCTGGTTATTTATAAACTCCCCTGAAAGCCAAAGCGCCACGAATGATCCACGCCCCCATTCACAGGAACATATTTTCGGCATAACTCATCACTTTGAAGATGGGTCCAAGCTTTTGTTCACATTTATTGACAGGAAGTTGTTTTTCAAAGCCCCAGTCAGCAGGCGGGCCCCGCGCCAAGTGGCCCCGGCACCCCCTCTAGCTGGCGCGGTGCTGTGGGCCCGCGAATTGTGCCTGCCCCCCCCCGGAGGATTTGCCTGGAGGTTAAACAGGCCCCCCCCCCCCCTTTGTAAGGGCTCTTCCTTTTTAAACGTTTTTCCTTTCTTTTTGAAAAGGAAAACCATTTATTGGAGTGTAAGAGGTTCCTTGCCTGTGAACTTTTCAAGGTTTGTGGGGCTCTCCCCGACTTCCTCTGTCCTGCGTTGGCCACTCTCTGAGGGCACCCTCCTGGATGGATCTTCTCTGGCCAAGTGTTCCCTTCCCCACGCCTCCGGCTTGAGCGGAATCCGGAGACCACCGAGGCTGGACTCCTGTGGAGTCCGTCCTGGGCCTGCTCGACCCCACTGGGGACAGGCTGTGGTGGGGCTCAGAGTTCAGAGTCACATACTCTCCCCAGACCTCTCTGCCCTCAGCTGGGCAAGGGCAGTTCTCGGGCAGGTGCCAGCCCGTGGGGCCGCCTGGAAGAGGCCCAGGCCTGTGGGCTCTTGCACGGCTTCTGCCTCGTGTCCACACACTCCCTGCAGGACTAACCTGGAGCCTGTGCTGCTTCGGTCTCCTGGGCCTCAGACCTCCAAGTCTAGCCCTCTGCAGGACATCTCCCCAGATGCCCCACAAATGTTCCCAGCCCCTATAGAAGTGCTCATCTCTCCTTTCACCAGCCTCCCTGTGACCCCGACCAGAAGCCCAGGACGCCCCAGCTTCCTGTCCCTAATTGGCTGCCGAATGTTCCTTGGGGCTTACCTCTCTTACCTGCCCCACATCCCGCATGACCCTTTTCAGGTGCTCACTTCCCTTCTGGATTGTTTTCAGACTTCAGAGGTTTACTTCTCTGGGCCTCAAACTCCTTGCCTGTAAACTGGGGGTCATGCTAGTGTCCACCTCACAGGGGGTGATGGGCATCTCATGAATCCATACTTAGGAAGTGCTTAGGACAGCTCGCAGGGGCTAGATGAGGTGTGGCGTTGTTATTTTCTCGAAAGTCTCTGTCGCCTTCCTGCTCTGACCTGCTCCATGCCTCACACAACCCCTGGGAGGATCCTTCAAAAACGCACACTGATTCTACCACTCCGTGACCGTTCTCCGGACCCTTGGGGTTCCGCCCTCATCCTCCGCACGGGCCGCAGGCCCCAGGGGCACCTAAAATGCACAGGTGGATGAGATCCCGGGATAGGCTGGGGTGACGTGGGAATTAGGGATTAAGGGGTCATGCTCCCCGTGGTGTCCCCTTGCCTGATCCTGCCTAGTGAGGGGTCAATTTATTATTTATTTTTTTTGTTTTTAGCTTCGACAATGGCCCAGACACCAAAGTAGACCGATGTCTTTCTGTGTCGCTATGCGTCTAAACTTCTGAACCTGGACAGCACTGAGAGCTAACATTTTTGGTGGAACTGGGGAGCAGTGGGGAGGTAGCAGTATGGGAAAATTTTCGTGGGACCATTTGGACTTGGAAGAACTAGTGGATGCCGTGGCTCATGGCTGGGCCGCAAGGGCCAGCCATGCTGTGGTGCACGGTGCCTAATGCTTGGGTCAGGCTGCCACCTGGAGCCGGGGGCGGGGGGGGGGTCTCCTTCCTGCGGCTCTGCGTGGGAATGCTGTGGCTGCTTGCTCCGGGGTGGGGTGGGGTCCTTCTGGAGATGGTGGCCTTGGTGTAGGAGGCCTGACCACAGGTGCTGGGTGTGGCCAGAACTGGGAGGGGTGGGTTTGTTCATTTTGTTTTCAAATATTAGCACCGGGACAGAAGGCCCTGGTCTGTTGGGAGCCCTGGCCGAGCCTCCCGTGCTGGGAAGAACGAGCTACAGCGGCAGTGAGTACTGACTGACTTCAGCTGGCCAGCGCCTAAATACCCACCTGACGTGGGGCGATCTGCCCGCCCACCTCGTGTTTCGGCCTGTTTATCTGGGAAGGGGCGGTTGGACTGGCTGGTCCCAGGCCCATTCTGGGCAGGGCTCCGTGCCCACTGTGGAGCCTGCTGATGCCCCACAAACACGACAATGTGCGCGCCGCCGCTGAAGAGGAGGTGGCTGTGACAGGAACCTGGCGGGTCCACCAGCCTCCTCGGGGTGGGCCTCCCCCGGATCTGGGAGCCCCGGCTGGCAGAGAACGCACAGTGGCCAACGTACGACTGGGCTGGGCGGTGCGGCTGGCATCCTGGCACTCCTGTCCCCCGCTGTCCCTGCTACCAGCCTCTTGTTGGGGGGTCCGTGGGCTCAGCACCACGCAGCTGCCTCCTGAGGACGCCTCCTGCCTCCCCCCACCGGGGCCCCGCTGCCCCCCTTTCTCTTGGCACGGCAGCACGGCCCTCTCTGGTCCCTTTCATCACTTTGGGGGGTACTCTGTCCACATTCTCAGGTGGAAATATTTAAGGCCCGTCCCAACAGCCACCCCTCTGGATTTCCCTGCCCCAGCGCCATGCCCCCCTGCAAATGGGGCCCACATGTACAGCGATGCAGGATGGAGACAGGCCCGGCCTGCCAAGAATGTGGTGGGAAGCCTCCCTGGGTGCAGGGATGCCTTGAAGGGAGCTATGCATGAGCCCGCGGGGAAAGCAGCGTCTTCCTCCCGCCTGGAGCCACCGCAGGAGACCCCCTCGGAGTGGGAGGGTCTGCCATGGCAGCCAGATGCTGCGAAGTGGCATGGGGACAGGAGGGAGAGGTGAGGGGGTGGGGGGGCACGCCGCATGACCCCCACCTGGGCTGTGGAGTGGGCTTACTTCGTCCCCCAAAAAGTCAGACTTGGTCTCCCCAGCCTCCCTCTCCCAGGCTGAAGGAGACTGAGATGCCCTTCCTGCGTCCTTGGGACGCCATGTGGACCTTCTCCGGGTCCTCAGCCGGCCAGTGGGTGTGGGTGCTACGTGTACTTCCTACGCCTGTTCGGCTTGCGTTTGTCTTAGAAACTTGCAACCTTGAAACACGCTACATTCAGTTCCATTTGATCCTCATGATAACTCCCGAAAATGAGTTGCATCGCCCCGGGAGAGGCTCGTGGAGGATGACTTTTCCGAGTCTGCGGGGTCTCAATGGCCGTGGAGGCATCCGAACCTGTCTTCTCAGCCCACAGCCATCCTCTGTTTTTCCTGTTTGTGAGTGCCTTGGAGACTGGTCTGTGCCTTGTCTATCCCTTTGGTTCCAGGTCTGGGGAGAAGTGGCCAGGGATTTGGGTATGAAAATTGGCTGAGCTGGGCTTGAGCATGACGGGGCAGGGAGGCTGGGGGCTCTCCTCTTGGACCACCAGCCAGTCCGAGCTAGGACCCAGGTCAGCCCACAGACATGCCCCTGCTCCCAGCCTTGGCCTCAGCTGGAGGGGTATCCCAACCATCCACTCCCTGAGGGCTGGACAGATGGGTGGATCAGTGTTTGCATGAGTGTGAAGAATTCACATTCACCAAAGAGCCCGGGCTGGCTGGGAGCCCATGCCTCTCTGTACCATCACCCTCGCCCCTTTGGGGGAGTGTGAAATCAAGCCGGGAGGGTGAGTGCAAAATTCCTTGGAAGAAAGACACATGCATGCACTACTTCTTGCTTATTCTGGCCACTCTCATCCCAGTGACCCAGTGGCTGCCTGCCCATCCCTTACACATTGCACTTGGACCCACCACTCCTACTTTATGCCCTGATAGCCAAGTAAGACCAGCCAGCAACCACCACAGCACTGGTCAAAGGGAACCTCCTAGACCCCCCTCTTGGAGTCCCCCTGTGGGTTTGTCCCCCAGCTTGTCCATGTCTGCTGGCCCCTGGGTCTGATAGTCCTGGGCTTCTGTTCCTCCACTGGCTCTTGCCCTGCTGCTTTCCTATGGCTCACCTCTGGAGAGGAGACCCATGCTCAGGTCAGCCCCTGCCCTGGCCAGGGAGGCACGAAGGGGCTGGCAGTCAGTTCTTCTCCATGGCTAACTTCCTGTCGATGCACTAAGACTTCCAGTTTTTGATGGGGAAAAGCCAGGAAGTCATGACTCAAATAGTAAAACCTCTGCTATTGGAAGCCAGTATTAGCTCTTTCTCCTTGAGGAGCAATTGCAGTCCATGCATCACCCCAGACAGATTGGGTCATACTGAGTTATGGTACAATGAAAATCATTCCTGCCAAGAGAGAACAAATGCACATGAAAGGGGGGGTGAGTCACACCAGCTCTGTATGTCCCTGGCAGAGGTTTGAGACACCTCCCCCTGCGACCCAAACAGCCTGTGACACAGGTGCCAGCCTCAGGCAGCTCTGGAACCCAGCACGTTCCCCCAAGACCGTGCAGTATTCAGTGTCGTCAAGCCCCACCTTCTAGGGCCCACCGCCCCATGCCTGGACACCTCTTGCTCTCTTCTGGTTTATTTCCAATTTCTAGACAGTCCACCCTTCACCTAGCATCACTTGGCTGGAAATTGCACAATTTCCATGTTAGGACAATATTTTATTTTATTTATTTTTTTAAAAAATTTTATTTTATTAAGTTATGTTAGTCACCATACAATACATCATTAGTTTTTGATGTGGTGATCCACGATCCTTTGTTTTCATATAACACCCAGTGCTCCATGCAGTACGTGCCCTCCTTAATACCCAACTCCAGGCTAGCCCATCCCCCCACCCCCTCCCCTCTAAAACCCTCAGTTTGTTTCTCAGAGTCCATAGTCTCTCATGGTTCATCTCTCCCTCTGATTCCCACCCCCTTCATTTTTCCCTTCCTTCTCCTAATGTCCTCCATGTTATTCCTTATGTTCCACAAATAAGTGAAACCATATGATAATTGATTTTCTCTGCTTGACTTATTTCACTTAGCATAATCTCCTCCAGTGCCATCATGTTGATGTAAAAGTTGGGTATTCATCCTTTCTGATGGCTGAGTAATATTCCATTGTACATATGGACCACATCTTTTTATCCATTCATCTGTTGAGGGGCATCTTGGCTCTTTCCACAGTTTGGCTATTGTGGACATTGTTGCTATGAACATTGGGGTGCATATGGCCCTTCTTTTCACTACATTGTGTCTTTGGGGTAAATACCCAGTAGTGCAATTGCTGGGTCATAGGGTAGCTCTAGTTTTAATTTTTTGAGGCACCTCCACACTGTTTTCCAAAGTGGCTGTAGGACAATATTTTAAAAGATGTTTGATTTAACTTTCAATGTTGCTGAGCTCCTATAGGTGGTGTCTGGGATGGTGTGACAGCAAGAGAACAGAATCTGGCTCTTAGTCTGACTTACAAGAATATACGGACACTATTTTCTTTCTGCTAAAAATAGACGAGTCCTGGCGCTGCTGACCACAAAACGCTAACTGGGGCAGGTCACTTGCTTAACCCTGAGCCTCATTTGCTTCATTTATAAGGGGAGACATGGTGGAAGCAAACTTCCATAATATAAGATGCATGGAAATGCTCTTTAAACTGTAAAAATACTGGCTGATTTAAAAATCATTGTTATGACCCAGGTATTGTACACACAGCATCTCAGCAGGAACTAACTTCTCTCATGTTCTAGAAACACCAAAAAGGGCAAAATTCTAACATTGTGAAAGATCTGAGAGACTGCGACCTTATTAGCTGCTCTATTTCCTCTCATGATTATTTTTGGCATCTCAGAGTTCACTGACATAAGTAGATTTTTTCTCCCATGCCCCCATCTCTCTTTCAAGAATTACAGTGATAGAAAAATCTTGATGGCAAGACTGTGGGTCAGCAGCCTAGGAATGGGACGAGAAAGTTTCCTTACGATGTGGGAGGCCCTATTCCCTGTGTCACACGTATTTTCCACGAATAAACTAGGGATGGGTTCATGTGGATGTTAGAGTTTGTTTTACGATGTTTAAAATAGTTTAGTGTTAATACATATTTTGTATTTCTGGTGATATTGATGAATCCAAAACATGAACAATATCTTGATGCAAAATGCCTAGGAATGTTGGCTAAAATATAACAAATATATTAACGTCACTCACGAAAAGTAAAAGCACTATATCATCAGGACCCAAACCAAAAAGGGAATGGAAATGAGGAGTATGTGGCTTTGCTGGGGGCAGACCACGGGGTGGCAAAGATGAGAGTTCAGGGGACTTCATATGTATGTGAAACTAGTGAATTCTTGGATTTTAATGGTTGTGCAGAAACAGGAGATGAATCGTTGGGCTTGTAAGAGACTAGAGGTTAAAACTGAGATTCCTACACAAGTTTTCCTGCTCCTTTGAAAAGGTAGAGCAGGAAAGAGTCCCGCCATGGGCCCAGGGAGATGACAGAAAGTGTTATAGCCTTGGCCTGGTTCTGCAGAGAAAAAATGGCTGCCTTGAGATTTGTAACCAGTGGCTGTCCTCAAGTGTATGTGGGGCTTAAACCTATACTATCTGTGTGGCACAGAGCCCCCCCAGTCTGACAGATGGAGAGGGAATTAACCCGAGGCAGGTAATAATTCTGGAACATCTGGCAGGACAAAACACACACCCCTGTGGATGGACACAAAGAGTTGACCCCAGTGAAGATGATTTTGAATCCCAAAGTGCCAATCTGAGGAAAAAAACAAACCCTAAGTTAGTTTGTAGATAAACAGTAGGAACAGACCCCTAGGAGCTTCAGGAAACAATGATCAAATAAGGATTATAAAATAGCTGGGCTTAAAGACACAATGGAGGGGCACCTGGATGGCTCAGTCGGTTAAGCGTCTGCCTTCGGCTCAGGTCATGATCCCGGGGTCCTGGGATTGAGTCCTGCATCAGGCTCCCTGCTCAGCGGGGAGCCTGCTTCTCCCTCTCACTCTCCCTCTGTGCTCTCTCTCAAATAAATAAATAAAATCTAAAAAAAAAATAAAGACACAATGGAAAAAATAAAACATGAGAAAACAGCAAGCCCCGACCAAAGGAAAACAAAGACCAGGAATATTATAAAAGAACAGAAGGGAACTTTTATTTATTTATTTATTTATTTATTTATTTATTTAAAAATTTAAAAAAGATTATTTATTTATTTATTTGAGAGAGAGAGAGAGAGAGAGAAGCAGACTCTGCACTGAGCAGGGAGCCTGATGCGGGGCTTGATCCCAGGACCTGAGATCATGACCTGAACCAAAGGCAGAAGCTCAACTGACTGAGTCACCCAGGCACCCCCAGAAGGGAACTTTTAGGAAGAAAAAATATAGAGATTGGAATTCAACAAATCCCTGAATAGTTAGGTCAAAAAGCAGATTAGATACAACTAAATAGAGAATTAGCAAAGTGGAATATCACTGTGAGCACATGGAAGTAAAGAAATGGAAAATTTGGAGGCAAGGTTAGCAAGTATGGAGAACAGGCTAAGAAGGTCCAATAGAAGCATAATAGGGGTTCCAGGTGGAGCAAATAGAGAGAAGGGGAGTGAATCAATATTCAGAGAGAATTTTCCAAAATTGAAGACAGCCCTGAATTCTTTGATTCAGGGAAAACAATAGTTCTAAAAGGATAAATAAAAGGAAATTTACACCTAGATATGTAACGTAAACTATGTAAAAATGCCAAAGAAAATGGAACACCTTAAAAGCATGCAGAAATAAAAGATTATCTATGAAGGAATGCTAATTAATTTGGCTGCTACTCGTCAACAGTAACCAGAAGACTGTGAAATTGTATCTTCAAAGTGCTGAGAGAAAACAGAAACCCCTTCCTAACTAAACTGTCATACAAGAATTACGGAGAAATGATGAAAAACAAAGAGAATTTATCACTAACAGATCCTCTAAAAGAACTTCTAGGGATGTCCTTTAGCAAGCAGGAAATTGAACCCAGAAGTAGGGAGTGAACTGTAAGCAAAATTGTGAGCAAATAAATTAGTAAACATATGGATAAATCTAAATAAAGATTGACAATGAATGCAATAATAATATCAATAACTTATTTTAAGTGTATAAAAATATGTAGGATTGGAGATATTGGATTAAGTAATATGTAAAATGGGAGAATAATCCAAGAATTCTAAAATCTTTGAATGATCATATGAAGAAACGGATTAACTTTAAACTTTGTCAAGTACACATGTTATGACTATTAGGAGAATAGAGTAGAATTTGTAACACTCAAAACAGTAAAGGAAAAAAAAAGAAACTCTCTAGTCCTCTATGACAAAGGTCAGCAAACTTTTTCTTTCAAGGGCCTGATAGTAAATATTTTTGACTTTGTGTGCCTTATGGTCTCTGTTGCAATGACTCAACTCTGCCATTGCAACATGAAAGCAGATTTTGGGAAGATTTAAGCAAATGGGTGTGGCTGCTTTCCAACACAGCTTTATTTACAAAAACAGGCACTGGACTGGATTTGGGTTGAAGGCTATAGTTTGCTCTAAAAGATAGGAAAGGAGGTAAAATCTAGGAAGGTAGAAAGCACAACGATGGCAGAAACAATTCAAATAGGGTAGCAACTGCAGAAATGTAAATGGATCGAATTTGCTGGGTCAAGACAGAGGCTGACAGATTAGATAAATTAAAAAATATACAACTTTATGCTTTAAATATGACAAATACACCATAAGGAAAACAGAAAGGTGCAAAGTAGGAGTGGGGAAACATACCAGTTCACCAGGTAGATGTACTCAGCTCATGCCATCCCTTTTCATGATCTCTGCTCTAGTGTCCCTTTATCACAGTGCTCCTACCTGACTGTACCTGATGTACAGTTTCTGATGCAAAATGATGAAAATAACTTTTTCCAGTCCCTTTACTGGCAAATCCTTACTGATGTTATTCCACTCAAATTTTTATATACACCAATCAAAATCTAGCAGAATTTATATATGTATCTAAGTTTCTATATGTTTATATAACCTACCTACCTATCTATCCTCTCCTGTCCTAGCCACCCATTTATCTCACTATTGTTGGATACCAAGCACATAGTACAGTGCCTAGCATATGTTTGGCAAATATTTGTCGAATCCATAAAAGGATAAATATCAATTTCCTTTTCTTATTTTCTGTTATCTAAAACAATTAAAGCATACCTTAAACTAATATAATGTTATATGTCAATTAAACCTCAATTAAAAAAAAAGTTCTTAGTGCCAATATGGTTTTACAATGTGGCATTACTCAGTCCAAATGTAGCTAGCTATCCATGTGATTCAGGATATGCTTGCATTAAAATTTTTCAAGCATCATCCAAATGAACAACATACAAAACATTATCATGAGTAGTGTTGTAAATTTACTCATATAATACACCAATGTGCAAATGAAATGTTTATTTTTTCATAACTGTTCTCTTATCACTGCACAGATTTACAGGGAAAGGCAATGCAATAATTACAACAATTTCTCAGCTTCTACTCGGATGACTGAGACAGACTCTCCATCTTTAGAATGTCACCATCCCTGCCCTGCTTTCCTCTGAGATGGCGTTGGAGATTGGGGACAGGTATATGGCAGGTCTTTGTGGATCCCTATCCCAACATAATAAAAGTCATATATGAAAAACCCACAGTGAACATTATACTCAATGGTGAAAGACTGGAAACTTCTTCTAAGGTCAGGAACAAGGCAAGGATGCCCACTCTCACCACTTCTTTTTTTTTTTTTTTTTTTTAAAGATTTTATTTATTTATTTGAGAGAGAATGAGAGACAGAGAGCATGAGAGGGAGGAGGGTCAGAGGGAGAAGCAGACTCCCTGCCGAGCAGGGAGCCCGATGCGGGACTCGATCCTGGGACTCCAGGAACATGACCTGAGCCGAAGGCAGTTGCTTAACCAACTGAGCCACCCAGGCGCCCATAACATTTTTTTTTTTTTTTAAGATTTTATTTATTTATTTGAGAGAGAGAGAATGAGAGAGAGCACGAGAGGGAAGAGGGTCAGAGGGAGAAGCAGACCCCCTGCTGAGCAGGGAGCCCGATGTGGGACTCGATCCCAGGACTCCAGGATCATGACCTGAGCCGAAGGCAGTCGCTTAACCAACTGAGCCACCCAGGCGCCCTCCACTCTCACCACTTCTATTCAACATAGTACTGGAAGTCCTGGCCAGGGCGATTAGGCAGGAAAAGAAATAAGTCATCCAAATTGGAAAGGAAAAGGTAAAATGAACTCTTTTCACAAATGATAAGCTCTTACATATAGAAAACTTTAAAGATTCCACACAAAAAACTGTTAGGACTAGTAAATGAATTCAGCAAAGTAGCAGGTTGCAAAGTCAACCCCCAAAAGTCAGTTGCACTTCTGTACACTAACAGTGAACAATCTGAAAAGTAAATCATGAAAATGGTCTTATTTAGAATAACATCAGAAAGAATAAGATTCTTATGAATTAACTTAACCTAGGAGATTGAAGACTCACAGTGAAAACAACAAAACATTGCAAAACAAAACTAAAGAAGATATGAATAAATGAGAACACATTCCATGTTCGTGGATTGGAAGATGTAATATTGTTAAGATATCAATACTACCCAAAGCAACCTACAGACTCAATGCAATCCCTGCTAAAATCCCAATGACATTTTTTACAGATATAGAAAAACCCATTCTAAAATTCATATGGAATCTCAAGGGGCCCCAAATAGCCAAAACAATCTTGAAAAAGAACAAAGCTAAAAGACTCAGACTTGTGATTTCAAAACTTGCTACAAAGCTACTGTAATCAACACAGTGTGGTATTGGTATCAGGACAGAATATAGACCAATGAAATAAAATAGCCTAGAAATAAACCTTCATATATATGGTCAAATGATTTTTGACAAGAATGCTTTTAAACAAATGATGCTGGGAGAAATGAATATCCACATGCAAAAGAATAAATCTGGACCCTTACCTGATAACATATACAAAAATTAACTTAAAGGCCTAGATGTAAACTATGAAACTCATAGAAGAAAACAGGGCAAAATTTTCGCGACACTGGATTTGGCAATAATTTCTTGGATATGATACCAAAGGCACGGGCAACAAGAGATAAAAATAGACAAATTAGACTTCATGAAAAAAATTAATTTGCTACATAAAAAGGTACTGTGAACACAGTAAAAAGGCAACCCACAAGATGGGAGAAAATATTTGCAAATCATAAATCTGATATACATATGGATATGGATAAAGAGTTAGTATTCAGAAAATGTAGGGAACTCCTGAAACTCAACAACAAAAAACAAACAGTCCAATTAAAAAATGTCAAAGGACTCGAATAGATATTTCTCTAAAGAAGATGTACTAATGGCCAGTAAGCCCATGAAAAGTTGCTCAACATCACTCATCATTAGGGGAGTGCAAGTCAAAGCTACAGTGACATACCACCTCACACCCCCTGGGATGTCCACTGCCATAAAAATAGAAAACGAGTGTTGGCGAGGATGTGGAAAAACTGGAATGCTCGTGCACTCAAGTGTCCATCAGTAGGTGAATAAGCAAAATGTGATCTATCTACACGATGGAATGTTATTAAAAAGGAAGAAACTTCTGACATTTGCTACAACATAGATGAATCTTGAGGACGTTATACTGAATGAAATAAACCAATCACAAAAGGACAAGTACTGTATGATTCTACTTACATAGGTACTTAGAGTCATCAAAATCATAGAGACAAAAGTAGAATTGTGGTTGGCAGGGACTGGGGAGAGGGTGGAATGGGGAGTTATTGTTTAATGGTTATAGAGTTCTAGTTTTATAGGATGAAAACAGTTCTAGAGATGGATGGTGGTGATGATTGCACAACATTATCAGTGTATTTAATACTACTGAACTATACACTTAAAATGGTTAAGATGGTAAATTTTATGTTATGTGTATTTTACCACAATAAAAAAATGGGGAAAAATGAAATTATACAGGTCATATTATCAAACACTGATCTACAGAATTACAAATAAATAAAAATTTATACCTCCAAATCCAACCTCTTTTTTTAAAAAGATTTTATTTATTTATTTGAGAGTGAGAGTGAGAGAGAGAGCATGAGTGGTGGGAGGGGCAGAGGGAGAAGCAGACTTCCTTGCTGAGCAGAGAGCCCAGTGCAGGGCTCGATCCCAGGACCCCGGGATCATGACCTGAGCTGAAGGCAGACGCTTAACCGACTGAGCCACCCAGGCATCCCCCAAACCCAACCTCTTGAAAATAATATATACATACATACACACGTAATTGATTAACCAATAAATAAATATTTGATTAAAGAGTAAATGACCATCCCAAATGCAGACTATTAAAAAAGTAATTACAATGACAATACTACATATCCGAGTGTATAGAGTGTGTCCACACTGTACTCAGAAAAAACCCCGTCTTAAAATATTTTGTTCATTCTTATTGTCATTTTTATTAATAGCTACTATTGATAGAGTGTTGACTGTATTTTAAGCACAGTGATAAGCACTGTATGTGCATTATCTGATTTAATTACTCTCTGAATCTTACCAGGTAGATGTTAAGTAATTAGCATGAGGGGGAATGCAGGAAGTTTCTGAATCAAGGGACTAGTAAAAGGGCATCAAAATATCCTCAAGGAAAACATAGAAAACATATGAAAAGAATGAATTAAGATGGAAAACAGGAGATAATGAATGGGTAAACAAAAAACTGAAATTGATTAATCAGTCTGAAAGCTGGTTCTCTGAAAAGATGAAAACAATAAGTAAAGCACTGAGAATCCTAATTATTTAGAAAATAAAGAAAAAGTACACATCACTGGGATTTATCAAAGGGACATAAAAGATACAGTGGAAATTTTAAAACATAAACAAATGTTATAATAGCCTCACACTACCACATTTGGAAAAAAAGAATCTCAAAACAAGAACTTCTTTAAAATAACAAATTGCTAACACTGGTTCTGTAAAAGGGAGACATTTGTAAGATTTGGGGCAGAAGGAATACACTACTGTTTTGATCCAGGGCTCAGAACCACTAAAAAATAGGACGCAGAAGACAGGCAGGTGTAGAGTATAACACCCATATCAACACGGATACCCCATCCAGGACAGCTAGCTGCACAACCCGAAGGGCTTCCTGATGTCTCCCACACCTGCCATGCCCCACGTCTGTCCTCAGGCAGCCCAGCTGAGGGTGCTGTCACCAGCACTGTGACCTCACCTTCATCTGGAGGAGGGAGGGACAAACACCCAGTACTTGAAGTCCGGTAACAAACTAGCAAGAGTCCACGGGTAGATGGCCACTTCACCACCTACCTACCTGGACTGCCCCTCCGTGGGGAAAGGGAGTGATGGCAGTAGCCAGGAGTCCTCCACTTGGGAACAGAGCCCAAGAAAAGGAGGCTGTCCTTCCTCAGGCAATTGGACAGATAATGAAGAAGGAAGAAAGTAAAAAGAAAAATAAAGGCAAAATCTACTTCCAAAATGTACCTGGTAAAAACGGTCTTAACTGAAATTTATTTCAAGCTTTCAAATAACACATAGCTCCTGTGTTAAATAGTCTTTGGGAACATAGTAAAAAAAAATAAATTAAAATAAGTGGAAATGTTTCCAGTTTCTTTTAGAATCAAACACAATTCCTTCTCCGGATTTCTCTTATGAACATACATACCAAATTCCTATATAAAGAGCTGGGAAAGGAAGAGCAGTGGTCTTCAGGAAAAACAACAACAACAACAATAACAACAACACTATCACCGAGTAGAGATTATTTCAGGAATGCAATATAAGAAATCCATGAATATAAATCATGTAAATTGGTAAAAGGATAAACCATATGATCATCTCAATAGATGCCAAAAAGGCTTTTGATAAAATTTAATATGCATTCTTCATTTTATGTGTATACACACACACACACACACACACACACACACACACACACACGCACACCAGGAGTGAGGTTACCTGCAAGGTACCTGCATCTTAATTCCTGATTAGACTATTCTTGGAATATGAGGTTCTGGTCTGTTTATATCTGAGCAGGGGAAAAACATCCTGGGGAGAGCTGGCCATGAGACAGGGGTGGAGTGAAGCGTACAGCAAGAACTTTGACCTCCCGAGTCAAGATCGGTCCTACCAAACTCACCCAGAGGGAAACCTGCTGGAAAGAGGAGGTGAGAGAGGTAAGGTTGCCAGATAAAATACAGGACACCTAGTTAAATTTGAATTTTAGGTAAACAACAAATATTTTTTCACGATAAATATGTCTCAAATATCCCATGGGACATACTTACGCTAAAAAATTATTATTTTTCTGAAATCCAAATTTAGGCATCCTGAATTTTTATTTGCCAAATCTAGCAACCCTACTAAGAGACCAACCCAGAGTTGCACTCCCATGTCAGAGAATCACTCAGCACGGCAGGCCAGAGGATACCCAAGAACTTGAAATGCCCAGTGAGCTGGAAAAAGCCAGCATTTCACCTGCCCCACAGGATATCAAAGACTAATATAAGCCAGCTACGCAGTCACGGCCTTAAAAAGCAGATTGCAGTCAGATCCCCAGGTAGGGAAGCAGCACCTGTACCTTGTTCCTTCCCCAACACTCCTGAAAACACAGAAACATAGAGCTCAAGTTTTGGCAAGTGAGGAGAAGACAGGCAGCTGCCCAGTGGACACTCCAAGGAGGAAGAGGGAGTGGGCTGAAGACTAAAAGGGCAAGCCAGGACCCCTCCTCATATCAAAGCCCGCAGATCACAGCATGGGGGCAGGTTGCCAGGAGGGGTAGGGGAGGACATTAAATAGGGTTAGAGATTAGATAGATTTTAATAACCAAAACTGACCGGAAAGTTATAGAACTTGCCCAAGATGTTGTTGATATATGCTGCCATTCAGCTTGTGAGTGGAGAAAAATAAAATCTTATCATTTAACTCAAAAGCCAATGTCTTGATGAGTGGTAAAATGCTAATGCTATCCCCATCATAATAAAAAATAAAAGAAAGCTACCTTCACTGTTACTATTAAATATAGTTCTGGAATTGCTAGCCAATGCAGTTAGTAAAGAAAAGAAAACAAAATAAGAGACAGTATACTGGGAAGGGGGTAACGTGTATTATTGGCAAATGATACAATTTTCTGACTGACAATTTATAAAAAAATGAGAGTTCAGGAAGCTGCCAAAATAAATAGGTAAATATCAACAAGTTCCTTCTCTTACACTGAGGTCTACGGATCACCAGAAGGCAACCAAATGTATTTTCAAGTGTCAAAGATTCATCTACAAGTGTCAGAGGGATGAAATACTTTGAAATATATTTGTGTGCATTCTTCTCTTGCATGTCTGGTCCTCTCATCTCCTCCTTAGTCGGGCCATCCCCTGCCCTGGAGAGGAAGGGGGAGAGATTAGGATTATTATAGACATTCATCTCCTATTTGAAAAGTAGGAATTTTGTATCTGCAGCAAGAAAGCAAGACTTTGTCAAGACAGAAAAGGGATTTCCTGAGTTGTTCTGACTTAGCACTCAAGCCGCAATCTATCCGGTTTCTATATAAATGAGATCCTACACCACCTAGAGAAAGGATGAGAACGCCCCCTTCCTGTCAGGAGGAGGATCGCAGGTAGGAAAATGAGAGCGAAGGAGTGGACATGGACGGGCAACTGGTGGACTGAAACTCCATCACGAGAAGGAGTGCGTCTGAGAGGCTAGGGGGGATGCCCAGGTGGAGGAGCTCCTGCCTGTCTTCCTGCTTGGAACCCCAGAAGAAGATGCCCTTGCATGCTGACCATCATAGGTGGCCATGTCCTTTGTAAGCCAAGCAACATGACTGCAGGGAGCCTTCCTCAGCTTGGCTGTACCATCAAAGACAGCCAGCATCCTTCCATGCCATCTGCAGGATAACAGAAGAGCACTGGCTTCAGAGCCAGAGGGCTGCCATTGGGGGAGGGCTGGGGGCTGCTTTGCCTGCAGCAAAGCTTCCAGAGGAAGCCAGGGCGACTAGAGAGGTGGGTGCAGAGGGTCTCTAACATGCAGCTGGGGTGAGTTGCAGGTACTGCAGGTTGGAGAAGAAACCACCAGAAACAGGACCCTGCACGAGCAGCAGACCAGCACCCGCCCCACCACAGCATCAGACACACACCAGCAGCGCCTCCTGGGGAGCAGTCCAGAGGGCAGAGGGACCACTCGGCAGCAGAGGCCAGCTGTGGTTCATAGCCCTTTATTCCTAGTTTGTTGAGTGTATTTCATCACAAAAGAGTGCTGAATTTTGTGAAATGTTTTTTTCCTGCATCAATTAAAATGATCCTGTGGGTTTTTCCTTTCAGTCTGTTAATATGGTGTATTATATTGACCAATTTTTATATGTTGAGCCATCCTTGCATTCTAGGAGTGAATCCCACTTGGTTGTGGTGTATAATTCTTTTCACATGTTGCTGGTACTTTGTTGAAGATTTTTGCATCAGTGTTCCTATGGGATATTGGTCTGTAGTTTTCTTGTAGTGATTTTGTCTGGATTTTTATCAAGGTAATACTGATTTCCTTCATCATTTCCTTTTAAATCCATTGAGCTTTTAAATCCATTTGCTGGTATATGATACATTTTTTGTGAATGCTTCATGAGTTTGAAAAAATTATACGTATTCAATGTTTAAAAAGCACAAATCTTAATACATCTACTAAAGTGGCCTTCTTATTTACATTATTTAGATCTTCAATATCCTTATTGAAGATTTGCTTTTGATTTGTAAGATGCTTAGTTATGTCCTCCACTATAAGCATGTTCTCTCAGTTTCTCCTTGTGTTATGAAGAGTTTACACTTAAATATTTTAATATTATATTACTTGGCTCAGAAATATTCATACTCATATCTTTATTTTACATTCTAACTTTCATTGATTACAGTCAGATATGACATGTTTGGTATCTAGTGATAGCTTTTGATATCTAGCTATATTTTTATGAAAGTACTTATGATTTTTTTCTATATTTAGAAATTACACAGTACACCCTATTTCATAATCTCATTTAAAAATAATTTGTTTTGTTTTTATAGAAGTAATACATGTTTATTGTAGAAATTAGAAAATAAAATTAAATGGAAAAAAAGAAAATATAATTCACCCATAGTCCCTCAAACCACTACTAACTTTGTTATTTCTTTCTTGAAGTTCTTTGTGTCTATACAATACATATTTTTTGTGTGCTAAGAATATATTATTTAGCTCCTAAATTAGTTCTCCATGAAAGCCATCCCCAATCAACGTTTAGATTTTGGGTCATTAAATCTTTTTCTGGAACATGGTTTTTAATGCAGCGTAATATTCTGCCTTATACGTGGACTATCCTTTTTTGGCCATCTCAATTTTGGTTTTATGCTTCTTAAAAAATTATTGAGTTTTGTTTTAAACACATGCTTTCCCTTGCTGCCTATTCTTCGAGCATCACTCTGTCCTGTGAGCCATGGCACAGAGACGGTCAGGAACTGCCTGGCTCCCTCACTCGCACTTCCTCGCTCTAACCTGGGGTTGAGAACTTTTCTGATCTGAAAGCCACAGAGGCCATCCCTGCTCCAGAGGTTCCCACCAGATCCCTGGACCCTCCCGTCTGTCACTGGCCCCCCTACACACTTAGGACATGGGTCTGCCAGAAGTCAACAGGGCTGAGGAGACAACAAAGGGAAGAACCAGAAAACACAAAAAAGAGGCATAACACAAACTGTAGAAAATTATTAGTCAAGTTTATTACAAAAATGTAAATAAACTAAAATTCTCCTTTAAATGTATGTTGAGTTAAATAACTAAATTCAACCATATATGTATAGTTATATAGATACTTATAATAGACACACCTAGTCATGGTATTTTATCTTTTTTAAGCATTGCTGCCTCTGGCTTGCTGATATTTTTAGTAAGTTTCTTCTATCATGTTCCTCAACGCAGATCCGGCAAACTCCGATTTTCATTTCTCTTATTGTCCCTGTGTGAATTTTAATGTCAAAGTTATATTGGCCTCCTACAATAAAAAATAGATAAGGTTGACTGGTAGAAAAAATGCTATTTTTCAGAGAATACTAAAGAAGAAACATTTTGTAACTAAAATTATTTATATCAGTTGTCTATATAATATATATATTATTGTTACACTCTATGCATAATCATGTTCCTTTTTATATTCCTATTATTTGTTTTTTCTCTCTTATCTAGCCAGAGATTTATGTTTATTTCACAATTCTGCTTTTACTTGTCCTTTCTCTTGTTTTTATCTTCTCTTCACTTTTGTGAAGAGACCTTTATATTGCATATGGTTTATGGTCTTCTCTTTACGTTATTTCAATTTATTCTATTTAAAAAATCTGCCTTTGGTTGGACACTTAGTTTATTGATTTTCAATCTGTTGTTTCTATAAATGTCCAACAGAGAACCACATCAGCTGTATCCCGGCTAATGGCATTTTCATTATTGGTTAATTCTAAGTGTAGAAGCTCCCAGTTTGATTTATGCTTTGACATGAGTGTTTTTTTTTTTTTAATTCCAGTGTAGTTAACACACAGTGTTACATTAGTTTAAGGTGTACAATGTAGGGATTCAGCTATTCTGTACATGACTCAGTGCTCCTCAGGGTGAGTGTTCTCTCATTCTCCTTCACCTACTTCATGACATGAGTTTTTAAAGAATTTTCTATATGTATGGGCTATAAAAAACGTATCTTTCTCACTTAATTTCACTGTGTTCCAGTAATATGGGCTGCATAATAATAGTCCTTGAAGTTTGCTGAAGCTTGCTTAGGGGCCTACAATGGGGTCTTTAAAATTATTTTTTCTTTGTAGAAGTTGAATATACACTTATTTTAGAACAAATGTATTCTCTAATTGCTGTAGGCTGACTTCTATAGATGTCTATGAATTAAGCTTGTTAATTGTGTTCTGATCTATGTTTTGATAGATTTTTTCCCCTGCTTGGCCTATTCATTGAAATGGTTATATTATTCCCACAGTAAGTGTGGATTTGTCAAAATTTGTTTCGTCTTTTGAAGCCATTCATGTCAGGCTGATATAAACATACAATAGTTACTTTCTGGTGACTCAGGCGTTTTATCATGCTGTGGTGCTCATCTCTATCCATAAAAGAAATTTCCTGGCTTCTTTCTTCCAGTTGAGAGGTGGAGATGGCAGAGTGAGGAGAGTGTCTGTGGACAGAGAGACATAAGTGGATTAGAAATGTTGGAGTAAGAGGCCAGAACTTTCAGTTTCAGTTGAGGAGAAATTAAGTCCACTCCAAGATGTGAGCTCATTGCTGCCACGGTCCCGCAGATACACCACATGGGGGCTGGTGGGGCGGACTCTAGCTGTCCTGGGGGCCACAGACAGACTCTGTGGGCTCAGAGTGGGCAGCGAAGGCTATGGCTGGCTGGTTCGTGAGCAGTTACTGAGGGCTGAACAACGAAGCGTTGAAAGCTATGGGCCTGGGAAGGCGGCAGGCAGGGTCATGGGAGGCGGCCTGTGGGCTGGGGTCCGGGCTTCCAAGTTCATGCTGCTGGAAAGCTGCACAGGACTCCTCCAGGGAGGCGGGTGGGACCTGAGACCGGGTACTGGGGAGTGGGGCACATTGACTCGAGGCTTTGCTATCTGTGAGAAGCGGGTTGGTGGCAAAAAAGGAGCTGAGAATAACCGTTTGACGATGCGGACGTCAACAGAGCCCACCTCCCCCCCCCCCCCCCCCCCCCCCCAATGAGAACAGAGGCCATTTGCTCAGACTTGCTGCAGCGAGGGAGGCAGCCACCATCCCTGCGCTTGGCAGAGACTCATGGGCAGGCAGGGGAGTGGGGACGAAGGGAGGGCCCCAGGCGTGCCCTGACGCAAGATGTTGGTGTGGGGAAGTTGGAGGCAGGCTCACTCCAGGTGGGGATCCCATGTGACGGGGGATGCATTTTTGACTTCCGCTGTCCTGGCCGGGACTGATTTGGAAGTGGGGGCAAAACTGAGGGATGTGGTGGGTCATTGCCCCATCCTGGCCATTCTGGGCCGGTTCCTGCAGAGGTGTGGTTTGGCTTCCTGAGCTGGTCATTGCAGGGCTGTGGGTCAGAGTTCTCTTGTCATACATGATCTGGCCGTAGTTCACTTGTGCATTCAGTCTCTCCAGAAAATTTTTTTCTGACATGTAAAATATGGCTCATCACAAGAATTTTTCACCATTTTGATCTTTCTGTAATTTAGATACAGAGTGATCTGTAGGAAGGAGTGATGACTGACAACTCCTTTGTTTCATCTACCCTACAATCCTGGGAGATGAGGTAGGGCAAAGGTTCTCGTCCCCACTGAGATGCAGAGAGGCAAGCGAAGTACCCAATTTGGCAGAGGCAGGTCCGGAGAAGCTTACGACAGGGTTGTCTCTCTCTTTCACACTCTGGGCTTTCTCTTGTGCTCTTCCCTGGATACCTGGGGAACAAAGCCTTGCCTCAACACCAACAGACCTGTAAGGAACAGCAGATTCAGGATGGCAAGCCTGTGATGAAGGAAACGTTCCTTCCGAGAGCTTTGCTCATGCAGTTTGCACCACATAGCTGGGGTTATGCCGTGCTATTCCCGAATGTGCCACAGTCCACACTGTAGACATCTAGAGGCAAAGCTTCAGAAAAAGGGTGCTCAGGATTATTTCACAAAGTGGTCATGAGAGATAAATAGAGTCCTATATCCAAGACCTTCACTGTTATTGATGTATTTGTAGATGCTTCTTAGCTTTGTAGAACATCTATAATAAATACTCAAGAGCTCACTCATTCTTGACCCTTTATCCGAATGTCCTTAGAGTTGGCATCTCTATAATACTATGACACTTCACAACAGTATACCTTTATCATTTTCTTAAATGTCACAGTGATTATAACAACACAAGACAGCATGCCCGGGCAAAATGTTAAAAGGTCAGTACGTTGTTTAAGTGCTTGATCAACGTTTGTAGAATTCCAAAATAGATCCATTGCTACGATAATATTTCAGTGAACTTTCCATTCAGATGCATTGGCATCATATAAATCAGGGGCTGGCAAACTCTGACCTGCAGGCCAAATCTGGCCCTCTGCCACTTTTTGTAAATAAAGTTTTATTAGCACACAGCCAAGCCCATTTGCTTACACATTGCCACCAGCAGCTATCATGCTAGAAAGGCCGAGGTGAGCAGTTGTAGCAGAGACCATGTGGTCTTCAAAGCCCAAATTATTTACTATCTCGCTCTGGACAAAAAAGGCTCTAACCTCAGCTCTATGCCCAGTATGAAACGTTAGTCGTCTTTAGCTCGGAGCCATGCAGCTGGGGATGAAGAGTTTTAAACAATGTGGTGACCAAGGATGGCAAGAATGAAAATCCTCTGTATTACAGCAGAACAAAACCCAAACAAAGAACTCTGCTTTGCTCCCGAATTCCTATGCTATTGTTTATCATTGAGCTGTGTTTTTCCACCAACAGATGATGATGATTAAAAAAATAGAGTTTTTGAGGAGATGATTTTCCATAAACACTCTGCCTTCATAGAAGAGAGTCATCTTGAGCAACAGAAGACATATTGGAGACATTTTTTTTTTTAAAGATTTTATTTGTTTATTTATTTGACAGAGATTGAGAGAGAGAGAGAGAGAGCACACAAGCAGGGAGGAGGGGTAGAGGGAGAGAGAGAGAAGTAGGCTCTCTGCTGAGCAGGGAGCCCGATGTGGGACTCGATCCCAGGACCCTGGGATCATGACCTGAGCCGAAGGCAGACGCTTAACTGACTGAGCCACCCAGGCGTCCCTATTGGAGACATTTTTAAATCTGCATTTTGTGATGTAATTCCCATGTGGATTGAAGATCATGTTCACATGCTCTCTGGAGATGAGAACTAGATCTGGAGTCTGAGGACCCAGTGGCAGAACCAACCCCTGGGACTGGGGATGAGTGTCCCCTGTGTCCTCCGTTTCCTATCTGTAAAATAGACCCATCTGGGAAGTGCATCTCTGATGTCCCTCCTGGTTCTAAAACCCCAACTCTGTGATTCCAATCTAATGGAAAGATTAGCCCCAATCTGACTCTACCCCATGAGAATGTGACAGTGTGACATTAAAATAATAAGGAATCTCTAAATACAAAACTCCCCTTTGGAATATACGTTGCACCTAAGTTCTGAAAAACCAGTTATTTATCTTAACTAGTTGAGTGAGTAGCCGTAGTCAACATTTGGGCTGAGATGCTCAAGCTTTTCTGGACACAGACCCCCCATGGGGCCAGAAAGGAGGAGGGAGTTCGGATCACAGAGATATCACGGGAGGTTCACTTGGACCCCATGAACAGCTTTGCACGTGGGCCACGGCTCTCAGACCTGTGACACACAATATATCAGAATCTGTTTTGTATTTAGGAAAAAAACTCCCAGTGAATACAAGGCTTATTTATAACATACTCATTGCAGATGATTTCAATTGTGTAGTTTTTAAATGTCTGCAAATCATAACACCTTCCCAGCCTCCGGCACGGTTCTGCTCCGAATGGTGTGTCCATTACTGTCACCTCACGAGTGTGTGACCTTGTGCTAATTTCACAGTCCATGGACACAGAGGGGTGGAGATGAGGTGACTCAGCTCAATGCGTGCCCAACACAACACCGAGATTCTGTTCCTTAGGTGTAAGCAGAATGCAGTTCATGGAGCGCCTTGCTGGTAACTCCCTGCGCTGAGACAAAACGGCCCTGGCGCCCTGCGTGGGGGCGCATGGAGAGGGCTCAATAATGTAAGGATTTCCAGTGTTTGGCCCGTGTCTGGATCTTAGATCAACTCCGGTATCCTATGGCAGTGGAAACGCTGTCTGAAAACTGTCAAAGAGTAGCGATAGATCCACTTGCATCTAGATATTTGTGTTTATTTTGATGGTGATCTAGCCTGTGTGCTCAAAGAGCTGTGGAAACATGGGATGTTACAGCTGGGAGGATTGTAGAAGTTAGCATTTGGAGTAGGGGGCTGAAAGCCAGAGGATTGATGGCCACACAAGGAGTTAATGGCAGGCTGGTCTTTCCTTTTTTTCTTATTTTTCATTGAGAGTCATAGAAAGAGCAAAATGTCCTAATTTATGTCCTTCAGAACACTCATGGAAAGGTGAGATATTTGGCAACGTAAGCGCAGCCCAGATTCCATGGTCCAGCTGGAGGCCCCTTACCTGGTGCAGACTGGAGCCTTGGGCAGAGCGAGGTGCTCTCGCACACCCAAACCTGCAAACCTGTGGCAAAAGTCCCTCAGACTGAGTAACGAGGGTGAAGTGGGGAAGCCTGGGATGTTCACTGAGGCGAATGCTAATCACCCTCGGTGGCTGATGAGCAGGGAAGGAAACGGTAACTCACCACCTTTAAGTAGACATAGCAGTGGAACTCCTGTGGGTGCAGCAGGGAGTGGGGACCATGGTGTAAGGCATGGAGTGACTCTTTCCCGGGACATTGCAGTTCCAGCTCCTGGCCAGGTCTAGGAAGCGATAGGAGATTCTGGGAGGCAGCTTGGTTTGGTACTTTCTGGAACTGGCATAAGTAGAACACAGAATTTCCTAAACTTTGTTCCATTGACCAAATTGTCTCCTGGGATCCATCACTGGATCGCTTCCCCCACACCGTGACTCACACACAAAGCATCCTGGTGGTCACATAAGTCAGAAAACACTGCACTCTATTTCCCTCCTGGAGCTTTACTATGTTTATTAAACACATTAAAGGCTCTGAGAAGTCCTGCAGGGAAAAGAACAGTGTTTCACTTTGGGTTAAACAAGGTTTCTCATACTTTTTTTTTAATAATACCATTATGAGCATCTGGTTTTCTCAAGAGTTCATTTTGGGAAGGACTGTTGGAATGGAATCCATACTTTTATATCCTAAAAATAATTCCCCTCCCCACCCCCAGAGAATCTCATCTCTTTGCTAGGTGGCCTTAGGTCCCATCAGGTGATAAGCTGGAGGTACTTGGTATTTAATAATTTTTAAATTTGTTCAATATTTTACTTCAAATAATGTAATACTTTTTTTACACTCTTCATTTATTTGTTGAAAAAAATAAAAAATGCCTTTGCTATTTCACAGGCACACAATATTGGGGAAGAACACAATATTGATTTCATTGCCTAGTGGTATAAACTCATGTGTGAATTTATCAGAAACCAGCACCCGGATGACAACAGTTCTGAGTCACTTGGAATCTGTGTTTAGGAAGGTTCTCGAGAGGGGGGTCTGGGTACCACTGCGGGCATGTGGAGGCCCTTTCTTAGGCAGACACTTTAAGCCTCCTTCACATGCCATGAGCTCAGAATGGAACCTATTCTGGTCGGGGCTGCTTCCGTGGTGAAGTCTGCGAAGGCTGAGTAGCGGCTGAAGGGGTAGAAGGGGCTCACTGGACAGCGTTTGAAGGGGCTCTACAGTCACGGAGACGTTGATGTGGCACGGGGGTCAGGAGAGCTCAGTCCCCACTGCCCTCCACCCCGCTGCCCCAATGACCCTGCAAGAGCCAGCACACACCTGGTTGAATTAATGCACGAGATCCCAGCACCTCCCTGTGGTCACGAACATAACCTTTAAAGCCAGACAGACCTGGTGTCAACGGGAATTGCCCACAGTGAGATCTGGGTGAGGTATGAACCCCTCACATCTCTGTCCCTGCCGTTCCTGTACCAGTGACACGGTGACAGTAATTCCGGCCTCGCGGTTCCCGGGAGAACCAAGTGACAACCTGCCACGGAGCAGTGCGGATCGGGCTGCGGGGGAGCACGGCATGTGTGGCATCTGCTCATGCTGGTGCCTCCAGGAGGCGTGTCCCCAGAGTGCCCGCACCCCACTCCAGCCAGGACCCCCCCCAGTGCCCCCCCCCCCCGCCCCCGGCTCTGCAGCTCATTCCCTCCGGCTGCTCAGTTCATCTATCGGACATGGGCCCAGAGCCCAGAGGAAACGCAGGGTGTCTCAGCGTCGGTCAGTGCCTCCTCTTCCCGGGGGGGGCTCCTACGGGATCTGATTAGGCTGCCACGGAACATTACTCAGGGACAGGTGTGAGGGAGACGCAGCAGAGCTGAGGGCACATCGACGGTTTGAAGCTGGTTGGAGCCGGGAGACTCACGCCGTCCTCCCGGGTCTGCCGCTGCTGGGCTGGGTGGCCGGGCCGAGGCCCATGAGCTCCCTAGGATGAACCCAAGCCCCGATCTCACCTTCAGCCAATTTCTAATTGTTTTCGAACTGCCCCTTTGGCGTAGACCTACGTGTCAGTAGGATGGATGGCTGCTGGTTTTGGAGTGCTGGTTTGGTTTTGGCCATAATGTCCGTCGTCAACACAGCTGTTGTGCCAAGTGGGGCCTCTCCCACCCCGAGGCTGAGGGTGCAGCGGGCCTGGGACCCCCACCCGTGAGCAGCAGGGCCAGGGGGTCACCCCGGTTGGTGTGGCGCTCCGGCCCGCGCTGAACCGCTGCCTGCAGCAGGGGTCCCAGCCCTAAAGCACGGGACAGCCAGGCCTCCCCGGACACCGTCATACTTACACGTTGGTGCTCTTCTGGAGAAATCGATAGTGCGGAGGCAGGAGCCCGAGCAGCGAGCTGGTCCACCCAAGCCTTGGGAGGAGTCGGCTGAGCTGGTCCTCAGAGAATGCTGCCCCCGAGAGCTGGATGGGCCCTTCCAGACACGGGGACGGACAGCGCAAAGTGAGCAACACGCGCTGTGCTTGGGGCGGGCGCAGGGCACACACGGCCAGTGCGGGAGTGTGGTCTAGTTCTGAGGGACGCGGGCCATCACTCAGGGACCCTATCCCAGGCCAGAGGCTTCCTACTTTGTGTGGCTGAAAACCTTCTTAAATGGGATCTCATGTAGAAGCTTTTTTAAAAAACTTGAAGTGAGGGGAGTGGGTCTGGAATGCCATCTGCTTAGGCCAAGCCCTCACTCCCCTGACTAGATGTCTGTGTGTGTGTGGTGTGTGTGTGTGTGTGGTGTGTGTGTGTGTGGTGTGTGTGTGGTGTGTGTGTGTGTGTGTGTGGTGTGTGTGTGTGTGTGTGGTGTGTGTGTG